>NW_028254267.1:600000-909405 GCF_964263255.1 Lissotriton vulgaris | reverse complement strand
CAGAAGGGTGGGTTGGATCGGCCATGGCACTAGGAAAAATATTGAGGGGGATTGCATATTTGTCAACTTCAGGCATACCATGCAAGCCAAAGCATTAGTAGATTGTCAACACAAAAATGGTATCAAATCTAAAATTAAAATATTCCCATTGAAAACTTTTTATCCCCCTAAACATTCTTTAATAAACTGCGATTAGCAGATGGCAGAGGCCGTTTAAGCTGGTTACACACCCCCAAGAAAGAAGCTCAAACACTACACTACCACTAACAAATCGGGTTTTACCATTAGCTAACCCGCTGGGACTTGGTGCAAATGATTGACTGGTTATGGCAGCCGGGAAAACACAGGTCAAGAATTTACAACCGAAAGCTTACATTGAACCAACAATAGTTGCCCCCACACCCCACCGCTTGTTGGATAATCCTCCTAATTCTACTCCTATCCCACTTACTTCCAATGATGCTTCAATGAAGGTATTGTCCTGGAATATAGCTGGGCTTAGGTCAAATAAAGGTGATACTTCTTGAATACCCTTCCTTGCCAAACACCATATTATTGCTCTACAAGAGATCTGGGAACCCAGTGATTGTTTTTATCTTGATGGATTCATCTCGTTTTGCAAACACGCACTACCGTCTAATATGGGCAGAGCCAAGGGAGGCCTTCTTTTAATGTTCAGTCTTAAACTTTGTTATAGGGCTAAACTGATTGATTCTCCATCACCCCACGTGTTAGCAGTGGAACTGTCAGGTAAGAACCTTATCACCTTGTTAGTGATGCATTTTTATAATTCCTTTTCCAGGACTCATGAGACCAACTACCTCTTGGCCTTAAAAGACCTAGTAAAGAATTATGGGGAAGGCAGCAAAGTTTATTATGACACGCTAATTGTGGGGGATTTTAACACTAAAAAATATTGCCTTAACTGTCCCTCAATGTTGGAGGAGGAAGACGATTTACAGGGGTCAAACCACGTTGAGCACACACCATCAGGAACTTTCTTGGAAGGTCTGCTCTCTGTGTTCAATCTGTATTATTTACAACAACCAGATAAGTCTGCCCCGGTTCCCACCTATGTAGGTAATGGGAGCTGAAGTATATTTGATCATATTTTTCTATCTGCCTTATTAATTTCGGCTGTACAGATTTTTAACGTTGTTTGTAATTGTTTTAGTGACCATAAACCTTTAATATTGATTCTCCTCCTCTCGTCTGTCTTAAAAGGGGGGGCTGCGAACCAAACTACCAATAAAAAATCTCTACCAAAGACCAGGCATGAAGGTTGAGGTGTGAAAAGATCACTCCAGAGAGTTTCTTGGAGAACCTGTATACCACCTGTGCCTCGGAGCTTTAAGTATGTATGGACCCGGCACTACAGGACAGAGTTACCTTAGATGCCTTTGATATCATCATTAAACAGGCTGGTTCTAATTTAGTGACTACAACCAAAGTAAAATCCCCAAAACTAAAAAGGTGGTCTGATGGTACTTGCTGGGGTGCATTTTGGCTCCCGTGCCATTTACGCTATACATTAATAAATTGGGGGACACCTTAATATCATGCTGCAAGGACATGCCTAGGGCCGGCACCAAAATGATTCCCGCAATTCTGTACCCCGACAACGCAGTCTTATTGTCTAGAACTGCAAGGGGCTTGCAACAACTCCTAAACTGTTTTATAGATTTTATGAATTCATTATATTTAATCACAAATTTTCAGAAATCTCATGCCATGTCAATAGGCTTTAGAAAGGCGGCCAAGACCACATTTTTACTGTAATGGTGATGAATTAACTAATGTACCCACGTTCCCATACTTAGGGGTACTCTTTGATGACCAAGGTACAATGGTGTGCGCAATGAACACTTAAAAAGAATGTCCTAGCTAGAGCAGCAGGGGCCACTCTGGACTTTGCAAAAAGATTAGGGTCAAAACTCCTCCTGCACTTCTGAAGGTCTATAACGCAAAATGGGATATTTGGGGCTACAAAGACATGAAGGGTATACAAGTGGCGGAGAATGATTTTATACGCAAACTTCTTGGGGTACCTGTTGCTACTCCTTTTTACAGTCTGCATGAAGACTTGGGGATGGGTTATATTTCGGACCAGATTGCAGTTGCCTCGTTGTTACGATGGCTCAGAATCTGGGAGCAACCTTCCTTAAATTTAAAACAACTCATAATTTCGGATTGCATTGCGCTAGAGAGAGCCCTACACATCCCTTGGCTGAAATACATAAAGGAAGAGACAAGATGTCTTGGCTGTCCAGAATTGTTTTTGACCCGAGGCCCTTGGGCAAGACAGCTATGATAGATTTTAAACGGCAGTTTGTGGATAGGCGGAAGTGCCTCAGGGAGGAGGTTGAGTTAGCTAAACTCTCGGTGAGAAGGTTTGTTACATTGAGCCTAGGCCCGCAGCTACAACCAAATTTATCTTATGTCAACAAACCATACCTTCTCTTTGTTTTGACAAGATTCCTTTTAAATATGGTTCCCTGGTTGCTGTGATTTCCGAGAGGATACTCAAAACCGGAATCACTAAAACCTTGCCCTTGTGATAACTTTTCGGAACAGGATACCTAATGTTCTTCTGTGCTTATCAGCTTAACCGCGGCAGAAATTCCTATGCAGTGTGGCAGCTTAGCGGAGTGGGCAGTGCGCATGACGGCCATTGGCCAACACTGAAGCACGCAAGGGGTTATTATGATTCTCTACGCAGGCAGCACATTCTTCCTTTACTTAGAGATTGTCAGTTTTCTCAAGTGAGGCCAGCCCTGCTCTATCTACAAATGCCAGCCTCACCTATGGTTTGTTTTGGGGTCGCAATCTTTTTAGTTGGGCCATTACACATAGGACCAGACTATCGCTGCAATAGCAATCCTGTGTTATTTGCTGGTTCAAATATGTTTTCTGAACTAAAACCTTGCATTTTTAAATGTGATATTAACTATGGACCTGGTCTACTATTCTAGCACAGTTGAACTTTATATGATATAGCTTTTTAAAGGTTCTTTAATATAAATACTGTGATTGTAATGCAGGATAATTTTATTATAATGTATTTTGATGGAATGTGTATTTTTTATAATATTGTATGCGTTAATGACTCTTGGCTGTCGAATAAAGTATTTTTGACTGACTGACTGACTCTCCTTCCAAATACTCCTACACCTTCATTCAAAATAATGTTCCAATGGTTACAATAACTGGAAAAGGTGATAGACATATTCCCAATGAGCGAGTTAGGTACATTTAATCAGGGAAGCTCATGAGGGGATAGCATCTGCACATGCTGGCATACGTTCTGTTGTATAGATCCTACAGCAACAATACTGGTGTCCGTATTTACCAAAGCAAACAAAGAAAAATGTGCACCAATGCACTATTTGCTAGCATATATAACACTCTGTTATTGTGAGACCAGTGCAGACTTCCCTAACTATTTCCGACAGACTCTTTGGTGTAAGTTTCCTTGACAATAAACAGAAATAAATATATACTGATTGCTGTCAATTCATGTTATTGATTCTTATTGATTTAGTCACAAAAGACCGCCACTGCTTGAGCTGTCATAATTTATACAATTGTCCTGTGTTCATGGATGCTATGTCTGATCTTGCAATATAACTGCTATATTCACATCCCTTCCATCCGGGATCATACAGAATAGTACAGTGTGGCAATGGTACACTTAAACAAGCCTTGACCGCTAAGGTACTGGATACAGGATTGAGCTTGCTGCATAATGTACATGGAGTGCAACAAGCACTAAAAAATCTACCTAGAGGATTATTAGATGGTCGCATCCCATATGAAGTACTGTTTGGAGTACCAATGTATGTGCCTAATTTTAATGTCCCTGGAGTGGTATTAGAGTCAAAACCTCTTGACCCATCAGTGCATTTAAATTTGTCACAGAGCATTCAAGAGCATTTCAGAAGCCAGAATTAAAGTACCTAAAGTGACGTGAAGCATTGCCAAGTGAAGAAAAGATTTGTTGGCATACCAGAGTGGGTTACTTGGTATAACAAAAGATCCCTGATAAGTAAGGTTTTGACCCACTGTACTGACCACTCGTTCCCGTTCTTGCGGTAGAAAGCACTTGAACTGAAATTCAAACACTTTTGCCCGGCTCAAAGAAAAACAGAAAGGTGCCAATCGATCACATCAAAAGCACTATATCGCAGAAGTGTGAGAGGGGGGAAAACCCTCAATGAACAAGGGAGCAGCTGTTAGCCAAATTTCTTTTACAGATAAACTTCCCCTGAACAGTGGTTAAAACTGGTAATTGTCAGTACCCAAAGTTATAGATTCAGATGGTTTGGGCACTACTCCCATCTGGTTGTGAATGTCTAGATCAAGACTTATTTCTACTGTAACTTGGCCAAAGAATATTTTTTCTTATCCCTATATATGCATTTTATTGACCTTTGCTTGTGTGGAAGAATGTGTTAAGGCTCCGCTAACTTGTCCTGGATGGTGGATTGTCAACAGTTGGTTCAGGACTCACTTTTTTATTACATTTTCAAAAGGATTGCCTAAGCAGCCAACTGGCCCAGGGATCGATGGGGATACTATCTTGAATCCAGCAATGCATTAACATCTTGGCTATTAAGTATCATCAGACACTGACAGCAATAGTTTCTCCTGCATAATAAAGCCATTTCTTAACTACCCTAATATCCATTTTGTTGTCTTCCCTCCTTTTATTACAAAAGCATGAGTTATGGGCCCCCGCACCATAATTGAAGCATGAGGGCCCTGATTTATCAATGCAGGACCATTTGCTACTGTGGTAATCGCTGAAGTATCCAACATAGGCTTCTCCGTAGTTTTAGCCAGAGACCATTCCCTCTTACTGCTGAAAAAGTCTATTTTCTTCCTACAGACTCTTGGGCTTTTAAATAGTGACCTTCTCTACAGAAAAAGGCAATATTAGGCCGCTGTGTTGCCTCAACAGCCACTGGATGCTAACTGGAATTGCTTATAAAATTGTTCTAAGTATGTTTCTCCATAATCTCTTCTTTTTTAATTTGCAGCACTGCTTGAGTGCAGTCTTCAGGAATGTATGTTCATGATAAACGTGCTCTGAAAAATCACATTCCCTGCGTTTTAAGGATGCTGCCTCAGCAAGTATCAACTATTGATGGAACACTTTGAGCATCTGCCCGTGTAAAAGAAAATATGGTGCCCTTGGTAATTTCTTGTGGATATCATAAAGAAACATTTTTGTTATTTTGTCACACAAATATGCAGAAATTGTTGGGTTGCCATGGCTACTTCAGATACAATCCATACATAAACTGGGCTACAAGAACAACTTCCGTGTTCTTTCAGTCAATTTTTCCATGGGCATTGGCCTTTTGTTTTGGGGATTATTGGACTCTTTTTTAAGAAATCCAGGTTAAACATTACAATATTTCTAATGTTTTGGAAAAAGGTCTCAATTTTATCACTCATGAAAAAGTCTAACCTTGATCCCCAAGATGTTATCAACTATCGCTCTACATGAAGGCTTCCAGTTCTGTCCAAATTGGCTGAAATAGCTATGAATAAACAATTGACAGCATTTGTTGAGTCAAACAATCTTTTAGATGTCACTCAGTTTGATTTCTTCTATGGTCATGGCACAGAAAAAGCTCTTATTGTGGCCACTGAGAAAAACAGGTCCATACACGATGGATGGAGCAGAGCGGCCCTTATCCTGTTGGACCTATCTGCAGCCTTCGACATGGTCGATCATTTCTGTTTGGTCACCCGGTTGAGGGACCTGGGGATTAAGAACACAGACTTGGCCTTGCTTCATTCTTTTCTGGCTAAAAGGATACAATCAGTGATTTTTGGCAATTTCATATCTCAACCATATACTTGGTGTGGCACAGGGATCATCGCTAAGTTCTACATTATTCAATTTATACATCACTCCTTTGGCTGCTCTAATGAAATCCTTTGGGTTTTCGCCAGTGTCCTCCACTGATGAAACCCAAATAGTGGAATCATTTTCTAAATCAGATCATAGTATAGATGAGACTTTTGAGACTGTATATCTGCACTGAGTGATTGGATGGGCAGCATTTGACTTAAGGTAGACTCATCCAACACAGAGGTGATGTTGTTCGGGCATGATACTTCAGTTTGGTCCTCATCTTGACTGGTCTCCAAGAAAAAAGTAAAAAACCTGGGTGTCACTCTTAATGACAAACTCACATATAAGAATAAGGTGAATACAGTTATCCTTCATTATTCTTTGTGTTAAAAACCATAAGATTTCCATCTGATTCTATTGAACTACAAAAGATAGTAGTCATTGCCTTGATTCTTTCTCATATCGACTATTGCAATGGACGGTATTAATATTTACAAAAGGGACCGCTTATCAAACTACAAACTCTGCAAAACTAAAATTTGGTTAAACCTCCCTAAATTTTATTCAGCATTGTTCATTCTTAAGGAACTTCATTAGCTCCCTGTGAAGAAACATTCTACTTTTAAAGTGCTATGCATATCATTTAAATCCCTCAATGGGATAGGTCCAGACTACCAAAAGAGGAACTTTAGGTTGTACATTCCAGGCAGATCTCTTCATTCCAGTACCGCTAGAAATCTGGTGGTCCCCTCTCACAAGTGTGTTTCATGGGGAGGAAGTAGTTTCATTAGAGGCACTACCTTACACTGGAACACTCTGTCTCAAGGCATAAAATATGCTTTGACTCTTTTGACTGTTAGGAAATTCCTAAAGACGTGGCTATGTAACCAATATCCATGTTAAAGGCCAGCGCCAAGACACCACAGGGCACTCTATAAAATCTCTAATGAAATCTAATCAAATCAAATGGTGAGTTTGCCACTGGAAAAGGGCTGTTATACTGAAACTGATGGTTTTGCCGGGGAACTCTGCCTCCCTGCCCCAGGAGAACGTCAGCTGAGTGTCGTCAGCATAGGAGATCACTTTTGCTCCAAATGCATGAGTAAGTGAAACTAGTGGAGTGAGATAAACATTAAATAGAGTAGGATGCAAGGCTGAACCCTGTCGCACTCCCATTGACAATTCCCAAGACTCCGATGAGAGGGGAGGGATCCAGACCGTCTGAACTCTGCCCTCCCAAAAAGAAGCCAACCAGTCCAAGGCTTGACCCACTAATGCAATGGATTGCAGACACACTAGGAGTTTGGCATGGGGTATCATATAAAAGGCCACTGATAGATCTAACATGATCAGCTCTGCCTTTCCCAGCATCTAAAGTGCCTCTAATGTAATCAGTAACCTAAACTAGTGTCGTCTCTGTGCTGAAATTGGGTCTTAAGCGTGACTGACTCGGTTGAGCAAGTTATTACTTTTCAAGTACTGAGAGAACTAGTCATGCTGGGAGAGCTATTCAAGAATATTTTACCACTTGTTGGTGTGTGCTCAACGGAAGTCTCAACAGTAGGCCTTTTGGTTACCCATTTCCTCTTCCCATGCCACCCGTTTTGTGCTATATAATTTCTACCAACTTTTTTGTTGATCTTCCAGAATTCAAGTGGTTAGGGTTGCAATTGATGTTTTTTCTCCAAGGTGGCCCATTTTACTCCATTCACAATGGATCTGTCAACCTCTTACTATAATACAAGCTTTCATCATTGATGTTTTTTTTTTGTCTTCACGGCCTTCCAGCAGTCACAATCTCCAAACAAGGATTTCACAACTTTTCTTGCTTCTGCAAGACCCTTTCCTCAGCAGCCAGAAACCAACATGTCCTTTCATCTGGTTATCATCTCCTATCCTATGGCCAAACTGAAAGCAAGAACCAATGCTTAGAAAGCTACCTATGATATTTCTATCACTCTACCCAAAACATTTGGTCAAATTTTCTTGCATTGGCCAACAATTTGTATAATGCTAGACACAGAGCCAATAATATGTCTTCATATGTCTTCAATGGTTTTCAATCTTGAGCATTTTCAGATTCACCTAAGCACAAACCTATGGTTCTGACTGCTAGAAAATATTGTAATCAGCTAAAAGAACTATGAAACAAAGTTTCTGAGAATCTCTGGAAGGCTAAAGACGATATGTCCAAGAGTACCAATCAATTTCGACAGTCTTCTCGAATCAAGTTTGCCTATACTCCTGCTTCTTATATGCTTCAGCTCAGCATTTCATACTTAGGCCAGGTTTTTGGACCATTCCGCAATGTTAGCCTAACCAATTCTGTGACCTATTGCATCCAAATGCCTACACATTGGAGAATTCATCCAAAGTTCCATGGTTTGCAGTGTTAGCTGTGTGTTACTAAGTGGATGCTCCTGTTACTCACCAGTGATGCTTCAGGTCATCAGGAATATTAATTCTAAGACATTTGTGACTCTTGAACATTTATATGTAACCTTCAATTTTTGCATGATTTAAAAAAGATATCTTCTTAATGAAGGTTAATGGGAGGCATCTTATTCTGTTCATGTGCCTACCTTTTTTCTTAAGTTCCAAACACATTTCCTAACACACCCGGAACCTTGGGAAGGACGCTTACTGGTAAACTATACACTCAACACGGATCTCATTCCAGCAGTTGTCTGTGGATCACAGCAGTCTCCCTGCCCTTGCCATGGTGCATGAGACAGTTTCTGATATTTACCCTGCATGTGCACACTGCTCTTTCTCTAGAAACTACTCTTTTAATAACACAAACGTTATTGCATTTTGTTATAACAAATCAACCATAATACAGGATAGTGAGTGTCCATTTCATAAGTAACTGTATTACAATGTAGTTCTCAACATAACAGTGCCATGTAGTTATGAACTTGTAGATCATTCTGTGTTGCTGCTTATGCAATGCAGTTACCTGGAGCATAATCAAAGACATATTAAAACTGATTCCCTAACCTGGTTCTCAAAGATAATTAAAACTCCAGTGTGTCATTAAAGAACCATCATCATGGCAATAAACGGAGCCAGGGGAGGTAGAGAGAGGGGTGAGTGTCTGTTCGGGTATTACACTACTTTTCATGATCCCAGCCGACAGTAATGACTCTAGATCACAGGTACTTGTACTTCCTAGGCCATTATCTCTTTTAGGCAGTAGAATACTCATTCATTGGGACCCTGTAGCCTCGCTGAAATCTGGATCGTATACCTTAAAGCTCTCCAGCAATGCTACTCATTCCATTGAAATTCATGTTTTGTGGAACTCCCTATATTCCTCCCGCCTAAGGGCTAGGCTTTCTGCAAGGCCCCATTGATGAAGTTCCTCATGCCAGTCCATCACATTCAGGGCCCTGGGACATTTCAAGCACCATGTAGGAAGGCAGTTTTCCAATAACAGTGCTAAGTTTACATATCTCAACCTTGGTTACAACACAGAAACTGGTGGCAGGTACTACTGCCGCACTAACAGACAGTTATAAGAAACCGTTCCTTGGTTTTGGCTACAATTAACACTGTTGCCCACATCCTAAGATCAGCCACCAATGTTGGTCTTAAATTGTCACATAAATTTTTTTACACAATATGGAGAGGCAACGTGTATTAAATATGTTATTGCCTTCAGATGCATTTATAGTGACTATTTACATATGTGTAACAGTTACAAATTTACTTTCATAAAAACATGTTTAACACACTGTTTTAAGAGAGACGAGAGACTAATACATAGCCGTTTTTAGCTGTGAGACAGTAGTTTGGTATACACATAGTTATATCATCTATATAGATGCGTTATGCCTTATAGTCCTGCAACTTATGTGTGTTTTGTTCCCCCAAGCCATTGCAATATGGGAGTTTTGATCCTATGTAAATATTGGTTACCTCTCTCTTCCAATTGAAAAATGTCTTCTTTTTGACATTTGGTTCAAAACATGTGTCTGTCAATACTAGGAATAAACAACTTGAAGGTCACCGATATTTGAAACATCTATATAGATGAAATAACTATGTGTATACCAAACTACTGTCTCACAGCTAAAAAAGGCTATGTATTAGTCTCTCGTCTCTCTTAAAACAGTGTGTTAAACATGTTTTTTATGAAAGTAAATTTGTCACTATAAATGTGCATGTTTTGTATATTCTCTTTTATGGTATATATATATATATATATATATATATATATATATATATATATATATATATATATATATATATAAATATATTGTTTACAGCCCTGAAGAAGCCTGTGTTGGGCGAAACGCGTAGGCTGTGGCTGTGGATTTTGTAAATCACAATAAAAGCATTTTTTGAAAAACTACGTCATCTGTTGGAAGACTCATCACTCCTGTTATCCATTCATGTTTAATTGTATGGTATCTGAAGCCAATAACATATTTAATACATGTTGCCTCTCCACATTGTGTAAAATATATCTCATCCTTACTTTAGAGCCCTTAGGGCCAACAGGTAACCCAATATCCAACCCTCCATGGTATCCCAGCAGGCCTGGCCAGTAGCTGCACCTAATGCTCTGGGCTCTCCTACCCAGTATTCGGATAGTTGTGGGTAAGCCCACAGCATGTGGAGTAGGTCCACCCCTTCCACCTGGAAATAGGGGCACATTGAGGATGCAGCATGGTATATTCTGTTGATTTTGTGCGGTGTTAAGTGCACTTGTGTAAAATGGCATATTGTATACATTTAAATCTCTAATTGCAAGACACTTTCTTGGGGTATTTCAGTAGCCGTGCCAATTCCTTGTCAGAGAGTGTCCTGTCCTAATCTGTCTCCCATTTCTCCCGTAGAGCAGTAAGTGGTATCACCAGATGGTTGGGCCTTTATTAAGCCCTCCTACCAGGTGCCTTCCATGTCCCACTGTGTGCAACACCCTTAGCAGCTCATGAGTTGGAGGTTTTTTGATCATCATCCGCTCAGTGTTGTTGCACATACTGAAGAAGTTTGGCATATGTAAGGAATAGGGTGTCTGGAAGTGTGTGTGTATGAATGAAGTCTTCATGGGTCATGAGGGAGGCCTCTACAAAGCCCTATGGTAACCCCTTCTCATTCCCAGGGTATAGGCTTCTTACTCATTAAGATGTGAGAAGTGGTGGAGAGGCCTCGCAAGGTTATATTGGGTGTGTACAGTACCTTAATCAATGAATAGTTCATTGCCATTATCTAGTATGACAACGTAATACATAATAGTAACTAGTGTGTGGGCAGGAATGGGGTGCCTGGGCACAGCAGATGGTCAGCTGTCCATGTGCCAATTGTATTGCAGTAAAGTCCATTTCCAGTAGGTTATTTCCACGAGCCAGTATGACAACCTTTGCAGTTGTCCAGCAATACAATAAGCCTTAAAATCAGGGGATCCTAGATCTCCTCTATCCGTTGGAAGTTATAATTTTCCACATTGACTCTACAAAGTACTGTCCCCATATCAAGTCACATCAGGAGAGGGTTGAGTTGATGAAAGAGCCTATTAGGAATTACAATTGGTAAGTTCACAAATGGTATAAAAGGCACATCAGCATCACCATCTTGGCTAGGGCCAACAGCCCTGCCTCTGAGAGGTGCAATGTCGACCAAAAGATGACCTGTGATTCGAGCGATGTGATTGTGAATGAGAGTTTGCCTTCTAGTACATCAGGGCCTTCTCTATATATGTGAATCCCTAGGTAGTGGAAGGTAACCAGGATCTATATTCCCTAAAATGTAAGGTTGGTTCCGCATATTTACCAGCAATGGAAAATGCACATAATTTGTCTGCATAAATGCGGAGGCCAGAAAGGGTCCCAAAAGTGGGCAACAGTTGAGCCATTTCCATCTGAGCATCATGACATTGGCATACCGCTCAATGGTGTGGACTGTGCCTCCCACTAGCATCTCTTGGTGCCTTGTTTACTGTCTTATTCTTTGTGCTATGTGTTACACTGCTAGAATGAAGAGGAAGGAGGAAAGAGGGCAGCCCTGCCTCATGCCTTGCACTACTGGATAGGTTTGGGAGACATGGGGACCTGTTCTAGCTCTGAGTGTGGGGTCTGTATTTAGTCACTTGATCCATTTAATGTAGGCTTGAGGTATCCCAAATCGAGTCAGTGTGGCAAGCATGTAATCCCAGTTCAAGAAGTCAAAAGCTTGGTGGATGCCTCAGGAAAGACAACTGGTGTGGGGATGGAGAGCTCTGCTGGCGTCCATGATCTGAAACAACCGACCTATATTTAATGAGGTGCTTTGGTGAGGCACAAATCCACACTGATCAGTGTGTATTAGCCTGAGTAACATCGGATGTGGTCTGTGGGTGAGGATCTTACTAAGTATCTTATTATTAGTATTCAATATCGAGAGTGGGTGATATGAGACCAACTCTTGTGAGGGCTTCTCGAATTTCATCAAAGATGTAAATAATCTTTGCGGGGGGAGGTCTGGGCATATTATACGCGCCAATAGGATGCCCAATCTGTCTGCTCTTGTATGAACTCTATGTGTGTATTGCCGATAATCCACCACCCTAAGACGTTCCAGTAGCTCTGCATATTCTACTCTGGCCTCTTGTAATCGTGGCTCAGCGCCCCTTGTTTCTGATGCCTCCTTCTCAAGGTAAATATCTGTATATGTATCACATAATACACCAAATATTATATTTTATCTTTTTTCCTACAGCAACTTCATGTCATGTAACAGCATATCCTATACAGAGGCAATGGTAAATAACTATACATAATATTGAACAGGAACGGGAAAAACAATCACAGGGTTGGAAAACCGTTGTAGAATCTTTGGAAGGTTTATGCTTCTTGCTTAAGTATCCAACGAGCGGAGACCAAAAGTGGTCTTTATTAGTTATCTGTAATGTAGATATAGCCAATGCTGTATCAAGTCTATGGTAAGAACAAAGAAGATTCTACCAGCCAGCAACATTAACATTTTTGGCATTCTTCCAGTTGGATGTAATAACTTTAAATGCAATGGCACGTGATAGGTTCAGAAATTTACCTAATTTGGAGTGTGCAGGCCAGACATGCGTGGAACTTCCCAAAAAGATGCACTGACTATCAAATGGGAAATGAATGGAACAAATAGTATAAATATTTCTACATACCTGTAGCCAAAAGGCTGTTATTGGCAAACAGCGAAAAACCATATGTAAATATGTACTAGAAAGGACGAACACAAATCTGAAACAGATTAATTATATTTATACAAAGAGATTGGGGTAATATAGAGTCTATTATAAAAATAACAAAGAGTTTGTATAGTGCTAGCATTGCATGAAGAATGATGTATCTTGTTCCAGATTGAGCTCCAGACCTTTAAAGAAAAGGAGTGCTGAAGACCAGTCTCCCCCATTAGTTCAGTTTTAGATTTGGAGCGGGGGGTAGTGTAATGTAAATATTTATATATATATGATGCTCTAGGGGATGACGAAAGCTTGATCAGGTCAGGAGGTGAGGAAGGAATACTAGATTTTGATTGATTGAGCATGAAAATAGTATGCAGTAGAACACCTTTGAGGGATTCATACTTGCTGGCATAAGCAGAGAAGAGATCAAACTTGGTTTGGATTTTTAAAAAGGACAGTGGAGTCATATCACACAATAATTGTTTAGCTTGAATTATGCCATTGAGCACCCATTGTTTCCAGAAAATAGTATGATTCAAAATGTTTATGGATTTATTATGCCATATAGAGTATTCTATAAATTCCTGTATCGGAGACATGGATCGTGCATAAATACAGGAAGATACTATAATAGCGTATTTAATAGGCGGAGCAGAAAAAGCTTGAGGAGGTTTTGAAAAATGTGCTAAAGAGTAAAATGGAAAAGGTGACACAAGTGAATCTTCTAAATACTTGGAGGTGCAGAATCTGTGTCTCTAATAGAGGGTAAGATTTGTTTTAAAGCAAAAGCAGCATGATATTGTTGAAAATTTGGAAAGTTTACACCACCCAGTGCTTTATGTCTGCAAAGGGATGCTAACAAAATATGCGGCTTTTTCAAACACTTGATAAAGTGTGGAGACCATTTAGGCCCAGTGCCATTTAACAAATCCTTCATACAATACTTATCAAGGGAAAGTACCTCAGACTTGGAAAAATTCAAATCCAAATAGCTGAGAATAGGTGGATAAAATATTATTAAAAGCTAGTATTGATGATTCTGGTCCAGAAACATAAATCATCACTTCATCAGCGTATGCTGTAAATTTAATCTCAGTGTCTTTATGTCGAAAGTCTTGAAATGCAGGGAGTTATGTAGTGTATGCAGAAAAGGTCCTAAGGATAAAATAAAAAGCAAAGGAGACAGAGGACATCCCTGTCTAGTACCACATTAAAGAGGAAAATATGAAGACTGAATGCCATTTAAAAAAACAGATGTCATTGGAGAAGAATACAGTATGTGAGAAAAGTTGGACTAAAACCATGCCATTTAAGAGCCCTCATCATAAATTTCCAATCAACACGGTCAAAGGCTTTTTCAGCATCCAAGTTACAGCGGCCATGGGCGTATTGTTGGCAAAGGCTGCATGTAAGATGTCTACAAAACGCCCTGGAGTTATCAGTCATGTGTCTACCTTTAACAAATCCTGTTTGTTCAAAGCCAACAATATTCAAAATAAGGGCAAAAAGTCTAATAGATAAAACCTTGGCAAAAAGTTTGCACTTTTGATAAGAGAAATGGGTCTATAGTTGGCACATGAGGACATTTCTTTACCTTTCTTAGGAATTAAACAGATCATAGACTCCAGAAAAGCACCCTTACCTTCATCCTGTGAGATGAAAAACTGATATAAAGTGAGTAAAAGTGAGAGTAAAAGATGTGAAAAACAAGAATAAAATTCAACAGAAAATCATCTGGACCAGGTGCTTTATCTTTTGGTAATGCCTTAAGAGGTGACTTTAATTCAGAAAAAAAAATAGGCTTGTCTATGTGGAGTGGTGTGGCTCACTGGTTAGAGGCGGCAGACTCTAACCAGTAACCGGAAGCAGAAGTCGGCTGGGACCAGGGTTCAATTCCCGACGCGGCATGGTCGTGGACATGGGTCAGCGGACTCGATAATTCTCGCTTCGGTGCCTACTCTAATCAGGGGTCCCACTCGGCAACTCTGGTCATTAGCTTGCCTAATCTCCACAACGGCCCCATCAACGCCTTGGGGACTCCCAGCAGGGACCATCCCACAGGGAAAGCCAGGACGGGTTCCCCAGCGTTATAGAGCGCCAGGAAACCTACGGGTAGCAGTGCGCTTTACAAGCTCAAACATTATTTAATTAGGAAAGAAAGATCCTGGACCTGTTTTTGTCTTGATGGGAGAGAGTGAAAATATGCATCTAATGCCTCGTCCATGGATAAATTATCTGGTGTATAAAGGTTTGTATAATAATCTGAAAAACATTTTTAAAAAATTCTGTCTTTTTAAAACGAGGAGTCCCACGTTTCATCAATAATTTTAACTATTTTGGACTTTTGAGATTTGACCTTCAAATGATTACCAAGTAAGTTGCCAGCCTTATTCCTACCTCCGTAAGATTTAGAGTACATTTATAACAATGTTCCAGCAGCTTGGTCTGTTGACTTTTTGTTGAATTCAAATTTGGCATTAATTAAACAATGTAACACATTATCATTCCTGGTTGTGGAAAATTTGTAGTTGTTTAATAGATTTAAGCAGTAATAAGGATTCTTTAGCAGCTTTTTCCCTTTTGGCCGCAGTATAATTATTTATATGTCCCCAAACAGAAGCGTTAAAGGCATACCAAATAAAATAAAATGGCATGTCAGGTGTGCTATTGTGTAGAAAGAACTCTTGTAGAAAACCTTTAAAATTCTTCACAAATTCTTTGTCTTTCAGTAAACTAATATTAAAGCGCAATCTACTGGGTTTAGAGATCTTAGGTAATAAATCAAAGTCAACCATAATTGGAGCATGATCTGAAATCAATATTGACCCCATTTCAGCATGTGTAATCTAGGAAACTAGGAAACTAAGAAATATGTAATCTATTCTAGATTGGAATGTATGGGTAAGTGAATAAAAGGATATTTCAACATGTCCGGGGAATATGATCACCAGGCATCAACTAGACCTCTGGAATGAATAAATCATGTGACTGTTTTCTGCATTTAATTAGGAACATATTTAACTGTAGATTTTCCATCTAAAAAAAGGCCTACAATCTGATTAAAATCACCGCCTACTATTAGATTTGCATTTGGGCAAGAGTGTATTACAACTGACATCCTTTCCCAACATTTCACATCTATACCAGTAGGACCATAAATGTTTAGTTTGGAGATAGTGTGGGATGAAGAGTGGCATGTATTAGCACCCATCGACCCTCCGGATCTCTCTCCTTTTTCTCTAATGCCAAGGGAAGGGAAGGGATTTGTGAACCAATACAATGACCCCATTTTTGTGATCAAGGGCGGAAGAACAAAAGACTTGGCCAACCCCATTTCTACGCAGTGAGTTTAGATCCTTATCAAGTAAATGTGTTTACTGCTGTAGGGCAATATTGCATTTGAGGCGATCTAAGTGTGTAAGAACTCGCTGCTTCTTAATAGGATTACCCAAGCCCTTTACATTCCAAGAGATAACCTTAAGAGTATCCGACATTGCAAGAACGTAACATACATATTAAACTGCAATAAACATAAAAAGTATCGAAACAGCTAAACAACTATGTATAAATAACTCCAAAAATGGCTTAACAGTTGCATTTAAAGAAAAATTATAATATACAGTAAGATCAAGGAAAAAGAAAAGAGAAAAGTAATTAAAAAGAAAAGAAAAAGAGGAAAAAGAGATGAGAATATAGGAAAGAACAGTGAATCTGGTAGAGACAAAGAAGATGACAAAGAGCCAAAGGGCTACAGGCATGAAGAGAGTGTGAAGAGAATATGATGAAGGGGTAGAGACCCGCAAAAATTGGAGACGGATAGCAGACCAAGATCAAAAGAAGTTGGGCAGCAATACCGACAGAGACAATCATTATGGAAGAGAGAGAAACAGAGAATACAAAAGAGGGACAGCAGTTGGCATATGAATAAAACCGACCTGACAACAATACAAATGGATCAACAAATAGGAAGACCAATAAATACCGATAAATACCACGTACCAAGACAAGAGGGTAATATGCAAACAGGAGGTCTACAAAGGGAGGCACTTGGAAGACAATACACCAGAGATAGGGATCCATAATAGACAACGTACAGCTGCAAAGGGTAATACATAAATAAGTTATATAAATAAAACATGAGCGGGAATCATCAATTATAATATTAACACCGATGGGCAATGTACACATTTTCTTTAAAACTGTCACAGCTAACTTCCAGAAATAGTAATTATAAACAACTTATAGAAAAGGGTTCCAAAGCATAGGCGCACAACAGATTAGAGACATTAAAGAAGAGGTTTAAGTCTTTCCGAGGTCCATTACTTCAGCATTGTGTCGAAGAATACATTTCTTTAGATCTCTGGACACTCAGTGAAAAAGTTTGTTCCTTATAAGTAACCTTAAAGAAACATGGGTGCACAAGACCATGTCTTGCATTCAAGGATCGTAGAGTAGGGCGGAAGGATAAAAGCTCCTTCCGACGAGTAGCAGTTGCACTCGCCACATCATGGGAGATAAAGACTCTCTGACCAGACCGTAGCATCTGCATTCTTTGTTTGGCCGCCAATAAGACCATAAGCAACTCAGTATATTAAAAATAAAAGAACAATTATTCCCCTAGAACGGCCAGAACCTAAGGTGCCAGCAGGTTTAAGGCCAATTTGGTGAGCACGCTGTAGGTTGAGACGTGTCTCTTTTTTAAGGCCCACCAATTTAGGAATGTGAACCCTCAGAAAGGCAAGCATGTCAGACCCCTGCACTCCCTCTGGAATATCATAAATTCAGAGGTTGTTGCGCCTGTTTCGAATTCTCTAAGTGTAGCGATCACCCATCAGGCAACAGGCAGACAGACTACTTATTGCTGCATATACTTAACAGCTCCTAGCCTTAAATTGAGGAAAACCCCCTATAATTTAAGTTTCCCAGCAGGCAGCGAGGCGAGACTATCGGAAGACAAGGCAGTTCCATACTTAAGCACCTCCTCTTCCTGAGGAAGGTGCTTGACAATCTTCTACATCCGGGATTTTGGATGGCGGATGGTGCTCCCCGCCGGATTACCAGCTAGAAGAATTTACAGCATCGTTCCATCACATTTTCCCAGTACTGCAACTCCACGGAGGAGGTTTTGTTGAAGGTGCAGGTATTTCGGCAAAGACACCAGTATGCGTCCTTGACTATATTTCCGCAAGAATGCCGGTGTGCATCGTTTCCCAGCCTTTCTTTTTCACGTTTGTTTGAGCCGCGAACTGCATTGTCGAAGGAACGCAGGTGTATTTCCTTTGTTGCCGCGACTCGGGTTCTTTTCTTACTAACCCCGCCGAGTGGAAGATGTGCAGGAGCGTTTTTCTTCTGCACGTTTTTTGATTGAAACGCTTTTGGACTGCCAATACCTTCCGCCCTGCTATTTGTATTTTCAGAGCTGGGGAAGACTATTCCTTTGGACCTCACGCCCGCTAAAAACCACCGCCCGCTCTGAATTTCCCCCGCCTTATTACCATGGCAGGGGGGACCCCGGAGGATGGAAAGACCATCCGGCGGTTTTCCGCCCGGTCGAAGAGTCGACCGGGTGGGAAAGCTGCTAACATGGTGGCGGTGTCTGGGAGACACCGCTATCCATATTAGCATAATAGCGGGAACATGCCTTTCCCGCCATGGAAAGGCAGGTGGTTTCTGCCATTGGGGGCCAGTAGCAGGCCCCCAAGTATTCTGGGGGTGGGGGGTGCACATAGTTCCATGCACAACATGGCAGGTACCGCGCGGTGCCTGCCACGTTGTTAATGTAAGTGCACAACATGCAATCTTGGCATTGTGGCGGGCGGTGCCGAGAGCGCCACCCGCTGCAATGTCAAGAATTTAGGATGCACCCCTTAAGTGTGGCGGGCGCCTCCTAATGTCACTAACGGGTCCCTTGCACCAATGGTGGGCAGTCCCATTCCCCCTTAATCTCACTGATCAAAAAATATAGAATAATTCTCAGCAAGACTGTTGATATTTTAAAATTCCACAGCGAACAAGTGGAGACAGGATAAGTAATTTAGGTTCCTGGTGCTGCCACAGCATAAAATGTCAGCATTATTCGTTATTAGCAATCAAAGCATGCAGAAAAAAAAAATAAATAAAGGAAGACCATATCTATGAGCCCGTAGTCCTTGTGTTATAACTGCAGAGTTCAAACAACCAGAGCGACCGGGCGGGAAAAGCCAGCTCCGTCGCCCCTGTATTTCATAAGATGTCGGTCGCAACTGCCGGATCTGAGGTGCACGATGCAGGAGAGGCAGAACAAGGTAAAATGGCTGAATTCAGCGAAAAAGAAAAATACTTGCTCTCCCTGCGGTAATGTCGTCATCATCCGCTCTTATCTCTAGGAATCTGGGACATGTTCGTCCAGGCAGTCATGGACCTGTTCCGTTGTTTCATAGAATTGTGACATCTGGTTTTGCAGTACTTTGAGCCTGGCTCGGAAAAGGAGGGCGTATGTGAGGTCCTCATCTCAGAGTCTCCACTGGGCCTCTTGAAAGAAAGCCTTTCTCTGCTGGAAAGCCACAGTATAATCAGGGAAAAGTGAGACCCTCACATTATCAACCAGGAGGGTGGCTTGGTTTCTGGCCACCTGCAGAAGAGCATCATGATCCCAATAATTAAGGATCCTGGTCACAATTAGCCATGGAGGAGCAACGGGGATGGTTTTTTGGTAATTACACTGTGGGCCCTCTCAACCAAAAACATGCCTGAGAGCCTTGGGGAGGCCACCATCGTCTGAGCCCTTGCTCTATAAACTGGGTGACACAAGTTCGCTACTTGCCCTCTGCGAATCAGATGATGCATACATTTTCGTGGCAGGCTCTCCCCCCCACATTCTCTGTCTGGACTTGTAGTAGGATCACTCGACTTTGTCGCTGTGCCACCTTTATAGTGAGTTGCTCATGGCTGGGGTTCAATGTTGAAAGTGACAGTTAATTAGTTTTGAGCCTGTAGGCTAATTTGCAATGGTCATCTTTCAAAAGGCTCATGTGTGATGATGGCCCCTAATCGTTGCTTTATCACTTGACATGATTCTCTGATGTGCTGTAGGATCATGTCTAGTTTACCCAACGGAGGTGTTAGTCCAGAAGAGGCTACATCTGTATCGGTGACCTTCATTGGGAGTCTTCCATTGGTGGTGACTGGGAGTGTGCTGCCAATGTTGATCTGCCTGCTTTAGATCGAGTGCTTCCTATTGTGGTCTTTACCAAACAGCAATAGTTGCCTGCACTCCCTTAGGTCTATGGTTTCTCTGCAGTTTGTTTGGCCTCCCCAAGTGAACTACTAGCCACCAAATTAGTGTCACTACTAGTTGGCCTCATTGGTGATTCTGCCTAATTTACACTTGACCAATTTCACTTAGGGTCTTAAATAGGAGTCACAGGTCCAGTATGGGTCCCTCCTTCTCTCTGGTTGCTACAGGAACCACACCTCCACACCGCAGTGTCTCCTGGGTGGTGCAGTCCATGGGGCACTCACCGTCTCCAGACCCAGGCAGCGTGGCCTACTAGGGTAACTGTGATGGACCGTGTATGCTGCACAACCTGTCCAGTCTGGCCCCCAGAGTGCTGCATCATGGTCTTCATGGGGTCTGCAGTCAGTTGGTGCCTGGAGCGAGGAGAAGCCCATAGGACACAGCATGGAAAGAGAGGCAGGGCAGGAGACACACAATGCAGAATCACCAAGATGCAATACAGCCGCTTGCTTCATTCACAGCTTGCTAATTGGGCTCTCCCTCACGTTTAGGCCCACACCAGGGTTTGACTCCTCGTCGTCATGAAGGCAGCATGGGACAGCTCAGCAGTAGCCTGCAGCCACAAGTCCTGCTTGCTCTGACACAGGGAGTGTTTAAGCCCCACAGCCATCCGCTGAGGTCGGGCAACTCCAGTATGTCTGGTGGTGCACTGGCGGGTGCCACCCACCGGGGTCAGTCACCGCATCTTACGGTGCTTCAGCTGGGTGTCCACAGTCTCCTCTCTCATCCCTCACTATCCAAGTCACAGCATCTAGGGTCTAGTGGGTCTCCAGGGATGTCAGGGGGTGGAAGAAAGAGGGCCCTGATCAGCAGGAAGGCCATAGGGGCTGCTGACCATGTACTCCCTGAGCCTATCTCTCAGTTCATAGGTTGCCGCAGAGGTCAGGCACTGGGTCCATGTGTCACACTAGTATGGGGCGATTCAGATACTTTTCACCTCCGGGCTTAGATAGCACTCTGAGTCTGTGCTAAATGCTAGGAGCAGTCAGGCGGGAGCGACCACTCAAGAGGCCCAGAGCCTGCTGCATGTGTTGCTTCTAGGTCCGCCCTCTTAACAATGAGCTCATCCCGCCATTTTGCTTGTGCATCATGGCAACTGAAGCAGGGGCATACAGTTTCCACAGGGCCTAGGACTCTTGGCCTAATGCTTCCCTTACAGTTGTTGCCCACCGTGGCGTACGGCAGTGGGTCCGAGGTCATAGAGCCCCTCTAGTGTCACAGCAACCTCCCTCTTGTGATGTTACTCCCCGCCCACCATGTCAGCAGTGTGATGTGTCCCTCAGCCTGCTCATCTCTGGAGCCACAGCCACGCTCCTCGATTCCTCACCAGGGTGCCGCTACAGAGCACTACGTTCCCTGATGCCGGTGCTACAGGGGAGGATTTTTGCAGGAGCACGGGCCTGGGCAAAGGAGCTCACCAACTAGGCGTCCTCCGCGAGCGTCCGGGACCAGGGGCCATGGACTCTGCCCGTTCCTACTCTTACTCATCCGCTGAGCTATTAGCTTTAAGACCTACTTTCATAACGTGCCCCCCCTTGCGCCCCAACACGATAAAACGAACATCTCGGCTTGGGATCATTAACACCAGCACTCTTATTGCTGAACCCTTACCCAAGTACTTAGTACACACCACCATTTCCGGCACAACATGCAACTTCAGTTGTATCTATCTAAACACCCAAGCTATGACTAAAAACCAGATCAACATATTTTTACTGTTAACTGATAAAAAACCAGACATGTTGCTGTTGACAGAAACATGGCTTACTCCAGATTCCCTACCGGACATTTTGTCCGCACTACCAGCTGACTATTACAACTTGTCCGTAATTCGTCCATCAGGGAAAATTGGGGGAGGAGTGGCCATTATCATCCACAAAACACACCAACTTAGGCAACTACCATCCTTACTTTTGCCGAACTCAGAAAACATTGTTGTTAAGTTAGATACCGTTAATGGAGCACTAGTAGTGGTCTTACTTTATTGTCCACCACAAACGATGGCCACATTTCCTTCCATTTTAGCAGAGCAGCTTGCCCTTCTTGCTACAAACCATTCTAAATTACTCCTGATTAGAGACCTAAATTACGGGTTTGACAATATAACACTGGATCCTCAAGCAGCCGAGCTGAGAGACCTATTAAATGATATTAACCTGACCCAACACATTAATACATCGACCCATCAGAAGGGTCACAGTCTTGACCAAATCTGGACCTTAAACTTACCTGTCCACTCTATTAGTATAAACCCTTGTAGTTGGTCAGGCCATTTTAGTATAGTCTTCTCATTTCATATGGAGAAAGTCACTCAATTCAGGCTACAAACAAGCAGGACCATTCGGAAATGGATAACAGCAGACATGGCTGCATTCCTAAACTCACTGAGCACATCTCTCCCTTAGTACTGACGTGGAGGTTGCAGATTCTAGGCTTAAACAATGGCTGAACAAAGCCGCTGATGATTATGCTCCCTCTATCAGCTTTGGCAATTCGAGAAGCATTGATGCCCATAAGTGGTTTACACCCGATCTAAAAAAATTAAAATTGGAAGTACGACAGAAAGAGAGAGCATGGAGATCCAAATATCACCCACAAGACAGGGTAGCTTATTGCTCGGCTAAGAAAGTTTATCAAAAAATTCTTCTCCACCACAAGGCCGAATGTTTCTCGACAAAAATTTTAAACTCTACAAACAGGTCGAAGGAGATATTCAGCATTGTGAACGAGCTGTGCAACGATGACAGAACTCCCCCCCGCCCCGATAGTCCCCACACAAACACTCTGTGACTCCTTGAATAACTTATTCAGTGAAAAAATAGCCGCCATAAAACAAAATATATCTCAATCCCCTGTCTGTGCCATCTTGGACGACTGCTTTTACAACCCCTCTACATTACACTCCTTCCCCCTTATTGACCTAAAAACATTCTCAGACTTGTTGACACGAGTAAAATCAGGATCCCCTGAGGATATATGCCCACCTCACATTATGAGGGAAATTGGACGTGCCATCCCTCATGGCATGATACCACTGCTTAACGAATCCCTTATTTCTGGCACGGTCCCTCGCAGTTTTAAACAGGCTTTACTAATTCCACTCACAAAAAAGCCCGGTATAGACCCTCTCGACCTCACAAATTATCGGCCTATTTCTCTCCTGCCCAACCTCTCAAAAATTTTGGAGGCTCATGTTACCAACTGCCTCTCGAAATCTATTGAAAACACTGAGTACCTGCAACCTAATCAGGCAGGCTTTCGGCCTTGTCACTCTACCGAGGCAGTGATACTTGCCGTCCAGAACACCCTGAGGTCCAATGCCGACAAAAATCTCCATCAGGCTTTGGTGCTTCTCGATTTGTCTGCAGCGTTCGACACGGTTGACTATTCCATTCTGGTCAACCGTGTGGAACAGGCCGGCCTTAGAGATTCTGCTTTGGGCTGGCTGCAATCTTTCATATCGAAGCGCACCCAGTCTGTCCGGCTAGGGTCTTTTACAGCCCCCAAAATTAATTCTTTCTGCGGAGTCCCTCAAGGCTCCTCTTTGTCCCCATTATTATTTAATTTGTATATGCGGTCCCTATTGTTTTCCTTGAGAGATTATAAAGTCACCGCATATAATTATGCTGATGTCTTACAGCTCGTTTTCACCCTGAACTCCTCCGATGCTGCTGGTGACTTCCAGGCTACTATGACCCATATCCAGAGGTGGATGACCTTGAACCATCTCAAGCCGAACCCGGGCAAGACCGAGTTGATCTTGCCCGGGAAGAGTGAGATCAGCTGGGGCCCCCATTTCTGGCCCCTGGATATGGGCCTTCCTCCTAAAAAATCTCACTCAGTAAAAAACTTGGGAGTGACCATCAGCGAGGACCTCTCTCTGAAAACACAGATTGGAACAGTAGTCTCCTCAGGGTTCTTCCAATTGAGAAAAATCAAGAAAATTGCTCACCTTCTTACCCATTCTGCCCTGATCCAAGCAGTTATCGCCTTAGTTCTGTCCCGCATTGATTTCTCCAACAGTCTATACTTGGGCCTGCCTGCAGGTCAACTTAAAAGACTGCAATATCTTCAAAATCAAGCAGCCAGGCTGATTTGCAAGTTACCCAAGTGGGAATCCATCAAACTAGGACTAGAGAGACTACACTGGCTACCGGTGGCCCAGAGAGCCGCATTTAAAGCTGCATTATTTTCAAGGCCTTACAAGGCAAGGGCCCCCTGTTTATAAGACAGCTGATAGGGAGATACACCCCCTTGCGTAGTCTGCGCTCAGCCCATAAAGATCTATTGGTGGTGCCCCGGTTTAAGAAGAAGCGACAAGGAGGCAGCTGTTTTCACTTCTTGGCAGCCTCCTTATGGAACTCCTTGCCTCTGACTCTTAGACAGAGTAAGGATCTCCTTACCTTCAGACGGGCATTTAAAATCTTGCTCTTCACACAGACTTTCGCTGTATAGATTGATGTTAACACCTTCCCCTTGTTATGTTATTTATCTGATCTTTCCAATAGCGCCATGAAGCCCATGGGCGTATGTGCGCTGTACAAATAATAATTAACATAACATAACATGCTTAGATGCTGGCCACGCCCCTGCTCTGGAAACTGCTCTTGATACTCTGGGGCCCATTCACAAACTGAGGGGCATATTACCAAGCAATAGCGATAGTTATCGCTATTGCTTGGTTAGAGACAAAAATATACCGCTGAGCTGCGTCGATTTTTATCGCAGATAAACCTTGGTATTACCAAGGTTTATCGCAAATGCGATAAAAATCGGCCGCAATGCATGAATATCGCTGAAAAGTCTGCGATATTCATGCATTACCGAGCTAATGCTCTTAGCCATGTTATCCACCTCCCATTGGATAACATGGCTAAGAACTGCTCAGGGCAGGTGTTAGCTTTTGGAGATATTCGCGCTTAGCGCGAATATCTCCAAAAGTTGGTAATAGGAGATAGCGATGTTAGCGACTGTTTCCAGTCGCTAACATCTTGGCACGCCCACTTTGCATGTCATTAGTGATAAATATCACTGACATGCAAAGTGGGGCCCAAGATGGTCGCTATGTCCTACTAGCTGTCGCTAACTGGTGTTAGCGACAGCTAGGTAATAGGGAGATCATTTTATCTCTGCTTTCTTGGCTTTTAAAGCCAAAAAAGTGGAGATAAACCCCCTTGATAATATGCCCCTGCATTTTTTGTTTTCTTTAGTACTATTACTGCTCACATACTACATAAGGCAATTTACAAAGCTACATGCGGGATTCTCTGTCTCCACCTCTGCTATCATTTCTGTGCAGAAATATATGTTCCAACTATGGATATCTCTGCACACATCGGCCTATGCTTTAGTAGTAAATATGGGAGGGGCTAGGGGAGCCGCTGGAAAATGGGAAATACTTGCTGCAAAATGGGAAGGGTTTAGGGAGGAGAAAGGAAGGTTATGCTGCGGTCTGGGACGGACGTGCATCATTCGACAACAGAGAAAGCCCTTGCCTTTCACAAACTGCACTTCTAAAAAGGTATTATAGGCAGAAAGGACCCAAAACACCTGTAAATGTACTCCAGCTCAGTTGCACGCATTGTACGCGGAGCACCCTCTCAAGCTAGATTGTTTCTCGAGTGAGATTAACTAGTTGGAGGCAATTTACATTTTCCATGAATGAAACTGTTTCCTGTTGTTTATTCCTCTAAGTGCATTTCAGAACCTGCTGGGTGAATGAGATATTTATTTATGTACAGACTCCCCTAACTGATATATTTCAAAAATGTATCCACCAGGTCCATATCTTCGGATTTATACAGCAATTAACCCAGGGTCTGTGGAACATAGGGTAATGCCGTACCTTGCTGTGCATCATACCTAAAGGCAGACAATGGACATAGTAAAATCCGGAGAGAGTTAAAAAATGTCTAGTTGACATACATGTCAATGTAATACGACAGGATTTATACAAATGTTCTTTCCTGAGAGACATGGAGTATCTCAACTAACACTCATTTCACATACGATAGATATAAAACATTGTGCATAACAAAGACATACACCACATTGTGGGTGTAATGTCATGATAAGGCGTACTTTTCTTTGCTGGCTGTACCTTCCCAGCAGATTAAACGTGTTAGCCGGCTGCAGAAGTAGAGGTCCTCATGCCATTTTCTGCAATACATGATGTAGTGTGTGTAGATCCTCTTGTAGTGAATTTCTTTGTTGAGGTCTTACCAAATGCATTTCCTGAACAGTGGATAAAGAAAACAAAGAAAGCACCTGTCAGCCCCAAGTGTGATCTCAAAGTAGGGGCAGGCACAACACTCTGGACATGTGAAGAAACAATGACCCACACTAGTAAATACGCCTAAAATTCTCCATCAGCCTGATTCATGAAGCGAAATAGCGCCCGCAATGGCTGCGAAAACGCAATTGCGGGTGCAAAAGACGGAATCGGCATTCAAGTACGAAATAGCGAAATCACTAAAAAATAATTGCGATTGGAATAGCGATTACGCAGTAATAGTCGCAGACTCCGGGAAGTCGAGCGATACGGAAATAGCGACCAACCACGGAATCTGCGAAATGATTAGCGAAACGCAGTATTGTCGCAATCGGCATTCATGAAAGAAATACATTAGCGAAAAAGCGCAAAATCGCACGTTTGCGCCGCGCAATTTAAGGACAGCTCAAAGCAGGTGGTAACCATACAAGCCATGATGAAGGCAAATTTGAAAAACTGTTAGCCAATCACCAACAGGTCCAGGCCTGACCAATCACACATAAGGACATTCAGCAGCAGCATTAGGCGTTCCACAATGCCTGGGATGTACATGGTGGTGAGGCGGCGAAGGCTACAGCGAGCAGCACGGAGGAGACGCATGAGGCAGGCAAGGATTTACCGGCAGCGGGTCACCTTGCTGGGCCAAACCAGAGAACAGATATATGCAAAATACAGGCTGAATGGGGAAATGATCACCTGGCTGATACAAGAACTCCACCCCATCATGCAGCACCCAACAAGGCGAAACAATTCTGTGCCCACACATGTGCAGGTATTGTGCAGCCTGCACCTCCTGGCCTCCGGCAGTTTCCAGGGCATAGTAGCCGCTGCTGGGGGGATATCCCAGCCCACCATGTCACGCTGCCTCCACACTTTTGTTGACGCCATGCTCAGCCAGCTCCACCGGCACATCACATTTCCCACGAGCCAACAGGAATTGGACCTCACTAAACTACAATTTTATAATGTTGCCCATTTTCCCCATGTCCTCGGCTGCATAGACTGTACCCACGTCGCCATCTGCCCACCAGCTGGCACGGAGTATATGTACCGCAACAGAAAGTCCTACCACTCCCTCAACATACAGATGGTCTGCAATGCCAAGAGCATCATCACTGACATTGTGGCCCAGTACCCAGGGAGTACCCATGACTCCTTCATCTTCAGGCACAGCGGACTCCACACACGACTGATCAGGGGAGAGTTTGGGGAAGGACACCTACTTGGTAAGTACACTTTGTCGACAATGTCACATTGCTATGAAGTAACTGCGCTGCACAGGCAATCAACATCTGCTCCTCTCATTCAGGTGACAGTGGCTACGCCCTACGGGAATACCTCCTGACCCCTTACCTCAACCCTGCCACACCTCAGCAACGGCGCTACAATGTTGCGCACATCCGGACAAGGAACTGTATTGAAAGGACATTTGGCCTGCTCAAGAGCAGGTTCCGTATACTGCACAAGACAGGTGGGGCCATGTATTACAGTCCTGCAGCGTGCTGCCGCATTGTGGCTGTCTGTGCAATGCTTCATAACATTGCAACCAAGCGCCGGATACCAGTTGACATCTCAGGCAGTGAATCTGAGGGGGACGACCGGCCACCAGCAAATGCGCACCATGCACGCGGGGAGAACCCAGCTGAAGGCCACAGACGTCGCAACCACATCACAGCTAACAATTTCTAGCCCACCCCCTTCCCCCACCCCACATATCACAATTGCATGCAAAATGTAATGATTACACAAGGCGAATGTGTGCTGCAAAATAAATGTATTTGTTTCAATCACAACAGAAAAGGGTCATGGTAACAACTATTTACAAAGAAATACAGTATTCCAGCATACTGCATGTAAATGTTCATGGCAGGCTTAGCTTCAGCCTGCGCCTGTGTCCCTGACACAATGTCATTGGTGCTTCCTGCGCACATTTCCCAGGCGCCTTTGAGGCTCATCCTCATCCTGGGCAGATGGACCAGGCGTAGCCCTGGTGCTGCGCCTAGGTGGGGGGGCCTGCGTGGCAGAGTTGCTGCTCACGCTGGAGGCAGCCTCACTCGCATCATCTCCCCCTACGATGGCCGGTAGCACAGGTGTAAGCAGTGGGATCACGGCGGTGGTCAAGTGCTCCAGCACCCGGGTAATCTCCTTGCAGCACTGGACCAGCTGGTGCTGCTGGGTCATAGAGCGCCGCGACAGCTGGGTGGTGGCATTTGCTGCCACATAATTTGAGCGACTATAGGTCGACATCTGGCTCAACATCTGGTGGTGGCGCCTGCGTGCAACACTGCGCTGCTTCCCCAGCGCAGCAGTATTGGCCTCCATTGCCGCCGTCATGCGCTCAATGGCCGCCGTCATGCGGTCCACCCGCTGGCCGACTCCCGCCACATTGCGGCCGATCTTCTGCAGCTGGAGCTGGATGGCTCCTTGCTGCTGCGACTGCCGCTGGTGTAGACGGAGCATTCGCCGCTCCACGCTCATGCAGGCATGGAGATGCCCTTTGCCCCTCCTGCTGTTCAGCCGCTGTGTAGCGGATGTGGCTGGCCCAGATCGTGGTGGACGAGCTGCAGGTGTTGTAGCAGCTGGTGTCGCAGGTGCGGCAGGCACTGGAGGCACATTGGTGGGGGGCCTGGCCTTGGCAGCCGGTGGGCCTGCAGATGTTGCAGCAGGTAAGGTGGGGGGCCTGGCCTTGGTAGCCGGTGGGCCTGCAGATGTTGCAGCAGGTAAGGTGGGGGGCCTGGCTGCTGGTGTTGGCGCAGCGGCTGGGGATGGTGGCTGGGTAGCGGGTAGGGATTCCTCCTCCTGGGCCTCCTCGACGATCACCAGCCTCTCACTGTCACTGCTATCATCCGCACCTGTGAGGGTAAGTGGATACTCATTAGGTGCATGTGACTGTCAGACGTGCAGATGTTACATGCATGCTGGGTGACATTCCCTGGATGGCTGTGGATTTGTGCGCTTAGGAACCTTTCTGGCCGCATTGTGGTACTACTACATTGTGGACATACTACGTCTCCCACAATGCCTCAGGGCATTTCCTGATGCACAACATAGGCATGATTAAGGGCCAATGAGTGAGCCTATTTGGACAGGGACGGTCATAGGGGACAGGGTCGCAGTCGCATGCCACTTACCTTGGGTGTTTTGGGTGGGGCGGGAGGAGTCCAGAGTGGTCACGCCAACACACGCCTCCCTCTCCAAGGTGTCCTCTACCTGGTCCTCCAGGGGGGTGTTGGGTGGGACAGTCGGTCCACCACCTCCAGTGCCTGATGACTCACCAAGGCGCGCCGCCACCCTCTCCTTGGCACGCCCTCGGAGGTCGTACCAGCGCTTTTTAAGCTCCTCCACCGACCTGTCCGCAACGCCCACAGAGTTCACGCTGGAGGCAATCCCCACCCAGATCCTCCGCTTCTCCTGTTCTGGGACCCTCCTGGAGTTGGCACCAAAGAGCTGGTCGTGTTTGGCCACCACCCCTTCTATGAGGTTCTCCAGCTCCTGCTCGGAGAACTTCAGTTTGCGCTTGCGGCTAGCGCTGTTGCTGGGGCCAGGCAGAGGTTCGTCAGACATGGCGGTCGCTATTTCGGCCGGGTCGGGAGTCGCTAACGGCGGTTTGGCGGCAGCTTTCCGTCGTGTGCAGTCGGATGATTGCGTCACTGTGGTGTTTGGGGGTGGGATTTGGCTGCTTCCTGGTTGTGATGTCATCACGGTGCTCGGAATGCGTCTTCCCGTATTTCCGGATCCCGCGAGAATGCGACTCGCAATCCCGATCGCACGGGATTGCGAGTCGCAATCCCGTGCGATCGGGATTGCGAGTCGCTATCCCGTGCGATCGGGATTGCGAGTCGCAATCCCGATCGCTGGTGCCCGGAAATAGCGATTATTCTGCGTTTTTTGTAGGTCGCTAACGACATTAGCGCCCGCGTGCGAGTCGCTATTTTTTCCCCGAAAAGTACATGAATGCCGTTTTGCGTTTTCTCAATAGCGAGTCGCTATTATTCGCTATTAGGGACACGCAAAACGGCATGTACATGAATCAGGCTGTATATTCCCAGAAACTCGAATACACAGAAGCTGTTTTATAGGCCAGTTGAGTATTCATCCTTCTGCCAGGGTGTGGTGGATATGTAATTGATCTGAAAGGCGCCACTGTAGCAACAACTCACTTCAGATAACATATTTTACCACCAAACAGATGTGGAACTCTAGATCAGGTTTGCAGTTCACCACTGCAGTGGTGGAGACCCTGGCATCTACTATCTCGGCAGGTGGGAGAACTGTCCCATGGCCATTAAGTAAGCTCTAGGACTTATCAATAAAACTCTTATGTTAACTTAGGAGGCCAAGTCCAACATTTTATGTGTAACTAATCAACTGCTTCTCCACTGGATGATACATCGGAATGCATTTGGCTAGAGAATCCTCTGGTATGGTATCCAGCGCTAGCAGCACAGGTGGGAAGCAGTAATGGAGAAGGTCTTCTCTGGCAAAATAACTTTTAGACCTGCACATTCCTTGATGTTTATGTGACAGATTTTCCACTGGCTGATGATGCACGGTGGTTGGGCAACATCCATTGCTCAATCACTCATTGGCAATGATGATCTCATCCTCCAGAGAAGGACTGACCTTCATTGATTGCAACATCTGCCATCGATAATAGTCAAGCCAATCAACCTCCATGATGGGTCCACCATTGGCAATCACCATCGTGACAATGGTAAAAGCCTGACATTATAATAATAATAATAAGAATCGTGCTTGTAAAGCGCCTGGTTACACTAATGACAGTGTGTCCCCGCGCTGTGTAGACTCAAGGAATCGGCTCTTACATCTAGCGCGTAGAAGTAGCCACACGCAGCACCAAGGGAACCTAATATTTAGGGAAAAGAAGCGTTTTAAGTTTCAGCCTCAATCTCGACTCTGATGGCTCCATACGGAGTTCCAGAGGCAGCTCATTCCAGTACTTACTGGCCAAGTACCTAAACGATCGCCCCACCATCCTTACTCGATGGATACGGGGCACCTGAAAGAGCATACAACCAAGAGACCTTAGCTGACGTTTAGGCTGGTATAAGGATAGCAAGTTTTGTAGGTAAGCAGGGCCCTTCCCCTGTGCAATGCGGTGGGCTAAACAGAGAGTTTTAAACCTGACACGTTCGCGAACCGGAAGCCAATGAAGTTTAGCTAGGGCACGGCTCCTGGATGACTTTCTTGAAAGGTTCAATGCCAATCTGGCCGCCGCATTTTGAGCACATTGCAGGCGATGGAGCCCCTTTTGACTCAGGCCCACATATAATGAGTTGCCATAGTCAAGATGGGGAGTCACTAGAGTATGGATCAGAATTTTTCTGCAGGTCGATGGAAGGAGATCCAGTCTTTTGTGTTATGACTCAGAAACATTTCTATTGATAGCCACATCTGTCATTGTCAATGGAGGATGGCCATTTCTGCCATAATACCTACCACTAGTTACACTTAGAGTAACTGATGGCAATTGTGAATGCTCTGTGATTTATGGCAGACAACAGCACCAGGGATGGCAGATGCCAAGATCATTTTATATTATTGCTCAGTCACTGGACAAATGCCATCTTTGAGTCAAAGTCAACATTCTTTATTTCCATTCATTTAGAACCATAAAAGATACATATAAAATCACATTCCAAAAGTCCCAATAAAAAAGTGTGAATAATCTACATCACATAAAGTACTTTAGGACGAATTTATAAAGGGCAACCTGTCCCTACTATAGCTATTAAAACCATATAATATACAATAAATAACTAAAATACAGGCATTAATAACCATAAAATCATGTAATTCTCACCAAATGACATTTTCTATTGGATATACTTCCTTGCAGGGTCCCTATATAACTTCATGATGCCATCAGTTTCATCAAACAAAACAGGTGATGGACCGAATGTGGATCAATGTCACACATTCACCCCAGTCCGAAGATCTTGGCCCAAATCCATCGTTTTTTTGCACTCCACACCACCCTGGGTTAGACAATGGCGATATGCAAATCAGCTCTGACCCTGTGCCCCATGGGAACAGTCCAGTCCGAACTACAAAAGCCATGTCCTTCCCAGAACGGAATCAAGCATCCGAGGACCGGACCGGTTTCGAGGTAACACCTCTCATCAGCCCGGCTAGCTTGCCTCCAGTGGTGTGGAGTGCCTGGGACCCACGTCTGGGCATCCCCAGCGCACTTAGGGCGGAATTTGCAAACAAAACAGGTTATGGACCGAATGTGGATCAATGTCACACATTCACCCCAGTCCGAAGATCTGGGCCCAAATCCATCGTTTTTTTGCACTCCACACCACCCTGGGTTAGACAATGGCGATATGCAAATCAGCTCTGACCCTGTGCCCCATGGGAACTGTCCAGTCCGAACTACAAAAGCCATGTCCTTCCCAGAACGAAATCAAGCATCCGAGGACCGGACCGGTTTCGAGGTAACACCTCTCATCAGCCCGGCTAGCTTGACTCCAGTGGTGTGGAGTGCCTGGGACCCACGTCTGGGCATCCCCAGCGCACTTAGGGCGGAATTTGCAAACAAAACAGGTGATGGACTGAATGTGGATCAATGTCACACATTCACCCCAGTCCGAAGATCTGGGCCCAAATCCATCATTTTTTTGCACTCCACACCACCCTGGGTTAGACAATGGCGATATGCAAATCAGCTCTGACCCTGTGCCCCATGGGAACAGTCCAGTCCGAACTACAAAAGCCATGTCCTTCCCAGAACGAAATCAAGCATCCGAGGACCAAATTCTACTATTGTTTCCCAGATTATCCACTTTCAGAGCTTTAGCCCAGCTTTGGATCTTATAAAATGTATGTTAAATAAGTACCTGCTTACGTTAAAGACAATTGCTTGCAGTGTATCAGTATTCAAAATTCTCTCTGCCTCTTTGCAAACACTGGTATTCAAGATTTTACGGATGGATATAATCCATTTCTTCCTAGGTTTGTCATATGATGGGCAGAAAAATAATACATGCAAATCATCTTTGTTGGCTCCATTTTGGCATAAAACACTCAGTTCATTACTTTCACTTCCAGGGTTACTATGCCATCTGGATTTATTGACATTTATTTCAAGCACCCCATATCTAAACTTTATGTATAAAGATTTAGCTAATTGTGGGTGCACCTAATCCATAAATGGCTCAAAGTTTGGTACATGTTAGAAAAGAAGGAACTTGCATGTTAGTGAACCTGTATTACAGCTATTTCCTGCACTATTTTGGATATAAGCCCAAAAAGTTGTTTTTAGCAGTTTCTTTGATAGCTGGGTCGGATCTTCCCAAAAATAGGGTAGACCCAACTTCGCAAACCAAGAAGAAACATACTTAAACCATAGGATGCCCCTGCTCCGATCATTGTTTAATATCTCCTCTAGGCAGTCCCTATAGTACTTCAGTTTCGTGGTTATCCAAAGTCTTACCCAGAATAGGAGTGGTCTTAGTAGAGCAACATGGTCAGTGGGTTTGACATTCAGATCCAAGGTGATTTCTTATACGGAGACTTAGTATTTTTCAGAAGAATTTTTTTTTCCCAATTCAAAATTCTTTTTACAATAGGGTCCCCAAATTCCAGCCGCATAGAGGGAGGCTGATTGTGCTTTATTTTTAAATACCTCAAAGGCAGGGGAAACCACTCTCGAAATACTGCCTTGATGTTCTTTGGCTGTCGGTACTGTATTATGGACAAGGATTATCTTATTTTTTCCCAACTGTGGTTTCTAGCACATCTATGTATCTGGCATTATTCCCAAATAGTTAAAACGCTGCACATACTCTAGTTTTTCATTATTTAGTTCTAGGTTCTTTTTAAACGATGTGTGCGGATTTATTGCCATGCACTTCGTTTTGCTGGAGTTTATTTCAAGGACTTTCATAGTGCAATATGTATAAAAACGGTCCATTCGATATTGTAATCCTTTCGGGTTCTGTAATATTAATATAGTGTCATCAGCAAATAATAATGCTGGCACCAGATCTCCCCCAGCTGAGGAGCATCATTCACACAGCTATACAAGAACTCAGGGATATCCTTTACATATAAGGAGAATAATGTGGGTTCCAGTACACACCCCTGGCACAAACCTCTTCTCACAGGGATTCGCTTGGTGACCCCGTGGGTCCCATCTTACATCTGTGAAATTGTCCTCATGTAATCTCATTATTTGTACAAGCAATTCGACGGGCACCCCTTGACTTTTTAACAAATCCCATAATAAATTCTGAGGTACCGACTTGAATTTTATCCGGACCAGGAGCCTGCCCAGGCTTTACTGCATCAATTGTGAAAATGATTTCCTCCAAACTAAAATGTAGATTGGCAATCATAGGTATTAGTGTTAAGTCAGCAGCAATAGTAGACTGGTCGATTTCAGCCGCTGCATAGAGACTAGTGAAATGTTCAACCCAGGTATTAGCATTGAGAAAGAGGTCCTTAGTATCCCTACCGGACCTATTCCCTTTTGCCATTAATCTCCAGAAGCCTAGCTGATCTTTCATTTTTGCAGCACTTACTAATTCTGACCAGATGTCATCATCCCAAGTTTTTTTTTTTTTGGTCAGGATTCTTTTATATTTGGTCCTATGCTCCCTTGTGGAAATTAAATTTTTTATATTGCTACTATTAGTTCAGCCTTTGCTTCAAGGCACTCCTTGTTATACCAAGGGTTAATTCCTATTTTCACATCTTGTTTGCCTCTATTGCCTTCCTTCGGAATATTACTCACAAATGGGGTTGGAGGATCTACGAGAGCATTATGTAACTAACATTGGTATTCAATCATATTATTTATCAGTATATGGCAAAATAGTCTCCGCAAAGGTTTTATAACTACATTCCAAAGAATAACTATTCCCTAGAATGTGTGGCCACTTAAGGGCTCGACGGTTATTACTGACAAGAATTTCATCCATAGGGTGTTGCTTTCCTTGCTACATAACGTCGCAGGGAGAAATAACTGCACTGATAATGCCAGTTGTAGTGGTCTATGGTCACTTTCAGTTCTGGGCTCTATTGGTAAATTAAGAGAGATTGGCCATCACTCTATTGATACCATTATGTAATCTATATTGCTCCTAGAGTTGCCTCTACAAAATCTATATGCACGCAGTCTATCCGAGGGAAGGAGACAAGCTCTTAGTCCGTACCCTCTAGTCAATTTCATAATTTGTGCCACCGCCACAGTACACCCGTCCTAGGATGCTTGATTCCTGTCCAGGAAAGATATGGCTTGGCAGTTCTGGCTGGACTGTTCCCATGAGGCACAGGGTCAGACTGATTTGCATATGGCCATGTCAGTACTGGAGTGGTGTGCTGAGCAAAATAACAATGGATTAAACCCAGATCTGTGACTGGGGGTGACTGTTTTGCCATTGTGCAACATTCCAACCATCAATTATTGTTTTTGCATCTGTCACCCCGAGTGGGACGGGTATGCTCAGACGTGAGTCCCGTGCTCTCCATGCCACTGGAATCAAGCTATCCTGGCTGATGACGGCTGATAGCCAGAAACCGGTCCTAGGATGCTTGATTCCTGTCCAGGAAAGACATGGATTGGCAATTTGGGCTGGACAGTTCCCATGAGGCACAGGGTCAGACTGATTTGCATATGGCCATGTCAGAACTGGGGTGGTGGGGTGAGCAAAATAACGATGGATTAAACCCAGATCTGTGACTGGGGGTGAATGTTTTGCCATTGTGCAACATTCCGTCCATCAATTGTTGTTTTTGCATTTGTCACCCCGAGTGGGACGGGTATGCTCAGACGTGAGACCTGTGCTCTCCATGCCACTGGAATCAAGCTATCCTGGCTGATGACGGCTGATAGCCAGAAAACGGTCCTAGGAAGCTTATTTCCTGTCCAGGAAAGACATGGCTTGGCAGTTCGGGCTGGACTGTTCCCATGAGGCACAGGGTCAGACTGATTTGCATATGGCCATGTCAGAACTGTGGTGGTGTGGTGAGCAAAATAACTATGGATTAAACCCAGATCTGTGGCTGGGGGTGAATGTTTTGCCATTGTGCAACATTCCGTCCATCAATTGTTGTTTTTGCATTTGTCGCCCCGAGTGGGACGGGTATGCTCAGACGTGAGTCCTGTGCTCTCCATGCCACTGGAGTCAAGCTATCCTGGATGATGACGGCTGATAGCCAGAAACCCAGATCTGTGACTGGGGGTGAATGTTTTGCCATTGTGCAACATTCCGTCCATCATTTGTTGTTTTTGCAACCACCACAGTACACAGCACTAATTTATCACTTTGTATACTAGGGATGATATTTGCTACATCCTCATCCTCAAAAAGGTTTTCAAACCCCACCACTGGTTCAAAACATATTTTTTTCCCATCCCTAGCAGTTATTTTAATACCAATCATGTTCTATGAAGATAGGCATATTTGGGTTATATCAACTTCAAGGCTGATCCTTACCCAAATGACAAGGCCACCAGACGGCCTGCCTCTAGCCGACTGGATGACTTCCACATTTAATGTCCTATATCCTATTTTATGTGGAGTGCCTAATGCCCAGGTCTCTTGGAGACAAATGACAAATATCACTCTGCTCTATATACTGCCATTCCATATCTCTGAGGTTCCTATTAAGGCCAGCTATGTTCCATGAAATATGGCATATTTCCAGCCGTAAGCCTAGTCCAGCATCGAGATGTAAATTATTTCTGCTGTAGTTAGATTTATTAGCTGTTATACTATTGATCATATGGTCAGGTGGGGTCTCTAGGTGATTACCTTGAGTGATAATTATATCCCCCTCCACTCCGTAATGTCTTATTTCCTGCGTCCTGCCAAAATCTAGGACATACTGCGGTACTTCTGGGCTATGGGTATTTGTTATGCGAGTTTGGGCCGTTTTACAATTTTGCCGGGTAATCCCAGATATGGTATTTCACTCATATTTTATCATTTGTTGTCAATCTAGTGTATCTAGAACTGACAAGTCCCGGAACCTGTTTGAGAGTGCTATTTGAGTGCCCTCATTAATATTAAGACTCTCAAGTGGTGGTCTGTAGAAGAATTCTAAAGGAAGGGCAGTAATGCAACTATTTTGGGGGAAGTCTCCTCGTGCACATTTAGTATCCTTCGTACCAACTGTAGTCGCCGAAAGTTTACTACTACCAGTCACCTAACATATTCTTTGGGGATTTCCCTGCCCACCCAACCCTATGGACCATAAGGATATCTTTCAAATTGGAAGGATGAAACTTTTTATGTTTAGTTAGCCAGACAACATTCTTATTTCGCAAATTGAGCCATGATTCTTTTTGCTTTCTTTTGAGCGGTGGGACCCATGCTAAAATTAACGCATAGGGGCATGAGGCCGGTGGCAGGTTTAGGACCTCATTATTAGGTATAGGGTCAGTCCTTTTAGGGCTTTGTGTTTGCCTTTGTCCAGTGGAGATTACAGGTACATTAGGGGTTATATGTGGAGTATAGCTATTTTGTAACCTTCCTAAATTGTCTTGTATGTTTTGCGTTCTACCCAGAGGAACTCTGTCCCTACCAATCGACTTTGACGTATGGTTTGCTATTAGTGTCTCCCTGTCCACATTACTCATTCTAGTTTGCTGTGTTAACAATCCCTCTGCTGGTGGTAATGGGTATGTCCCTATAGCATTTCCAATATTAGTGGTATTGCTAGTAACTTTTGATTGTTCTATTGCTCTATTCAGCTGCTCGTCAATATTACTTTTTTATTTGACCATGGGCACCTGCCCTCCCGCTTTCTGTGTTTTAGTTTTTCTAGACCCATTTGTTTGTCTCTGATTTACAGATTGCCCCTTCTCCTTCGGCTTTTCAGTTAGCCTCGGTGCACGCAACCTAGTTGCCATGCCCATTTTATTTAGGCCATCTACCAAATCTACCATTTCACCCAGATAACCTAAAGATGGTGTTTGTGGGGTTAATGTTCCTTGCTCGTTATGAACAATTACTGTTGGCATAACCTGGGTGACTGTGATACAACCTTAGTAGTTGGTGGGCTTGTTTGTCTATATGTAGTTAGCTTAGCTGGATCAAGCTAAAGGCGCCTCTCAGCTATCTGTATCTAATGAGTTAAAAGAGACTCTGCCCTAATGATGAAGGCATCCAAGGTACCAGCAGCCCCCTTACGTCTAAATGTGCTCATTATTCTTTAATTTATAGTTATATCAATCAGGATCTCAAGTCCCAGACATATATTACACAGTCCTGTATTATTTACAAAGTCCTTACCACACAGTCTAATATTAGTATGGGTTTCAGAGGGATGGCTCAGTCTCCTCAAGTCGCTGACGGGCGCAGACGAGCTTGCCCTTGGCGCGTCCCATGCTGCGGGAGCCCTGACCCCCTTATGAATACCTCCTGGCGCTCAGAGACGCGGTGCGCGGTGTGAGCACTGCGAAGGATGGTGGGGGGTGTAGACCCCTGGCAGCTTCTACAGCGAAAGTCAGGTGTCAGTGTTGCCCAGCAGCAATTTTCGGTACCCCCATAGCAATGGCAGTGGTAGCAGGTAGCGGAAGGTAGGAACAATTGTTTGTGGGTTCCCATCTTTGAGTCACTTTTGGAGTTCAAATTCCTCCAGTGAGGCAAGGTTGAAGGATGTCACAGAAGAGGTGTTCACATGGCAGAATATTGTCTCTGTGAGGTCCTGCTGTAGAGGACTTGCCATTTCAAAAACGATCAGAGTGGAAGCAGCCCGAATCTTCAGTTCAGTGGCAATGCACCTGGATCTGATCACCTTAATAGGTTTTTACGGGTCCTTTGGGGGTCTTTGGAGCCAAAACGTCCAAGGGTTTCAGGAACTCAGGAACAGTGCTTTTGGGTCAGAATTCACCCCAGCAGGGTCCAAGGCAGGTCCAGTTGAAACTGGTTAGCTCAAAAGTTAAAGAAAAAGGCCTCTTGAAGCTTTTTGTGCACCTGTAGCTTGAACAGGAGGTCAGTCTTACAACCCTTGGAGGCAACGTCTGTGTCCTTGCGTGCAAGCAGGAGCAGCTCCAGTATTCAGGGCTCCTCTCAGTTCACTCCTTACCTAATCTATCTCCGGTCCAGTGGTGTTCTCTGGAGGATGCTGGGGATGCCACATTTATGCCTGGCCCCAGCTTTTGGGTGGGAGTGCATACTGACTTCTCCCTAGCAAATGCGATACAAATTCCCATGGGTTACCTTACCCACTTTGCAGCATTTCCTGTCCGCCCTACTGCAAACAATCTCAGTCACCCATGCCTAAATCCAAGATGGTAAACCCCTTTGCAGATCGTGCAGAACCTGTGTACCTTTGAAGAGGAGTGGTCAGGGTAATGAGCAGACCCTCCTCTGTAGTCGTCCCAAACTAGTTCTTGGGGCTGCTTTCCTTCTGCTTGGATTTGTGTCTGCCAATCTGTGGAAAAAAGAAGGGGCCTGTCGAGGTGTTACCTGACATCTTCCTTTAACAGGGGAGGCCCCTTTGAAGTAAAGTTCCTGTGCACTGCCCAAATAGTCATCCTGCCAGAGGAACAGTAAATACCTCTGCACAACCAAGCTTTCGTTCGTCTCTGCTTTGGGAGCAGTTTTCACACCTCATTCAGGGCTTCAGCACTCAGAAGTCTACGATCCCGATTCTCAAAAGTAATCTGAGACGAAATCCTAACTTTAAGCCTTTCGGTATTCACAAAAGGCATTTATTAGTAGTAAAGTTACTAAACGGAGACAAAATCCTAACTTTACGACTTTCGGTATTCACAAAAGGCATTTAGTAGTAGTAAAGTTAGGATTCCTAACTTTACTAATACTAAATACCTTTTGTAAATATCAAAAGACGTAAAGTTAGGATTTTGTCTCAGATTACTTTTGTGAATGGGGCCCTAAATTTGGAGGCTATGGAAATTATTTCTAAAAATCAATTTTCCTTAATATTTATTCATATTCAACTTCACCATTAAAATAGGTGTTGTAAATGGGATTCCTGGTTGGATGAGGAACCACCACTCTGGTAAGGGTAAGTAAGATACACACTTAAAGTTTCCCTGTGCTCACTCTCTGGTAGCTTGGAACAGATCAGTCAGGCTAAACCAAAGAGGCAATGAATAAAGCATTTGTGCAGCATGCACACACACAGGGGTGGAGACTTTGGTATCCCGGAGTCTCAAGTAGCAGGAGGCAAGCCAACAAACCCTTAGAGATCACTTGGATTGAAGGCAGAGTCCAGCTCTCCTTCAGCAGAGCCAGGGACCAGCAAAGCAACAAGCAGAAAAACAGTGCTTCCAGAAAAGCAGTCCAGTTGAGTCCTTTAAGCAGCACAGCAGTCCTTCTGCCAAATTTCAGCTCAAGATCCAGACGTGTCTGATTTTAGGAGGTCAGAGATCCAGTACTTATACCCAAAAGTGCCTTTGATGAAGGGGTGACCTAAAAGCAGATCTTTGAAGTGCACAAGGATCCTTTCAACCTAGTCCTGTGTGCCAGGATTTCTGTTGGGGGGGTGAATCAGTGCTATGTGTGTGAACAGGACACTACCGGTAGAAGTATACGTTTCAGCCGCTCCCATTCCTCCCTGCCCTGGAAGACCCATCAGAATGCAGATGAGTTCTCAGAATGCAGATGAACCGCACCTTCCTGAGTTTGTGGCTGTTTAAAGGAAATGCACAAAGTGTAGGTGTCACCCAACTCAGATGTGTATTGGAGACAGACTGCAAAGCACACAGTGTTATAAACTCAGAGAAATGTCCACTTTCTAAAATTGGTATTTCTAAAATAGTAATGGTAAATCCAAAGTCACCCGTAAAGAGGATTTGTCATTGCCATTCCAAACATACCAAACATGAAAAAGCTGCTACCTGCTGATCAGGAATTACAACTTCAAAGTGTATTAAGGAATCCCCAATGCTTACCTATGAGAGGAGTAGACCTCACAGTAGTGAAAAACGAATTAGGCTGCCTGCCACTACCAACAGATGTAAAACTTAAAAGCACATGTCATGCCTTTTACATTCACAGCACCCTGTCCTTAGGCCTACCTATGGCCTACCTTAGGGGTGGTAAACACCCAAAATATCAAATTTTAAATATCGACTGTCCAGAAAATCGAATCAAAAATATAGAGAGGCCAGAATATTGAATTCCCACAATATAGTTTTATAGAATATCGAATTTGAGGTATGAAATATTGATTTCCATAATATTAAATTTAGAAATATAGTTTTCCATAATATCAAATTTAGAAATATTGTTTTCCATCATATAAAAAAAGTTAGTGTTATGTATGCTAGTATATGTGTTAAAACTATATATTATTTTTGTAATGTATGTTCAATTTTTTTAAAGTAATGATTTTTATGTTATTTAATTTTTCCGTAATTTAATTAAGTTTATAGGGGAATAGCCTGGAAAGTAGTTTAATTATAGTAAATTTTATATTATTTTTAGGAATTAATAATTATTTTTAATTTAATTTTGCGTTTTGGTTCTGTAGCGGGTTGTGGGTTTATAGAGTTAAAGGGTGGGAAGTAATTTAATTGTATTTTTTTTTTTTCCTTTTTATTAAACAAGCCGTAGGAGAAACATTGGTACATTAAATACTTCATAATTAGACAAAGAGTTCCAGACAATATACAAGAGACAACAAAAAAAAACAAACAAAAAAAAAAAAAAACATTTTTCCTTACATAAAGTGCTGGAACAAAAACGTACTCAGTTGAGAAATACAACAACTACTGGTCTGGAGCAAACATCAAGATTACAATATGATTTATAAAGTGCTAGTGCTATGAGGAATGAGAGCCGCAAATTTAAACCAGCAAGAGTATTATTGTACATTTTTTTTTTTCTTTTTTCCCTTTTTTTTCCCCTTCCTTCCTTTTTTTCTTTCTTTCCCTTCCTTTTTCTTTTTACTCTTTGCCCCTTAAGTGCTAGTGCAATAACGTACAAAGTTAGCATATATAAAGTGACTAGTGCATTAAGGTGCGAAATCTGTCCAAATATACCAGCAGGAGTATTATTATATTTCTTTAAAATACAAATGCAGAATCGCGCAGAATTAACAAATATATATACGACTAGGTGCACATACTGCTGATATACTATAACAGATCAAATATATACTTGCAGATATTTAAAATGTAGAAGCGGAACCATCTAAAAATTAACTTAAATAGAACAATCAACTACATTTTATCGATTCAAGCATCTCAAAATATTTCCAGTTCCTTTCAAATCTTGCTATCGCTCCCACTCTACCTGCATAGGCTCTCTCAAAGTTACATGTTCTTCTCATTTTATTAATCCATTTTAATTGACATGGAGCTATCATAGATTTCCAATTTTGAAGGATCAAAGACCGTGCTACAGCCGTAGAGATAAAAATAAACACTTCTTCTGATTTATTAAACCTATTCCTTTCTTTGCAGATACCGAAAAGGGCCACCTCTGCCTCTGGAAGTAGAATTTTCCCAACTGCCATCCCCAAGTCTGTAAAAATCCCCTTCCAGAAGGATTCTAGCTTTGGACAAGAGAAGAAGATATGGTACCAGCCACCCTGAGACCTAGTTTTACATCTGATCATTTATTTTCATATTCAGGAAATATTTTCTGCAAGGCCTCAGGGGTATAGTATAGCAGCCAACAAGAAAAAAAGGACATACGTTTATAATTAGCTGCTCGAAGTGCATTGTTTCCTAAATGACATATAACTTCCCAGTCTTTGACTGTAAAAACACACTGGGTTGTAAGGCTTATTTTTTCTAAGTGACTAGTAATTATAGGAGATGATCCAGAAGAGAAGAGCTTTTTATACCAAAATCCAATACCCGTATGTTTCTCCCCATATAAAGCTGATAATAAAACATTGGGTGTTGTGTCTAACCCTATTTCTTTTTTTATACAATTGACCATTTGTACATATTCAAAAAATCTAATACGTCTAGGATGTGCTCTATCTAATACCATTTGCCAACCAATTACAGTATTTTGAATTAGTAAGTGCCTTATTTCCCCAAATCCAGCGGATTCCCATTCTAACAGGTGGTTCAATGATATCTTAAGACCAATCTTTGCACATTCTACCAATTTCAAATAAATAGATCCATCTGAGCCATGTTTTTTAAATAAAAGCCGTAATCTTGATGAGTATCCTATCAGTGTCTTGTATCTCGTTCTTTTAGGAAGCTTTGCAGTTTTTAAAAAGAAAAAAATTTGAGAGCCTGATTCTTCAAGCATTTTATCCAAAAAAAAAATTGTCCCTTGCCTGTCTATTCCTTAATAATCCTGCCATTATGTCAAAAAAAGCTGCTTCATAATAAGTTTTAAAATGGGGCAGGGCGAGTCCACCTAGGTTTACAGAAAGTTGTACCACCGAGAGCTTAGTTCTTGAGGCTTTTTTATTCCAGATAAATCTTCTTAACATGGATTCAAGTTCATTAAAAAATGCCATGTTGACTTTAATTGGAATATTGCAAAACAAGAATAAAAGCAAAGGCAGTACATTCATCTTTATCAAAGCCGCTCTGCCAATCAAAGACAAGGGCAACAAGTCCCATTATTCAAGTAAGCTCTTGATTTTGTTCTTCGTTTTTAAATAATTCAAACGAAAAAGTTCTTGATACTCCCTGGTCACGTAGATCCCTAGGTATCTTATTGGATCCCGTTTTTCTGCCTGGGGCTGGAGTTCTAACGGAAGGAAGTCTAAATTTGAGCTTAGAACAAGAACTTCTGTTTTTTTCTCATTGATCTTATACCCCCCAATCTTTTCATATTCTTTAAGATCTTTCATAAGATGTAAAATGTTTTCTTTATCGGGAGCCATATATAAGATAATATCATCCGCGAACAATTTTAGCTTTGACATTCCAGCGATTGGCGGAGATATTGCTGCATTATTCCTTAGTTTTATTACTAGAGGTTCGATAAAAAAGGTAAAAAGCAAGGGAGATAAGGGGCACCCCTGTCTAGTGCCTCGATTTATTTTTATCTTCCCTGCTTGCCTAGCGTTAATTATCACCTGGGCTGATGCCCCTTCATAGATATTCTGTAGCATATTAATAATTGGGGCAGGGAATCCAAAATAACCCAGGGAAGTAAATAAAACTGACCAGTTAACTAAATCAAATGCTTTTTCTGCATCAATCATTAAGATGCATGCAGGGATTGAATTAGTATTAAAAAAATCTAGCGCCTGTATCAAATATTCTGTGTTAGCTGCCATATATCGACCGGCTATAAACCCCGTCTGGTCTTGATGTATTACCTCCTGGGCAGCGAACACAAATCTTTGAGCCCAGATTTTCATAAAGACCTTATAGTCCGAGTTCAATAGACTAATTGGTCTAAAGGAATTCACATCCTCAGGATTCTTATCTTTCTTAACGAAACTAATAATTGTGGACTCCTTGAACTCGGAAGGAACCGTACCGCCAAGTCTAATATAATTAAATACATTTTTCAAGGGGTCTTCTAATTCCTTCAAGAACACCTTATAAAATTCAATCGGGAACCCATCTATACCTGAAGCTTTCGCTCCCGCTGTTTCTTTTATACTATTTTGAATTTCCAAGGGGCTTATTTCGCTGTTTATTTGATTGTGCCTAGAGTCAGAGATTTTGGGTATATCCAGATTGCCAAAGTATTCCCCGATCAGTATTTCTTCCACTTGAATATCTGGAGAGTAAATTCTCTTATAATGATCAAGGAATATTTCCGCAATCCCCTCACTCCGAGTCTCTGTGCCACCGAGGGGATCCTGAATTTTCAAAATAATAGAAGACTCTTGTTTTTTTCGGATTGAGTTAGCCAGAAGCTTCCCCATCAGTTGGCTATCTTCATACAGTTTTTGCTGGAAGGCCTTTGAGCAGTTTATCTCTTCCAAAATAAAGAAGTCCCTAATCGATGCTTTGGCTTGTTCCCAATTATTAGGCATTTGATGCAATTTTAGTGCGTACTCTTTCTCTGCAGAACACTGAAGGGCAGATATTTTTCCCTTACGGGCATTTGCCTTGTTGCTAGAAAATGCTATTATCTGCCCCCGGGCTGCTGCTTTAAATGCGCCCCATACTGCAAAAGGCTCTGCTGAATCCTTGTTAACTGAAAAAAATTCTTTTATCCATTCTTTAAAACTCTCTACCCATAAAGTATTCTGTAGAAGGGTGCGATCCAGCTGCCACCTGGGACGCCCCCCCTCTATCCCCTCCAGAATCAATTCAATTTCAATCCTCCCGTGGTCTGAGAACGGATTACAGCCTATCAATGCATTGGAGATTTGAAGTGATCTGGAGGTTAAAAAAAAGTCAATTCTGGAGGCTGTATGAAATCTATTAGAATAGCATGTGTAGGACTCAGTATTGGGATTCAGGGAGCGCCAAGAGTCCCGCAGTTGGTATTCCAACATAAAGGCCTCCAGCACCCTTTTCGTTTTTGGTTTTAATTGCTTCTTGTTCTTATTAGAGGTGTCCCTCTTTAAATCCTGAATGTAATTGAAATCACCTCCTATTATAATTTGCCCCAGAGTACCCCTCAACATTTCACTAATTTCGATCAGGGCCGAGGTGTCATCAAAAATTGGGCCGTAGTAATTTATAAAATTGAATGTCTTTCCCAGGAGTTTTACTATAACCCAAAGCCATCTACCTTTAGAATCTCTTTGCACCTGTACAATTTCCCAAGGTAAATTTCTTGAAAAATATATTGCGACACCCCTCTGTGCAACCCCTGCTGAGGAAAAGAACCCATGGGAGAAATATCTTGGCAGAAACAACTTTGGAGAATGTGTTTTCAGGTGCGTCTCCTGAAGGAAGACCACCTGGGGCTTAAGAGCTGTAATCCATTTTAAGAGAGCACCGTATTTCTGTTTGTTGAGCAGCCCATTGCATTTATGGACAGGATTTTACATGGATCAGATCCCATCAAAAAAATAGAAAATTCTTAAACATATTCTGTACCAACTATTTTCGATAATAACAAACCTACTGTGCTTGTATTTTTTTACTGCATTTACCCCCCCCCACCCTACACTCCCCCAGTGACGTGGGAATCCCCCCTCCGTCCACGCAACCCACATCTCTCCCTCCATTAGCTTCTTCAGGTGTCTTCTTGTTACACCTGATGTGACCCATTAACCCGGGCACCCGCCTTTGATTGTTCCCCCTTTTTTTTTTTTTTCCCCTTTTTTTTTTTTTTTAGGTTTTTAAGCTTTTAAGCCTAAGCCTTTGTGGATATCTCATTGAGAAGAGTCTGGGCCTCCTCTATATCAGTAAACAGAAAGAATTTTCCCTTTACCAGAACCTTCAGCTTTGATTGCTGAGCAATCGAAGCCTGGGCACCATTGGCTTTAAACAGCTGTAGCAATTTTACAAATTCTTTCCTTCTTTTGGCCGCAGCCGCTGTCATGTCCGAGAATATCCTACATTTAACACTTTCTGAAACAGCAAACTGACGTTGTTGATAGGCTTTCGAAAGAATCCGCTCCTTGATCCTGAAATCCGCAAAGTTCAGTAAGATGGTTCTTGGAAATGGGGAATTCGCGAAACGCTGAGCCGGTACTCTGTGTGCCCTTGTTATTGTTAAGTCGCCCTCAAAGTCTGGTAGGACTACCTTCTGGATGAAGGAGTTAACCCATTGTACTGTGTCGGATCCTTCTGTTCCTTCGGGAACCCCCACGACCCTCAGGTTTGATCTGCGAGAATGATTCTCCAACTCCTCGAGTTTGTTTTCCATAGAGATCCTCTTCTTTGTAGCCTCCTTGGTTGCTCCTGAGACCCTATTCATTTGATCTTCCAAACTTGTTATCCTCGATTCAGCTTCCTGAACCCTAATAGGGAGTGCTAATGTTAATTCCTCCAGTTTATCTATTCTGGCATGGATGGCAGCTAGCTCTGTTCGCTGATTATTTTTAATTTTGCGGATAATTTAATTGTAGTTAAGTAATATTTATTTTTATTTATATGTATTGATAATTAGTTGATTGTTAATTAATTATGAATTGGTAATTATTTTTTATTAATTGGTAATTCATTTTAATTATTTGTTTAATTGACAATTATGTTAATTGTATTAATTTAATATTTGGAGTTGGTTGTGGATTATAGGGGAATACGGTGGGAAGTAATGTTATTGTAATTAAATAATTATTGAGAATATTTTTGTGTATTGACAACTAATTTATTGCTAATTAATTATTAATTGGTATTTTTTTATTACTAATTACATTTTTGGGATTGAACATGAATTGGTTGTCAATTATTAATAGGTATTTTTTTTAAATAATATATATTAGTATTTATAATTAATGAATTATTAAATATGTTCTGATTGGTAATTAATTGTGATTAATTATTAATTGGTATTGATAATGAAATTATTCTTATTTAAATATTAAATCAACACTTTCCCTACTGTTGCACTCACTGGAGTGGGAATAGTACATTTTACCCCTATGCTATCCAACACTTTTCCTACTGTTGCACTCACTGGCGTGGGAGTAGTAATTTTTACCCCTACGCTATCCAACGCTTTCCCTACTGTTGCACTCACAGGAGTGGTAATAGTAACTTTTACCCTCCCACTATCCAACAAATTCTCTACTTATGCACTTGTTGGAGTGTGAATACTAATTTTATTCCATTAGCTATGTAATGTTTTTAACTTTGTTATATTGAATGTAGTGTAAATTACTAATTAACATAAAAAGTATTACTTTACTTATTTAAATTATTATATATTATGTATTTTTATGTTTAAATAGGTTTATTTATGTATATGTATATGCATTTTTAATAATGTTTTTAATATTTTATAATTATTAATAATCATTTTATAATATTATTAAGTAAATATATGTTAAAAAAAGTATGTTTTTTTAACATTTATTATTTTTACATTTTAAGCTTTTTTACATTATTTTAACTATGTTTTATTTAATTGTGTTTATTATTTAATTACTATTATAATATTTTGAAAACATTTAAAACATTCAATATTTTAGTTAACTATATTTTAACTATCAATATTTTGTCCTCGAAATTTTAGTACTTACGTGTTTGTAGATAGGGGTTCTATATTCTGTCCCTCGATATTTTTGAATCGATATTCTGGTCAGTCGATATTCTGTCCCTCGATATTTAGTCACAGAACCCTTAGGGGTGGCCTATGTGTAATAAAAGGGGAGCTTCAAGCTTCGCTATTCATTTTAAATGCAAAGTGGAAGTAGCTGCAAACTTCACACACAGACACTGCAATGGCAGGCCTGTGGCAGGATTGAAAGGCTACTTATGTGGGTGGCACAATCAGTGCTGTAGGCCCACTATTAGCTTTTGACTTACAGGCCCTGGATACATGTTATAACACTTAACAAGGGACTTACTAGTAAATCAAATATGCCAATCAGTTATACACCAATGACACCATGTTTAGGGGCGAAGCACATGCACTTTAGCAATCAGCAGAGGTGAAGTGCCCAGAGTGTAAATCAATAAAAAGAAGAGCAGAAAAAGAGGAAGAGGAAGGCAAAAGGTTTGGGATGACGCTTCAGAGAGGGTAATTTTCAAACAATGGGTTTTTAATAAATATTATTAAACATTTTCTCACACTTGTTTTCTAGCGGGTTCCTAGCTGAAGATAGCATTTTTAAATGTAATGCTGCATCCCAGTGTTCTCTCTGGAACGGTCCATTTTGCTAAAGTGAAAATAGCTTTTGGGGGATAGTCGTATTAAGGAAAGGTTTAACATTGCATTTCTACATGTCCTACTTTTAATTACTATGCAACATGCCTAGAGGTGACTTATTAATATTCAAAAGGAAGGTTTTGACCTGTTGCATTACAGTATTTTTTACACTACTACAGTAAGGCCTGACACCAGGATTACACTGCCACTGTGGTTGGCATAATAGATGCTACATTCCACTGGTGGCATTCAACTTACAGGCACTTTCAAGATTCAGTGACGTATTGCGGGCTGGGACAAAGCCATTCTGATCTGCACCCACCAGCAGTGTCAGATGATCAGCAAGCACCTTAAACAATATTTTGTAATCTGTGTTTAGCAAAGCTAATGTGCGATATGATCCAGGCTCGGTCGGATCTTCATCTGGCTTGAGAAGAGACACAAGCAATGCTTCCCATGGGCCGGGGGAGATTCACATCAAATGTGGTGTTATTCAATTGCTGCAGGTGTGGCGTCACTACAGATGCGTAAGCTTTGTAAAAGTCATAGGGAAAGCTAACCGTGCCTTGGGTTTTGCCCAAGGCTAATGCTCGTATTGCCGCTCCGATCTTCATGGTATTAATAAGCTCTTCCAACTCTAATGTTTGGGCCTGATCCAGCGTCTGGAGCATTAATTGGGAAAGCAGGGAATCGAACAGTGTGTCACTGAATGGAATCTGGATGTATAGAGAGTTATATAGTAGCGAGCCAGTTCTGCATGTATTTCAACGTGTGTGCAGAGCACCTGCCCTTCTATATCACAGAGGGCAGTGTTGGGATGCAATATTTGGTCTTGCCATATGACCCATGCTAGGAGGCCACCCGCCCGATCCTATTGGGCGTGCACTCTGGATAAGTGTGCTGCATGGTTAACCCTCCCCACCTCTTCCTCCAGCTGTTTGTGAATGTTCAAATTGATTCCAAAAAGATATTACAAGTGTCAACTGATCACTTGACCCTGCCTGCACAGCTAATGCAAGCACACCGTTTGCAAAGTTTTATCACCACAATTTTCTTTTGTTTCTCAAGTTTATCACAATTTTCTCACTGAAACAATTTCATCAAAAACTTCAATTCAATTTGCGTTTCAAAAGTTCTTTTACTGCAATGTCAAACTTTTGTCTTGGTGATTAATACAATATCAAAAAAACATTAACCTATACAATTCAATGTTACATCTACAAAAATTCCCAAAATTGCTGTCGTAGATCCCAATGCATTTCGGGATGCAAGATCCCTTCTTCAGGGAAACAACATACGCGGTGCGTTTGCATTAGCTGTGCAGGCAGGGTCAAGTGATCAGTTGACACTTGTAATATCTTTTTTGTTTAACAGAGGAGGGTAGTTACCTCCTTCCCGCCTAGCAAGCCCAGTAGTAAAGAATAGAAGAATTGAGAATTGGGATTCAGCCAACAAACAAGGAGTGCACAGCACAACCCCATCAAATTGATACCAAGACATCTGCCCCTGATGGTCTACTTGAATGCTTCCCATTCCGTTAGAATGTTGCCAGCCATCCACGTCAGGCTCTAAGAATTCAGCCGCCAGCTGGAGGCACCATGAGAGTATTATTGGACGAGGTGCTTCCCTTTCCAGACGAATCAACAGCGGGTTGTGATCAGACTGCGTGCAGCCTAGATATTCTACATGTGCTAACATGCAGTGGAATGCCAGAGAGCCCACTATCCAACCGATGCACACATTCCGTGCGGTGCCGAATAGAAAGAATATAGTTTTGTGTTGGGGTGATGTTTGTGCCATAAGTCTGAGTCTGCCAGTGACCAATGATGCATCCATTTGCGCAGGGCCCGAGCGTTGCTCTGGGATTGTGTACCTAGTAATGGAGGGAAGGAGCGGTCTAGCGATGCTTTGACGACTGCATTCTAGTCACCCCATATCAGCCATGGAAGACCACTCCAACCCACCAGGACTGTCGAGAGAGACCGGAAAAGCAACGCCTGGTCTATGTTAAGGGGGATATCACACCCAACACCAGTGGTATACCATTAAGATGACCTTTTATGAAGATGTATCTCCCGTTAGAGTCCGTTTCACCTCTTATATGAACTGGGTCCCCGCCCGCAACCATATTAGTGTCCCTCTCACGTATGAGGAGTTGCCAGCAGCCACACAGGCATTTGGTCTCCAGATGAGTCATGTGAGTCTACTGTAGGAGAGCGATATGTGTAGCTCTGCACTTGAGGTAGGAATAGATTGAATGGCGGTGCACTGGTGTGTGCATACCCCTCACATTCCATGTTATTATATTTGCGTGAGACATTGTCGCAGTGGCAGCACATGTTTTACACCATCCCGCCCCTCGTGGCCAGAGGTGCTGACCCTCCCAAAGTGATTGCGTTTAGAGGGGGGAATGCAGCATTCGTGATACCGTTGCTCTGTAAGTAGGTAACTAACATAACTTGTGAAATGTTACTTGTGCAACCATAATGGAGCAGATATGTAGCAGGGATTGGGATCCACCCAAACTAATATACGAACTTGTGGCATTAAACGTATTACCCCATTCATGTTAGAGTGGGTTTGCATGTCATGCAAAGGTTGGGTTGAGGATCACTATGCCCATTTGCCCATTTCAACACATACATTATTTGTGAGAGTGGTCCCTTATGATCTCTCAAGTTGGTTCCACTTCTATGCGTACCTGGAGCTACCTCCCTCCCAACATTAGATGCATGTACTTTGCATCTAATGTTGGCCACTGGTAGGGAATAGGAGAGCAGCAGGGGGGGCTCCAGCACAAGCCCATATCCAAAGGTACTACAATACAGAACCTGTGCTACTTGTGACCTGAGGGCCCTTACCAGGAGTGTGAGGCACCAATTTAGATGATGTGGTCAGCTGTTTGTGGTGTCACCTCTGGTGGTGTCAGTGAGTCAGATTCTGAAGTATGCCCTATTATGGAGTCCTCTTCACTGGTGGAGTTCTCCCTATCATTGTTTGGGTCAGAGACTTGCTTTAGAGTGTAGCGCCACTGCTGTCCGTAGGACATTTCTTCTTTGTATTATCATCTGCTCTAGGTTAGGCACTGCTACCAGTTGTTCAGCCTTGCTGGTGCATCTCTGCTTGCCTCTGTTACAATGACATGGATCCCCAGATGCCATCTCCAACCCGGCAGGGCGTGACGCACTGCCACGTGGCCACAGCAGAGATAAATCCATTGGATGGCCATGGACATGTCAGGTCTTATAAATGGTATAGAATGTTATACTTTCACACAATGAATAATTGACTCTTACTCTAGGATACTGGTGGTATGTATCACATGTGCTATACATAATGACAGTGATATCTCTATGGGCTTTCTTTACATTCTTCGGACACCCCCAGTGACCCAAGTTCCAATTTCAATTATAGACAATGGGTCACTTAATTCCCTTTGTGTCACCCTATATTAAATATTATGAAGTGCTAATTAGGTAACACAGCACTCGTTGGTTTAGAAGAGCTTGACAGTCTATGTCAGCACAGCACCATACTGTCTAATATATGACAGCCTGCTAGGTAGTCTACAGCATTACACAAACATTTTAATCTGATTGAACAATGCCTACATTTTATTGGCCTTTATTTGACGTAGAGAGCGCACTGATTGTAATATACATACAGATAAATGCCAATATTACTAGTGCTTCTGCTTGCCACTACACCCATTAGGGCTAGTGGTTTAGATTTATATGACTACGAAGTTCCTCCCAAAAGCGAAGGTCAGCTTTCTAGGTGTGCTCCGTGACATCCCTGCATCTACACCTAACAAAGCTCAGACATCCATGCAGTCATGTGCATGAAGCGCAGAGTGTGATGTAACTTCTTAAACTGTCTATGACCCGCCAGTGCAAGTCAGACAAGTGAGACTGGAGGGCTGCAGATAGGCGGGCACACGTGTAGCACTCCAGACAGGGGTAAACTTCCGTCTTGATCAAATATAGTGTATTTTAAAGCTGCCTTTCCCACTATTAAAATGTTGACTTCATTAAATCCACAGATGTCTGACTATTTATAACACATTATTTACAGTACAGGTACTGTAGAAGTTGGGTTCCAGGTTCTAGGTCTGCTCTTGAACCCCCAGTCAGTGACTTTTTCTCAGCTTGAAAGCGTGGGGGGGAGAGAAATCGTTAGCCAATCAATCATTACAGTTGCAATGAAGTATGACTCTGTAGAATCACAGACTCCCAATTAGGTTTAGTTAGTTTATTATAAAACCAAGAACTGTTTGACGTACAGGCACTTCAAGATGAGGGTATAGAAATACATTGGAACTAATACAAAGCCAAACCTACCGGTGAAGTTAAGGTGGAGCAGCATGCACAGAATAATCAGTTCAAGGACCGGAACACAGAAAATAACTTCACAGACATCAAGAATCCCCCTCATTGGAGGTTCGTGGATATAGACCATTAGTTTGTCCTTACACTAAACTAGCATGACATCCCTGATTTGCATTTCCCAAGGCAATGGGCATGAAGGTGTCAGCGTGTGAAGTCTCCCAAAGAAATCTCTTCACATCAGATGAGTCAAGTAGCATAAAGCTACAGAGCTCGTTCTAAGATGCTATCTCTTTCAAGGCAAGTCAGAAAGTCCCCAGACACTGCCCTAACTTTGATACATTACTCTTTCAGGTAGTATACCAAGATGCATTCCAGTATCACACCATCCACTCAAGCCACCTCCTCGTAGGTGATTTTTCACACAGCAGTTATGCTCCCAGGCTTTGGCGATATGACCTTGATTCCCAAGCTTTCTCCAATGAAAAAGTACAACAGTACTTTATTATCAGTATCAATGTACCAGTAGCCTAACTCCTAAAACAAAAACATTATTCTAGCTAACAAAGATCAATTCTCCACCTGCACTAGAAAAGTGAGATAGAACAAATCCAACATGTACATGAAATTCACTTAATACATATAATGCAAGAGCTTCCAGGGGACAAATAAAATTCAGTCCTACAGGATTCAGTCAATATAGGAAACAGCGCAAAGGCCTCATGAGACTACAAAAATACTGAACGTTATTTACTAAGCATCTCTAAATCAGCACATTACAAAAGCACATCAAATACATGAATATGTGTCAGTGACACGCATGAATTCTGTTTTCAGCTAAACACACATAGTTGCGACGTTAATTTCTTCACGTTCACATGGAAAATATCGTTAACACATCAATGTTATTACAGTTCAGATTCTAGGGTTCAAAGTTAGTACAATAAAGGAATATATGCATGTGCAGACTAACCATGATTATAATGCCCCCCTACAAATGAAAGAGCAAAACTTGCACTTTAACAGTCTCCCCTCTGATGACAAATGTCATCACACCCACACTACAACTCCCTGTAGAAACAACCAACCTAAACAGATGTTGTTGCCAATCTCCCCTTTTGAATTCTTTTAAAGCTCTTAAGAATCTCATAATAATTGCCCTGCAGTCTCCCCATTCTCCTTTCTCGCACCTTAAGAGAATTTTCAGCTCGTTTCGACTGATGCCACTTATAAGCTTTCACTGTCCACATCAACAAGATGACACAAAACATTACTATTGGCTTTAGGATATAGCCAATAATTCCTTTTCCAAGGCTTACTAACCAACTTCCAGCCTTTCCAAACCCTTTTCCAAATTTGCTCTAAAGTTGCAAAATCAAGTATCTCTTATGGTGTGTTTCAGTGATGTTACTTATATACTTCCTCAGATCCTTACTGTGGTCTGGGATATAAGTACAGCACTGTTGAACCCTAAGGGCCACATTAGGATGGCGGGCGGATTGCCCCCGCTAGGCTGGCGGTAGCCACCGCCAGCCTGGCGGGGGCAATCCGCCCGCCATCCTTCCCTGTATTCCCCCCCGCCATATTAGAATGACGGGGGGACCACGGCGGAGCAAAACACCGCCCACCACTTTTCCGCCCCGGTCGCCTTGCGGCCGGGGCGGAAAACAAGTAACATGCAGGCGGTGTCTGTCAGACACCGCCCGCATTATTACAATGGGCATTTTACAATGCCTTTCCGTGGCCACGGAAAGGCATGCGGTGTTCACTCTGGGGGCCCCCTGTGGGCCCCCAGAGTGAAGGCCAAAGGGGGGTGGCACACGGGGGGGTACCTGTGGTACCCACCTGCATTTGCATAATCAAAGCGGTAGGCACCACGCGGTGCCTGCCGCTTTGATTATGTAAATGCTGCACAGCGTTTTTAGTATTGTGGCGGGCGCAGCACAGAGCTCCGCCCGCCACATACTAAAAATACAGGATGTGCCCGCCACAGTGGCGGGAACATCCTAATGCTGTGTGCGGGACCCCCGCCCTTAGGTGCGGGCGGTCTCGATTTGCGATAGGATGGCGGGCGGGCAAAGCCCGCCCGCCATCCTAATGGGGCCCTAAGCATTTTACAGACTTTGTCCTATTTTGCTAATAACACATCTAAAGCAAAATAGTTTTGCATCAATCTTTAGCTCTAATCAAGACCATCTCTCCATCTATGAGTAACAATGGCTGAGCTGTATTGACTGACAACGTATCCACTATAGTTGAAAACATTCTAATCTTGACATCATTTAAGATCACTCCCAAGCTGGGTATCATTGCTCCAAACACATCTCTTACAATCTCACCGGTACTGGTACCACATTTCTCTCCATGTGGTGACTTACCTTCCAAATTCTTCAAATCCTCAATGTGGTATATCATAGGGAACACAACAGCCACATAACATGTGCCATACCAATTATTTGTCAATCAGACATACACATTTTTCTCACACACAAAATACACATTTGGAACCACTCATACTGCATCCTGCAAAAACTTCTCTGAAGAAGCATCAATGTTGTACATGTTATCACACACACTCTACCCTACAAATATGGTCTATTGATATGTCTGTACTTGTCTGATTTAAAGCTTTCCTCGTTGTTCCCAATCCAAAGCTATTGGGCCATAACTTTCCTTAGCCTAGTAAGTGAACTCCTCCTTGGTCCATTCAATTTTTCCTTTTCTATTGTCAAGCTTAACCATTAATGACCTATGTCTATCCTCTACTTGATCTTTGAATTTCTTTTCTACGTCCGTTAACATACAAGTTAGGTTATGTCTATAAGCATAAGCTGTATCTAATGTAACAGTACGTACAAAGTACTTTCCCATTCCCTCTTATTTTTTGTAATAATAGTATTTGTCCAGATGTTTGCAAGCTAGAACTACTGAGAGCACTAAATCATAATTTGAGAAATAGTACTCGTAATGAGCCTTTCCATAAAACATTCTAAGCAGCAAACTACATCTAATTCTACAAGCCAAGGGCAGGTGATGATACCTAATACCCTCTTCAACTGATGCTGGCAATTGTATACACACATAACAATTTCTCACATTCATGGTATTTACATACTCATACAATAGCTTCACATAAGCATTCAGGGGCATATTTACAAGCCCCTTGTGCCACTTTTGCGTCACTTTTACAATGTTAAAAGTGACGCAAAAGTGGTGCAAGGGGCTTGTAAATCTGCCTCTCAATGTATAATCACATTTGAACAAATCTACATGCAATAAGCAACTGGTCTTTTCTATCAAAGCATTATCAACTCCTAATGTACCCTCTTTTGTTTGAGAATTGGTAGGTGTGGATGTCCCATGTACTCCCACCCCTAAACCTCAGTTTCCTGTGAACCTATAATAAATGTACTGATGACTACAGCTATTACTGTGATCACTCGTACAATATGTGTACCTCTTATACATTTGTTCCCACAAGTTGAATTTCCAGCCTCCATTTTCAATTGAGTTCAAATTGTAGCTGTAAGAGGATCAATGCAAAGTCTCTTTCTCTGCCTCTCACTGTTACACAGTAAAGTTTATATGCAGTTTCTTGGAATAGTGGAAACAGTTTTCAGTTCTTGGCACAATATTTACACAGCTTGGAAGACCTCCCTATCCCCTTTTCTACTTCTACGGAAAGGTCCCTATTTTTATTCTTCTTCCACTCAGGCCTAGGTTATGTTCTTGTGAGCAAAATGATTTTTATTTACAGTACACAGTTCAATATACATCCCTAATGAGATCGGAGCCAATTTCTTCAATGACATGCTGTAAAAGTTCAAGTCAAAATGCTGCAACCTCCTGAACTGGTGGCTGATTCCCTAAGGTTGATCTTCCACAATCAAGCTCTGTAAGCTACTCAGTCTTGGTGGTTATGGTAAAGTCAATGCCAGAGTTCCATCAGCCTCTAATCCAGGGACTAGCAGTTCAAATTCAACTATCAGTACTGATATTCCGAACCTCACTCTCCGGGACCTCGCTCTCCCCGGCATTTGTAACAAGGTAGTCCACTCCGGAGACATGGTACTCTCATTTCTCAGATTCCTCTTTCCATCTGCGGCAGAGCCTGGCAAAACTCTACCATATTGCCTCTGACTACTGCGCATAAATAATCTTTTGCACCTGAGGCGGAAGCCGGGTGATAGCCTGTTCGTGTTTTTAAAAAATATTGTGTTATTCATTGCTTTTTATTTGAGGCGTAATTTGTGTTTTAGTATTGCCCAATCGTTAAGTCACATACCGCATTCTCTACACGTGTCCCTCCGAGCTCACAGACGATTAGGTGCTGTGGCCGTAGACGCATGATCAGGCCCCTCATGTTTTCAGGTTAGAACTACAAGTCCCAGTGCCCTTGCGCTATAGAAGGGACTACAAAGGGAGGAGGAGCACTGAGAGTCGCGAGATTCCTCTTTCCATCTGCGGCAGAAGCCTGGCAAAACTCTACCATATTGCCTCTTACTACTGCACATAAATAATCTTTTGCACCTGGGGCGGAAGCCGGGTGATAGCCTGTTCGTGTTTTTAAAAAATATTGTGTTATTCATTGCTTTTTATTTGCAGTGTAATTTGTGTTTTATTATTGCCCAATCGTTAAGTCACATACCGCATTCCTTACACGTGTCCCTCCAAGCTCACAGACGATTAGGTGCTGTGGCCGGAGAAGCGTGATCAGCCCTCTCACGTTTTCAGGTTAGAACTACAAGTCCCAGCGCCCTTGCGCTATAGAACGGACTACAAAGGGAGGAGGTGCACTGAGAGTCGCGAGATTCCTCTTTCCATCTGCGGCAGAAGCCTGGCAAAACTCTACCATATTGCCTCTGACTACTGCGCATAAATAATCTTTTTCACCTGAGGCAGAAGCCGGGTGATAGCCTGTTCGTGTTTTTAAAAAATATTGTGTTATTCATTGCTTTTTATTTGCGGCGCAATTTGTGTTTTAATATTGCCCAATCGTTAATTCACATACCGCATTCTCTACACGTGTCCCTCCGAGCTCACAGCGATTAGGTGCTGTGGCCGGAGACGCGTGATCAGCCCCCTCATATTTTCAGGTTAGAACTACAAGTCCCAGCGCCCTTGCGCTATAGAAGGGACTACAAAGGAAGATGGCCACCGCTTTGCGCAGCGAACGCGAGCAGCGAGCGCGCCATAGTCGTGCCGGAGTCGAGCCTGAGTCTAGCCCGTCTGAGCTCGTCCGCGCCAAGGTCGGGCCAAGGGCCAACCACTATGCACAGCCTGGTGACGTATTTATCTAGAGAGAATAGCTTAGCCCTGAATAAATATGCACATATCAACCGCAACCATACTCTCAACGTAGATCAGTGGGCAGGCCCCATCAGCTGTCCTGCCTGTAGACACACATTAGAACCCTACCACCCTATTGTTAAGAAAGAGAAACCCAACTATATGAAATGTGGTCTGATAAATGCACGTTCAATGTGCAATAACTCCCTCCATATATTTGATTTGGTCAACGAAAATGAGCTGGATTGCCTATTCATTACAGAAACTTGGCTTCGTGAGTGTCTAACCCAGACATAGTTCATGCTGTCCCCCCTGGTTATTCTATTTGCAGACAAGATCGCATAGAACAGCTTGGAGGTGGTTTGGCCATCATTTATAGGGACATTTTTAAATGCTCAATTAGGGAGCTTCCAGATATTGGAGGAGCTGAGAGCCTAAATTTCTGCATACAAGTGCATGACACTTTCACTTTTTCGGGAACATTGCTTTATCGCCCTCCCTGCCAACCCACGCAGTTTCTTGCCAGCGTGGGGAAAGTGCTGGGTGAACTGATCCTCAGATACGCCAACTTCACTATTGTTGGGGATCTGAACCTCCACTTAGACGACCCCAATGACCATTACGCCTCTAGTTTCAAAGAAACGTTGCAGGTTCTGAGATTAACGCTCAGGACGTTAGAAGCTACTCATAAGGTGGGCCACTCCCTTGATTGTATTAGTTCCAATCTAGATGAAATGACGGTAAAAGACCCCATACCACAGACTTGGACAGACCATTATTTCATTGAATTCAATATTGAATTAAAAGGGAGTAAAATGATGGCAAAGGAGGTAACAAATAAAGGGAAAACCCTACCTAGGGGTCGATTCCGATTCGGGAAAAACTGCTCTGAATAGCCGTTCGGATAGTTTTTCCCATACGAATCGTACCCTGCAACGTCCCCCGTACGTACGACAAAGTACGATTCATACCAGGATCCGTACTCCGTACGAGTCGTACAAGACACCATCCGACTCTAATCTCCGTACGATTCTCCCTAGGAACCCGCTGTAGGCGACATCTGTACGGTTCGCGGCTGGTTTTTACGACCCAGCAAGTACGATACGTCTCGGGTACGCACCGTACAACCCTTTTTCTACGGGAGCTGAAGACAGCCGTAAAAGCAGAGTTCGTGCCGAAACAGGTTCGGAACGGGCCCCGGGTACGTTGCATACCCCCCATGATTGCAGGGGTACGCACCGTACCCCTGCGATCATGGGGTGTATGAGCCGTACCCCGATTGTACGATCGGTGTACGAGCCGTACCCCCATTGTACGATCGGTGTACGAGCCGTACCCCATGTATGATCGGTGTACGAGCCGTACCCCATCGTACATGGGGTACGGCTCGTACACCGATCGTACATGAGCTACGGCTCGTACACCGATCGTACATGGGGTACGGCTCGTACACCCCATGATGGCAGGGGTACGGTGCGTACCCCTGCGATCATGGGGATTACGGACCGTACAGAGTGTATGTGTTTGTGTGCTTTTCCGTACAACTCGCCCTTACCTGACATGGACCGTACGAATCGCGTCCTCATACCCCGGTCTGGATCATACTCGTCGGGTCGTACGGCATGTGTACGAGTTGTACGGCATGTGTACGAGTCGTACGGTTCACGGTTTCAGCCTTGCAATACCTATGGATCGCGACGATTCGGACGGATTCACGGAATATGGATCGTACTTCGCAACTCGGACGGACGGGTACGATTCGTACGGAGGGAGCTCCGGATACAAATCGTACGGACGTTTTTTTTCCCGAATCGGAATTGACCCCTTTGTTGGGGAAAAATCATGGAGCACCCTGATCTTGGTAGTTGGGCCAAGGAAAGTAAACCAACCTTTTTAGGGAACACCACCATAGACTACCAGAGGTTTGAGAGATGGATGACAGAGATCAGAAATAAAATTAGAAATCCAGAAAGAACTAGAGGTTCCATAGGGAAAAGGAGATTTTCCGCTCCCTGGTTCTTAGACAAACTAAAAGAACAATGGGCGAAAATTAAACTTTTAGAGCGTAAATGGCGACGGAACTATGAGAATGATGCAAAGGAGATATATAAGAATGCTAGGAGATCATATCATGCCTCTATTAAAGCTGCAAAAATTAAGTACTTCACTTCCCGCATTGAAGCATCTAACAACAAACAAAAAGAATTTTTTAAAATTGTTAATAGCTTCACAAAGCCTAAAATTTTAACCCAAGAGATTCCCCCGTCTCAGACTTTGTGTAACGATATAGCCAACTATTTCACCCAAAAAATAAATAAGCTCACAAAAGACTTTTTCCAATTCATGAAAGTAGAGTCTGTGAACGAAACTGATATGAACCCCCATCATCCCAGATGGGAAAAGTTTGGCCATATTAGTCTAGATGACTCTCTTCAGGGAATTTCTGCCCTTAAATCAGGATCCCCTTTCGACCCCTGCCCCACTACGCTGCTTAAATTCAAATACAGGAGGTTAATCCATGTATCAATTCCATCATCAACTCGTCCCTTCAATCAGGGGAGATTCCCCCGCAGTGGAAGGTGGCGGCAGTGAGGCCATTACAGAAAAAGACGCTACAAGACCCCACAACTTTGTCCAACGTACTACCCATCTCTCTTCTCCCTGCCATCTGTAAGATTACAGAATCCTATGCTAATAAACAACTGATGGCATTCCTAGAAGAAAATGACATTCTGAATCCCTGTCAAGCAGGTTTCAGGACCCACCATTCCACCGAATCTGCACTTCTGTCATCCACCAAAACCATCCGTGCTGCATTGGATCAGGGCAAACTGACTGTCCTGATCCTATTAGATCTCTCTGCAGCATTCAACACGGTATCCCATGCTATCCTTTTACATCGCCTTGCTAATGCAGGCATAGCAGGAACCGTGTTCGAATGGTTTAAAAACCATCTGGCACATAGGCGCCAGATTGTTATGCTGGGCGATTTCTGTTCGGAAGAAAAAACTATGAAAACAGGGGTTCAGCAGGGCTCTAGTCTGAGCCCCACTCTATTCAACTTATATATGGTCCCCCTATTAAAATTAATCTCTTCCTTTAACATCAGTACTATCGCCTACGCCGATGACACCCAGCTTGTTCTGACCCTTGATAAAAATCAATCTAATGCAGAATTGACATTGAAAGAATGCCTGTCAGCAACCCCATGACACACAACCACTTAAAATGTAACTCGGCAAAAACAGAGATCATACCTTTTGGTCCTAATAACTGTTTTTCTCCACAAGATTGGTGGCCTGAAAAGGTAGATGCTCCCCCAAAGACTATCAATGCTGCTCGAAATTTGGGCATTAGGTTTGACAATACCCTGTCATTTATTCAGCAAGCCAAAGAAGTAGCAGGGGTGTGCTTTGGTATCATCAGGAGCCTCAGAAAATGTTTTGATCTTCTCCCTCTGAGTGCCAGACGTACGGTTGCTGTTGCTTTGATAACATCCAGGCTGGACTATTGCAACATTCTGTATGCAGGGCTAAATAAATCAGCCCTGCACAGATTCCAAATGGTCCAGCATGCAGCTGCTAGGCTGGTTCTCAGACTGCCTAGAAAGTCCTCGGCCTCTACAGCTCTGGATGCCTTACATTGGCTCCCAGTACCTAAGCTTCAAGGTTCTTACCATCACATACAGAGCATTTCACCACCAAGGCCCACTGTATTTGCGCAAGTACTTCAGACAATACCATCCATCACGAACACTCAGGTCCTCCACAGCAAACTTGCTTTATGTCCCCAGGTTTAAAATGATGACAAGAGGAGGAAAATCCATTGCAGTTATTGGCGCGAAGGCATGGAATAATTATCTCAATCCCTGCGTCAATCTGCAACAGAGCAAAAATTCAGAAAATTATTAAAAACATGGCTTTATTCCCTGCCAGACTCCGGATGCATGGCGCTTCTATGATCCTCCCTGCAGACAGGTAGTTTACCACAATACTTTGCCGCCAATTGACAATCAGGAATTTGAGCGCCAACATACTCCCTGGAGTGGTAGAGCGCTATATAAGTGCCAGTTCACATCACATCACATCACATCACATCTCACTCTCCTTGACATCCTCACGCTCCCCTGCGCTTGCTCGGTCTCACTTTGATCCGATTCGGATGATTCAGCTATGGGAGCAAGGTCTCTTTCACAAAAAAGTCTCAGATTCTGCCTTTTCTACCTCACAGGTCACATTCTTTTGCAAATTCTGTTTTCTTCTATAGCACACAACCACTCTCCACATCAGTCTCTTCAGCTGAGTCAGACTCTATACCACTCGCAACGTTACTGTCTCCCTCAGAGTCTTTACTTGGGTCTTGTGTCGCGTGACCCCCCCCCGCAGCTCAACTTGGTGGGTATCCAACCTCTTCAGGAACTCCCACAGCTGACTTCTCTTGAAACCACAGAGTCACTTCAGGGAGAGGAGCTGTTTCTTCCTAGGGCCCTTAAACTGCACCGGTGTGGGAGGCATTTATCCAGTTTGGCAAACCTCCACACTTCATAGCAGTGTTCGGCTCAAAACTCACCTGGTAGGATCTCGACAACGTGTATCAAGATAGTTCTTCTTCACATGATTTAGGACCAGGACCAAGTCCCCCAGAACCAAGTCATAGCAGAGGTTTTTCGTGGTCGGTGTAGTTGCATCTTCATTCTAGTGAGACATAGAACGAACTACATCAGCCAATCCTTTGCAATAGTCAAGAACCAAATCATCGGTGGAGTTAATTAGTGCTGTGGATGGCACTGCATGCAAGTGCATCGTCCTCCCAATGAGGATCTCATGAGTAGGCCTGAGCGGAGCTGGTGTAGTGCCTCAACGCATAGCTCCACAAAGTTTGAAAAAAACTTGCGTAGCTCCACTCCCTCCCCACTCCGAAATGCTTTAAAAAGATATAAAGAAGGCACTTACCTGTGTTTCTGCCATTGCCCCTGGCTGGCCGCTCTCATCTTCCAGCTCCTCTCGGGTCCTCAACGTCCTTCTTCATAAAATAAAACCAATACATTGTGACCTGCAAGATGTACAATGTAGTGTTTTTTTGTGTAGAACGACGAGGAAGCCAGAGGAAGAGCAGAAGGAGAGTGGCCAGACAGAGGAGGCAGCAGAAACACAGGTAAGTGCCTCCTTCATGTCTTTTTAAATCATTTGGGAGGGAGGAGGGAGCGGCTAACTCCGCTCCGTCACAGAGGCAGAGTTTTTGCCTACTCCGCATTCGCCGCGGAGCGCGAACTAGGCAAATCTCCACAAACTCTGCTTGCGATGCAGAGTTACTCATGAGGGGATAGCTCAGTCCTCCTGTCTGGAATGCTGTGCGAGCTCATCAACACCAAAGGCAATGCATCAGGCCAGTTCAGAAGAGTTGAAGAGCACACTTATGCTATTCTCATATTTAGTGTCCCATTTATGTGCTCCACCATCCATGAATCTTTGATCGACATTCAAGGCAGTGCACAACAGCTTCATAATATGACTATGAAAGTGTGTTCTTCTATCCAACTCCTATGTAGTTGGAAAAGTGAACAGAGGTATACGCTCCCTTAGCAATAACTTAGCTACCGTGTAGCTATAACACCTCCTAGTTGGAAATGCTTCCGCCCACCTTGAAAAGATGCACACTACAACCAGAATGTATCTCAAGTCATTACACCTAGGCATCTCTACAAAATCTAGCTGTATTGGGTTGAAAGGACCTCCCGACCTTCCAATGTGACTCAAAGCAATCACAGTTTCTTTGCAGCATTCATCTTTTGACACATGACAAGTCGATGGCACACTGCATCAACTACCCCACAAAACCTCGGAGTAAACCATGTTTGTCTGAACACCGCACCATTGCATCTCTCTTCCAATATGAACTGTGCTATGAATCTGTCTCACAAAAGGATTCAGTAAACAATGTGGCAACACTGCTCTACCATCAGTTGAAACCCAAATGCCATCTGCCTTCTTTTCACAACCTGCTCTGATCCAACCAGCCTGTTCTTAATCTGAAGCATCTCCCTGCAGACACCTGACTTCATCCCTAGTATCTGCTATGTCTAACATCATACTGACCTGTCTTCTTTTTTGTGCTCTCACCTGAATATTCTCCTTTAAAAAAATATGCATGAGTTGCACAAAAGCAGGTGCCTTCATCTAGATATCTGTTCCCTACGGTCACAAAATCTTCAACTTTCCCAAGGCAGAGCACTTCACAACCGCCACTTCCTTTGGCCGCTGTAAAGCATCCAACAGTTGGCTCACATATTCCCCATTCCTAATGGAAGATCCTGATGATGTTAAGAACCCCCTCTGTGACCATAGCTGTCCGAAGTAATGAACCACACCAAAACTGTACTGGCTATCGGTACAGATGGTGACTCGGATCGGATCGGAAGCAAGACATGCACAGGTCAAAGCAATGTTTTCAGCTACTTGTGCAGAGTATACTCCTTGTAAACAAGCAGCTTCCCCAACTTCAGAAATGGTACATACAGCAAAAGCTGCTCTTAGGTAACCCTCATTGTGTCTTAAGCATGAACCATCAGCAAAAAGGATTTGATCAGACTCAGGCAGAGGTTCATCAACAATGTTGGATCTCGGTTTGGTACAAAGTTCAGTCACATCCAGACAAGCATGGTCCTCACAATCTTCAAGGTAATGTTTTAAGCAGCTAACACAATTTGTTCATCTCTGTTAAGCCTATTATTCATCAAATCTGTGTTTTGGTTCTTGTCATCAGGAGCTCAACTGAGTGTGGAACATAAACAGTAAGAGGTTGACCCATCACAATACTGTACTTTCACACCTTTCAATACTGACACCTGTTACAGCAAAGGATCTGAGAAATCCGGGCAATGCTGAATCTACAGGATCCAATGTAGATGAGAAATACGCCACTGGTCTACAGACACTCCCATGTGTCTGGGTCAGTATAGTTAGAGCACAACTCTCCCTCTTGCAGCAGAATAGCAAAAACTCTTTGTTGTAATCAGGCATTTCCAGACAGGAGCGCGACAAAGGCTTTCTCTCAGCTACAAGAAGGCAACCAAGCAATCATTATCCCAGGGTCACAGAGGAACTCCTCATCACCACCCTCCTCCATGACACCCCAAGCTCCACAACTGACAGCAACTCCGCAGCCACAGAACTTCACCATTGGATCTCCCGCTGCGCCGACAAACTCGCACCCCTCTGCCACCCCCCAAACAACGCCCTCCGAAGGCCGCTTGGTTTACCAGTGAATTACATAAAGCCAGACGCTCCTGCAGTCACTTACAGAAAATCTGATGAAACCTGATAACCACGGAAGCACAGACCAACAGCAGGAGCGCCATGAAGGAATACCACCAGCGCTTAAGAGACATCAAACAGACCTTCATTAGAGACAAAGTCCAGACCAACGCAACCAACAGCAAGGAACGGTTCACCGTCATTCAGCAGTTCACTAAACCCCCCAGCTAAGCCACAGACATCACTCCGTCCCAGGAACTCTGCGACAAACTCCGCTCATTCTTCCATCTGACGATCAAGGCCCTCTACGATAACTTCAGCAAACAGATGCAGGACACCACCTCTCCGCTTTACTTTGCCGATAAGCCAACAATCATGACCTGGAATCCCGCCATCGTTGAACACATCACCGTGACATGAAGAAAACCCACTCAGGTGCCCCAACGGACCCCTGCCGACCGCACATATTCCACAGGCCCGCCATCGCACCCAAACTTATACTGACTATCAATGCATCCTTCATGTCTGGCATCTTCCGAGAAGACTGGAAGTGGGCAGAGGTTAAACCACTCCTCAAGAAACCCACGGCCGACACGACAGACCTGAAAAACTACCGGCCCATCTTTCTCCTCCCTTTCACAGCCAAGGTCACCCAGAGACTCGGGAACACCCAGCTGACCACCTTCATTGAAGAGCACTCCATCCTTGATGCCTCCCAGTATGGATTCCGCAGCAACCACAGCACCGAATATGCCCTTCTCGCCTCCACTGGCGATACCCGCATGCTACTCGACCAGGGTCAAACCGTGGCCCTCATCCTTCTAGACCTCTTTGAAGCCTTTGGCACCATCTCCCACTGCACACTCACAGCCAGACGTCATGATGCGGGATACAAGGAGCAGCCATCACCTGGATCGAGTCCTTTCTCGCCGGCAGAACCCAGAGGATCAGATTCCCTCCCTTCATCTCTAAACTCACCGATATCAACTGTGGAGTACCCCAGGGTTCTTCGCTCTGCCCCAAGCTCTTCAACATCTGCATGGCCCCCCTCTCCACCATTGTAAGACAGCATGGGCTCAGCATTGTATCCTACGCCGATGAAACCCAGCTCATCCTCTCCCTCACAAAGAAACCCAAAGACACCAGACACAGCTTCCAGGAAGAAATGAAGATTGTGGCAGCCTGGATGAAAGACAGCTGTCTGAAGCTCAACTCAGAGAAGACCAAGGTCCTCATCCTCTGACCCTGCACGTCCGCCTGGGACACCACCTGGTGGCCCCCACCCTCGGAAATCCACCCATCCCTATGGCCCTCGTGCAAAACCTCAGCATCATCCTCAGCTCCTCCCTCTCCATGAATCACCAGATCAACGCATTCACTTCCACCAGTTTCAACTGCCTGCGCATCCTCCGCAAGACCCTCAAATGGATCCCCCTGACAACAGAAAGACCGTCACCCACGTGCTCATAACCAATAGTTTGGACTACGGCAACGCTTTATATGCTGGAATCAACAGAGCTCTACTACACAGACTACAGACGATCCAGAATGCCATCACCAGACTCATCCTCAGGACCCCGCACCATGAACACATGGCCCAACACCTACAAGAGCTCCACTGGCTCCCCGTCGAGAAGAGGGTCACCTTCAAACTCCTCACCCAAGCCTACAAATCCCTCAACAACATCGGACCCAAATACCTCAACGGGAGAGTTTCCTTCCATGTACCCAAAAGTAACCTTGTGCTCCTCTGACCTCACCCTGGCAGAAGTCCCCCGCATCTGAGGAACAAGAACAGGCAGGAGAGCCTTCTCCTACATTGCAGCCAAGACCTGGAACAACGCCCCCTGCACATCAGACGCTCCCCAACCCATCGAACCTTCAGGAAGGACCTCAAGACCTGGCTCTTCGACTGATCCGATACTGCGACTGATCAGGAGCTGCCCCCACCCCTAGTACCTTGAGACCCTCATGGGTGAGTAGTACACTTTACAAACCCTTGATTGATTGATTGAGGGTACCAGATCGCTCACATCCTTGTGTGTCAGTCTCTGTAAAGGATTAACCTTCAGCGATAAGTTTGGGATCCATTGTCGGCAGTAGCCAACCATTCCGAAAAACATCCTGACTTCCTTTTGTGTGGTAGGCGCATTCATTTTCATGATTGCCTCAATGCAGTCTGGTGACAACTCTCTCTTGCCTTTTTCAATGCGATGACCCGAATCTGAACTTCAGTCAAGCAGTAAAGAAGCTTGCTCGGCAATCAGGAGGTCGTCAATGTACTGCACAAGCATTGAATTCTGTGGCAGCACCAAACTCCTAAGGTTCTTTTTCAATATATGGTTAAAGATGGATGGACTTTCAGTATACCCTTGTGGGATATAACACCATGTTAAAACACGATTCTCCAACCGGAAAGCAAATAAACATTGGCTTTCCTCATGCAATGTAATGGAGAAAAACGATTAACACAAATTGATCACAGTAAATCATTCGGCCCCACAAGGAATGTGAAACAGGATCACAAATGGATTCAGTACCATGGAACAACATTGAACCACAATCGCACTGATTTTTTTCTAATCTTGAACTATGGGATATTTGCAGCTCAGCCCCTGTAGTCCCATTATTGTTGAATTGCATGGACTTTCTTTTGTCTCTTTTTATAAGATGCCCTGCAAAATCATGGAATCAATTACAGGTGTAATCCCTGCCACCATTTCGGGGGTCAGGTTGTATTGGGGCGTTCTTGGAGATTCTGCGTTTGGCTTGATCTGTATACAGTTGATTCCACTCCTCGAATCAGTCCTATCTCTTCACCTGTGAAGTCCCACACCAATGGAGCAACAGTATCTCTTAAATCCAGCAACATGTCTTCCACTGTCAGTACAGGACACATATCTACACAGTGGGTCTGATTTTCCAATTTTAATGCAATGTCATCATCATTAGTTTGTAGTTTTACTCCCTTGGGTGTACAATAGTTGGTACAACTCAGGTTGCACAAGAGATCACGTACCAACAAACTCACTGGACTTGAATCTTACACCACAAATTGGTGTCAATCTTGATAAATTTGTATTTTCACAGGTATTTCTTCAGTCAATAGATTAGATATTCTCCAATATGCGACGCATATAACTTGGATCGATTGTCCCGAGAGAGTAGGTTTGGAACTACTGCAGCTCACAGTAGCACCAGTATCAATCAAGAATGAAATGGGATGGCTGCCTACATCTGCCTCCACATACAGTCCACTCTGGTCTACCTCTAAGACTGCTCCAAGGGAACAGTCTTCTTCCCCCCTCTGGCACCGTCATTGTGACAGGTCCTGATGAAGTCCGTCCAGAGTTTCTATGATGGGCATTTGGTGGAACGCTCGATTACTCTTCTGAACTCACAGAGGCTGGGGTACTTGCACTAGCTGGTTCTTCTCACCCCCATTGTAAGTTCTGGGTCTTGTCACTGTGGTTATTACAGTGGTTATTACATTAGACACCTGTACAAGCTTTCCCTCTTGTAACTGATTTGCTGGATTTGTCTGACACTCACGCTTCCAATGCCCCAATACCCAATTTTGTGACAATAATGACAAGCAGTCGTTTTCTTTAGCGTGGCAAAGTAAATACCTGTCTTTGGGTCTGTGCCCTTCCATTTGCCCTGTCCAGAATTGTTCTGGACATTTTGAACCCCTCCTTGATTGTTCCCTGATTCCGACCTAATGTTTCCCCATTTGTCTGCACGTGATCCACTCTGTTTGCATTTCTCATTTGGACCAACATCAACGTGTCCTTTATTCTCCCGTGCTTTGAATGTACCTCATCACTGCAATACCTAACATAACACACAGAAATACTTGAAACATAGCCAAAATTGTTTGATTAATGCGCAATACCAATACATCTAAAGTGTCTTACTTAATGTCCGCTTCAGAGCTGCAAGGTATCATACAGACAGGCTTTCCTGTTTCCAGTTTCTAATTTAGTAAATAATAGCAGTTTTTGTCAGTGTTTTCAAAACTCATAAAAATCATCTGTTAGTAGTGCCTACATTTTCTTTTGGCGTAAAAATGACCCAAAAATATATTATTCCTGGGTTGGAAAGAATTCTACTTTTAGTTGCTTTCTTCCTTCGTTCCGATTTCTCATACCTTACTTCTCCCTTTTCTTTGAATTTGCTCTATCCTATACTTGTTTAATATTTCTCTCACCTTCCTGCCTATCATTTCCCTGTCTATCATGTTTCCCAACACTCATTGCATTCCTCTCCCAGGAGGCCAAATTTCACTCCAAGTCAAGGATGTGCAGGCTAGAGATAAGTTTGTACCTCATTAAAATTTGATCGCAGCAGATACAAGATAAATGGTGGGCATTTAATGCACCATTCCACTGCTACTTTCTCAAGTCAAATAATAATGAACTACTGAAAGAGGATGTTTTACTTAGTACATGCAGTATATGTTTTGGGGGTTTTCCAAGATCCATTATTGTAAGCCAGTGTTATATTGTCCTGTTTTTTGTCTCAAGACGCCATGAAAGGAAGGAACAAAAATGTATTATTGCTGTCTTGTATGTGCCCTTTCCTGCTATCCATGGTCATAGGGGAGAAGCCTACTGAGGGTTTAATTCAGATACTGTTGGCTTCATGACCTTTGGTGACAGCAAACTGAGCTGCTGAATGGAAAATAGTTGATGTGGTAAAGAAAATTTGAGGGCTACAGGACACCTTTGGTTGTATGACTGTGTAGGTCACCCTGTGAATGAAGTCAATTAGTGTGACATGGGAGGTGAAATATAGGTCTGGACGTAGTGCGCGAACAAGCGCTATGCGAAGCTAGGCAAAGTGCACTTCGCACTATGCGAGCTACGCATAGCACTTCGCGAACTGCGTAGTAGCCTGTTCGCACTGTGCAAGATACTGTTTTCAATGATTAAACAGTGCGGACAAGCATCCAGCACTGTGCAATCATTGAAAACAGCATCTTGCAAATTGCAAGCTGTAGTTTTCTGCCACTCGAGTAGATTTTTACTCGAGCTGCAACTTTCCGCATGTGGACTGGTAGTTTCTCATCGCGAGCAGTCGCGAGCATACGCGACCACTCGCAATGAGAAACCTGACCTCCCCACGTTGAGAATCTTGCCGGGAGTTTTATTTTCCATGCTACCGATCTGCAACTTGATGTTGCTGATCGCGAACGAGGAAAAAGTCTTGCCGGGATGTCATTTTGCTTGCTCTCAGTCGCCAACTTGAAGTTGAGGACCACGAGCAAGCAAAAAATGACAGCGGTACTACGCTATGCTACGTGTGTTTGCACTGTACTTCGTGCAATTCACGTAGTGCGAAGTAGCGGAAACTTCGCAAACTACGCAAGCGTAGCATAGTGCTTTGCCCAGGGTTAGTGAAATACTAAATGTAGGAAGAACACAAACCAATGCTTATCCACTTCTGTGAGTCTATTTCTTTATTTCTCTGCATGCTTTTGTCACATTGTTGTGACATTTCTAGTGATTATTGTGTTTATTTGTAAGTCAGTGTGAGCACGGTTAAGCATTGGTTTCTGCCAAAGAACTAAGGCCTTTGTTTTGATTTGAAAAGAGCACGGGACTGCTGTGCTCCCGATTGGCCTATGTAAGCATTGCGCCAGTTTTATATTGCTTGCAGCAATTGCCCATCATGCACCGACCAATCTGGTTTGTTTTTCAACTTTTGCAGAAAGAAGCACAGCTAGATATGAGTCTATTAAAACATACCACAGTAGCATACAGAGATCATCAAGCTAAAGTCAGATGAGGAGAGACATTCTGCTAAAAAGGAACAGGACACTGGAAAAAGGTCTGGGAGGCTCAGGGAACTTGGAGACGGTAGAATTTAATTGCATACTATATAATCCAAGAATGTGGCTTGCATTATAGAAAAATGCCTATCGGTAAGGACTGCACTTATGATGCACAGTGTGCCAAAGTAATAAAGTGTAGCACATTTTTGACTTGTACAGTCTTCTCTAAAATGCAAAGATTTATTTCAGTGGATTTCTATTTGTTAAAACAAGTTTTCATTGAAAACCAGAAACCCGTCATATGAGCTAGACGCTGTGCTTCATCCCCTAGTCTCTTGACGGACAAGGGTTACAAGGTTTTGGTGACCTACAGAATTGAGCTTAATGTACCATGTGCTGTCTAGTTTGACCACACATTTGTGGTGTTTGTATGGCATCAAAGTATGTGCATATACAAGTCAGTCTTATACGATTCAACCGAGAGTGCTTGTGAGTTTTGTCCCCTAGTAGTTTGGACCTTTCTCCAGCTTATTACAGTTAAGGAGTTTTCTACATTCTTTCACTAGGTGACGACAACCAAGAAATAAATAGACAGAAGGGACCATTGTCCTGATTCAGAGAATGATGAGAAGAAACTTGTTGACCATCCGAAGGCAAAATAATAACTAGTTTCTCCCTCACTTACATTAGGGCTTTATTGTACAAGATAGGACTTTTACCAAATTACGAATAAAAGTGATTCTATGCACTACTATCTGAATGCAATTTTTTCTGTATTCCTCAACCTGTCACACGCATCTTCAATAAGTGATACTTTTCAAACGATTCCAATAGCTCAGGGCGAGCCCATCTAGCACTCAAAAGGTCCTGATGAAGGAGTGACCCTGATGATGAAGCATTCCATATGGTCTGGGTGAGGGATTCCATCCTTTTGAGATACATTTTCCAGTTTTTTGATCCTAGCAGGCACTACCAGCCATATTAGGATGTTGATTGTTAAAGGCCTTTCCATAGAAAGGATGGCGGGGATTGGCTTTGGGTCATGCTGAGGGCCTCCAGGGAGTAAGGGTTGCACTTGGGGGGTACCTTTGCTGCCTAAGTGGTAGGCACCGTGTGGTGCCTGCCATGTGGTGCAGTGAAATGCCAGGCATGCGATTTTGACATTGCGGTGGGTGCTGCTGTAAGCAGTACCCGCCTCAATGTTAAAATGCGGAATGCAACCGCCAGGGTGGTGGTCGCATCCTAATTCGCGGTGTGGGACTGCTGCAGGTCTGGCGGCCGGTCCCAACACCGCGGGGATGGTGGGCGGACCTAAGTCCATCCTAATATACTCCGAATGAGGACTTCAGAAAATGTTGGTTTTGACAGCCATTTTGCTTTTTCCCAGTGTTTTTTCATTGATTGGTTGCAGAGGTGTACAATACTGACTTGAAGTTAGTAATTTGTAGGATTGTTCTACAGATATGCATGGCCAAGATGAGTTCAGAGTAGGGCGACCCTTCTGGATCCTCTGTTCAAGACCCCAACATCTACAGTCGATCCCGGACAGAGAATCCAGAAAAGACACATAGACACAGAGCGTCAGCAAGACACAGTGAGAGATGAGGCACTGATGAGATGGTGGACTTCCGGGAAGAGCACTGTCAGTGAAAAACAGTAAAAAACAAGACCCGGTAGGTAACTCGGTATGTGGGTGACATCCACCATGCCATATCTAGAAAAGGTGCAGCATTAATAAGTGGACGCATGCCTGAGACAGACCAAGATATTGACGTTCTGCAACAATGAATAATCGTGAAGGCGATGCCCTAGCATATATCGTCCTGCACAAGCACCAAATGCCCAGAATAAGGGATAGAGCCATTTGGGGCAAAGCACAATACCATCCACTGAGGCCTGCTTATATAACATACAAGGTGAGGAAGCAGCATGGTACTGCAGTACTGGAGAAGAGGAAAAGCGTGACGAGTAAGTGGCTATACAAGTTGAAGCCACTTACGGGCTGGAAGACAACTCATGAGACAATAGACGTATGCTAGTGGACAGGTGTGGTCCCTCAAAGTAAGATCATATGAGCCTGCCCAATATAAAAGAGATTGAGGGCCACAGGGAAAAGCATCTCAATCTGAGAGTCAGAAGCGTAAGAATCATGAACCAGGCCCATAGAAGACATGCCCAGGCTACTCATAGTCAGGGCAGATAAATGTAAGCCCAGAGCAAAATCGTGGCAACTAACAGGCTCAGCGAGCCAGAGACTGAGGTAAGAAATAACCTATAGTTATGCCATCACATACAAGCAAGCTTGAGTTGCAACACTAGCCAGAGTAAGCTCAACTATCCCACAAAGAATCCAAAGCACCAAAGAAAAGTATGGCATATCCCCAGGATGGGTCTGCTTGGGCCCCTGCAGGCTCTTATGACTTTCAGTTAGGCCAATAAGTACCTGACTCATAAGGGACAAAACACTAACTGAATTTTTCTCAATGTTCAATATAGAGTCCATCTTATACTCACCCTAGCACTTAGCCAGCCAAGAGGGGGAAAATAACTACAGAATCTGCCCCCTGGTAAGCCACGACAAACACAAGACCGGGGGTTGGATATAAATTCCACTCTGCAGGTGGAGTTGGTGGAATTTTGGCCACTCCATAATATGATTGCAATGTGGAGTTCTGGCTAAATTTCACCAACCGCCGCATAGCTGAGTTTTTTTTTCATGCATCTCACCAACGGTAAGTTCGCGAGCGCGAGTAAGATTTGGCGGAATGACCGCAGGTGAAATAATGATACGATGGCGGTGCCAGTGGAACGATTAGTTGTTTCCCACTGCCGCGATCGCAACAAATGATGAATGGGAGTGCTAGCAGAAGGACTGCTGTATTCCAACAGCTGAGGTCGCGCTGGAAGAGTAATGGTGGTCGAAAGCAACCACACAGCAAGGTTAACAAGTGTGGCTGTATATCTGGCTCAGCCTCAAAAAACACCTTACACACCCCAATGACACTTCCGCATGGCAACTAAAAAATACAAATCCCAGGTCAACCCACAAACACAACACACCTGACATGAATACTCCATTTTGACCCTCCCACATAGCTGAGTATAAAACCAACCCCTCCCCTGCCCAGAATCCCTTGCACAACTCCAGAACTGAAGGGCCCAACCCCACTGCACAGACACAAGGAGAGGCAAATCAGCACACATCACACCCATACACACAACACACACATCACAACCACTACCTTCTTACCTGCGCCTTTCCCCCATTTGCACATCACACACCATGTCACAGAAGAAGATGCACAAATTCACTGACAATGATTTGTCAGTGACAGTAGATGAGATAATCAGAGTAGAACCACATTTGTTTGGAAGCATGGTCCAACAGACACCATTAGCCACAAAAACTCAAATGTCGGAAAGGATAGTCAACAAAGTCAATGCAGTCGGAACCACCCTGCGCATCATGAAGGACATCAAGAAGTGGTGGCATGACCTCAAGAGCAGGGTGAAAGATCGTGCCGACAAGAACCATGAGCTGGCTCAGAGGACTGGCGGTAGCCCTCTCATTCCACCACTAACATTCACTGAAACGAAATAGAAGGTGCTTGTCAATCTGCATCCAGAAAGTCTCACAGGAATACCCAGGGGAATGGAAATTGGTAAATACCAACAAATGTCTACCATTACACTGCCCGTACAGTCTTGCACAACTACAAAGCTACATTTGGTGAGGTACTTACGTACAACACACTCTTCCCAAAACATGTCTCACAAATCTAACATTTCCTTCCTCTGAATCACCCCAAAGTTAGCTAGCAATATTTCCATGGGGGCATGTGGTCAGGCAGCCAGCACTACTACTCCCACCAGGCTCTCTTGTCCCACAGTTGAGCAAAATGGAGAACTCCCCACACCCAAAACCATGTGGCATCCATTTCATTGTTCCCTTCAAACTTACAGGTAGTTAGCCTTTTCATGCTCTCTTGTTTCACCCCTGAGCAGGATGTAACACTCCCCCCACCCAAGAGCCATGTCTAACCTATTCTTTTCCTCTGCTTCACTTCAAAGGTAGGTAGCCATCTTAAAAGGGAGGGGTGTTTGTGGGTGGGAAGCCTGCATTACAACTCCCACCAGGCCCCCTTGTCCCACAGCTCGGCAGGATGGAGCACTCCCCACACCCACAACCATGTGGCAGCCATTTCATTGCTCTTCTCAAACTTACAGGTAGGTAGCCTTCTCGTGTTCTCTTGTCTCACCCCTGAGCTAGATGAAACACTCCCTCCACCCAAGCGCCATGTGTAACCTATTCCCTTCCTCTGCTCCACTTCAAGGTAGGTAGCCTTCTCAACAGGGAGGGGTGTTTGTAGGTGGGAAGTCATTACTATAACTCCCACCATGCCCCCTTGTCCCTCAGCTCAGCAGGATGGAACACTCCTCCCTCTAATAACCACGTGGCAGCTATTTCCCTCCACTGTGTCACCAAACAAGTAGATAGTTATGGCAGGCACCCTGCCATCCTTCTCAAAATGCATGGAGCCATATGACCAAACCAGCACTCACATGTCAGCCAACTTATCATAGATCCAAAAGCCACATCCAGTGTGCAGACAGCTAAGCTAAGGGTATGTAACTGTCACAGAAAATTAACTTTTACTCACTAGGGGCCAGATGTAGGTCGACATTTACCGACCGGTAAGGGCCGATTCGGCCGTTACCGACCGGTAAATGGCTATTCTAGATGTAGGTGGCCCATTTTACCGAATCGGTAAATTTACTGAATCAGTAAATTTACAGAATCAGTAAATTTACCGAATTGGTATTATTATCGATCCGGTAATATTGAGATGTAGGTGGGACTCTTCTGAGTCCCACAGGCCTTACCGAATCGGTATTTTACCACCCAATCCAATTGGGTGGTAAAATACCGATTCCAGGTGTGCATGCACATGTGTGCATGCACACCTGTGGCATGTGACAGACAGACATGCCGTTAGGGCATGTCTGTGTGCCACATGTCCCACATGCCTAAATTCGGGGTGCTAGAGGGTGTCAAAGTGACACCCCCTGCGCTCTTGCAACATTCGGTATTTACCGAATCGGTAAATACCGATTCGGTAATGCCATTGATTCCTATGGGCTTCAATGCCCAATCAATCAATGGGCATTACCGAATCGGTATTTACCGATTCGGTAAATAACGATTCTTACAGAATCGGTAATTCAATTACCGATTCTATCTACATCTCCCCCTTCTATTTTACCGATTCATAAATACCGAATCGGAAAAATCGGTATTTATGAATCGGTAAAATATACTTACCTACATCTGGCCCCAAGTCACATGTTGAAGAAATTCTGGGCCCAATCATGCACAGCACAGAATTCAATGGGTAAGTGCAATGGTGTCAGAGCATGAAGGCCCATATGAACACAAAACATGCATTGTCAATGGGACAAACAAAATAAAGTACATGATATGAAAAAGGTATGTATAACAAGACAATGGCTAGTTCTTGCTTATCTGAAAGTGATTCCATGCAGCGCAAACTCAAAAGACGCATCACATAAAGTCAATGTGCAAGAAGTTGTCAGATGTGTAAACACACAATCTGTATATGGTGCTGTGCACAACAGATAACTTGTGACACCAATGTACAACTGTAGTTGTGCTTCAAAACACAACATGGTGGATATCCTGAGCTTGTAACCATTGGAAAAGGACATTTCTGACTATTTTTGAGTATTTCTCAGTGTTGTTTCCTTAAATATACTCCATATATGACAGACACAACATGTTTTGATGTCTAGCTATCTCATCTACATGCACGTAGGTATGCTTACAGGGAATAGTTTATGTGGTTCCAGGGAGGCACAGGACCAGCTATTTGCATGTGTCAACGCCACCTGGAGCATTACTATCAACTATGCATGTTTCTATGCATTTTTTTATGATTGCATAAATGTAGCACTTGCTGAATGTACATGGGGGAGTTAAACATGGGAATATCATTTAAAAGCATTGTGCTCTGTTTGCATATGATGTTTGTGAGTATGGCACTATACTGAACCTATGTCTCTGTCTTTTGCAGAATCTTTGGAGGGCAGGGAAGGACGGGAGAAGGACACCAGTGGGGAAGCTTCTGGCACGACTGCTATACATGAGTTTACTGATACTGATGTGACCAGCGCCTCGGAGGGGGACAGGAGTGCCCGGGATTAATCACGCCCGGAATCACCAACCTCAACGTCTTCTGACTCCAGCAGGGACTCCTCAATATTGGTAGGCTCAGGAAGTTCTAGATCTGCTTCTTCTTCTGCAACCCCTCATCCAGTGCCCACCCACCCGGATGCTCCCACAAGTGATTTCCTTCCATGCAGCCTTAGGAAGGGTAGAGTCTCCTTCCCCCCAGGCACTGCTGCCCTTGCCCCTGTCTCCCCTGCTGCCCTCAGTGTGGAGGCAGTTGACCTTTTGGGCCACCTGTGTGTGGGTCAGACTGCTCTTCTGAATGCCTTCCAGTATCATTACAAGAAGTTGTCACAGGTAGTTGCATTCATGGAGGGTATTCATTCTGACGTGGGTGGCCTACACCGAACTGTCCAGTCTTTGTCCTCCACAGTGACATCAGCCATTCAGCAGTCTCAAGCTCTCAGGCCAGCTCCTGTATCTTCAGAAACCACCCTGCCAGTGTCCCCACCTGACGAGATTGCCTATAAACCAGAGCCCTCAGGCACCAAGTCCTGCACACGCAGCACAAAACAACAGAACTCGAAGCGTACCAGACCACAGACATCATCACCGCAACACAAAATGGGCACACATGAGTGCAAAACCAAAAGCCCATCACGTGACACTCAAGGGCATCAAGCCAAGAAGCAGGCATCAAATTCACATTCATCAAAACCACCACTAATCAAGGACAGTCCCATCCCCACACCTGCTCCCAAAGACGCACAAACACTTGCCTTGTCTGCTGTGAACCTGGTGCCTGTTAACGACCAAGCCCAAACACATTTCAAAGGCACATTCACCTAAAATGTCTATTCCCACCCACACCCCTGTAAAGCAGGGACAAGAGAACAAAGTGGGGAGTTTACCTCAAAAACAGGGGATGCAGGCGAAGAGGCAAGGCCACCCCAAGCATACCACTAGGTCCAGCAAATCCCCACAGGGAGAGCCACCTGCACATGGTACACCTTTGGTGGAGAGTGAGGCTGTTGTTCCCACTTCACTTCCCACTCCGGCCAAGACACTAGTGGCCTATCGAATCCCCAAACAGTTGAGACCCAGCCCTCGACATTCACCCTCAACTACTTTACCTCCAATCAGAATGTCTCCACTTCCCGGTGCCCTCACTCCACCCAGTCCAAGCAGCCCTCAGACTCCCACAGCCATGGATGTCTCTACCTCAGCCGGTTCTCTCTCTCCCAGGTCCAGTCCTCCAACTGGCCCGACAATCAGCCCCATCCTCGTTCAACTTAAAGCCAAATATTTAAGCCAAGTCCTCCTCCCCACTTGATTTCCCAAACAGCAGTATCTGGACTGCCCATATGTAGCCCCTGAGCTGTGGTGAACCCCATGGCAGTGGACGGTGTTAATGACTAAATTTAGTAGCTGTGCGCACAACCTATGGTAGTTGAGTTTTATGCTTTTTGGTAAATTTCTCGTTTCTGGGGTGCTCCTGGAGTGACGTTGCTGTCTCAAGATGCGTCAGTGGTATCACTATTAGTATTTGTAGCACAAATACTAATAGTGGACAGTGTTACCCATTTCCTGTGCAGTTTCTCATGCACATATAGGCGGACTAGAAATATGGACAGGCCAATGGCCTTGCTGTTTGTTACTTTTGATACCTATTTCTTGTACAGTTTCTCATGCACAAATGTGCGGACTAGAACTATGGACTGGCCAATTAGCTTGCTGTTTGATACTTTTGATGCCCATTTCCTGTGCAGTTTCTCATGCACACATGTGCGGACTAGAACTATGGAATGGCCTTTCTGTCTATTACTTTTGATGCCCATTTCATGTGCAGTCTCTCATGCACACATGTGCCTACTATGAATTTGTACTGGCCAATGGCCTTTCTGTTTGTTACTTTTGATGCCCCTTTCCTGTGCAGTCTGTCATGCACACATGTGCATGCTAGGCATTTGTAATGGCCACTGGCCTTGCTGCTTGTTTCTTTTGATGCCCATTTCCTGTGCAGTCTGCCATGCACAAATGTGCATGCAAGGAATTTGTAAGGGCCGATGGCCTTGATGGTTTGCACTTTTGATGCCTATCTGGATATTATGTATTAAGACTGTTACTCCTGTTATCTGCTTTGTCACTGCCCTTGTTAAATGATAAGTGTTTTATGTATGGGGTTATGTTCATGTGACACATGCTCTGTATGCCACTTCCACATTGGCAATTACTTGGTTTACTTTTTCATAGGTTGCCAGAGGTCCCAGGCACTTTTGTTGTTCTTGACTCTGAGGATTAAGGGTGCAGTGATGGTTATTTGTGATGATCTACTCTTATCTTAATCATTCTATGTTCAGTTTTTCTAAATTGTAAACATATCATATTAGGATGCAATACCACAACAGAGGTGGATTCTATCCCCAGGATTAGTTGCGGGGTGGCCAGGGTCCTTCATATATGTGGGATCTTTCTTGATGTGTGAACAACAGTGTTGATGTGTAGTCATCTTGTGTAGGCGTTGTCTTCATGGTCACATGGGTACATTTGAATATGTGCACTTGAGTAGTCATACAGTGTCATTGGCCTGTCATTGTGAGTTGTGTTGAGGTGTGTGTTCCCCTGCACATGCCAACTACACACATGTATGATCCAGGTAATGAGTGCCTGTTTGTTTAAACTGTCAGACATGTGCTTCAGATTTTGGGCACATGTAGGAGTTGCAGGATGAGCATTGTGCAGTGTGTCTGTGTTTATTTGCTCTCCCTCGGGTACACCTACTTTTTGTCGCTGTCAGTTGTGAGTGTGCAGAGTATGTCACTGCAAAGTCTGTGTTGTGTGTTGTTGATCAGCCTTAGGCCTTTTTTAAATTTGTGTTCACTGTGCTGAGCTGCTCAGCCATACTAACATTATGTGTGTCTTTTCTCATGCATTGCTGTCACTTGACACACTTATGAGACAAGTATAGTATGTGGTATGAAGAGTCATACCATCCCCTATAGGTTCTTCCGATGCCTACACATTGTGAGTTACTCCTATATGTGTTTTTGCCCTGTACACTCACCTGTCCAATACTGATGTACCCACCACTACGGTCTCATGTCTTCCATTCCATGCCTGCCAGTGTGTGACCCTCCCCACCACTTCATAGTGTGACACTATACCGTGGGAGGATGATCTGTGTACAGGACCAATGTGCCACACAGGACAGTTTCACAATTAGTTATGTTATATGTTCTCCTACTTGATTGCAGTCATGGCTGCTCATGTGCAGTGCATACGTTTGGGCTACACAGTCCTCTAGTCATGTTGTATGCATCTGGGTTTTCCTGAGTTGTGCAGCTGTGGGTGACGTCTAAGGTGTATGGTTGTTTGCTGAGGTACTGCTACCTTTCCTGAGTTTGATGTGAACTGTGTGCTGTGATGATTTGTGTTGTGGAAGTCCATGGTGGAGCACTCAGATATGTGTGATACTGGTTCTGATGGTGTTCACACACTGCTTACTATGCATGCACTGTTGTCAGTGTATGATGCCTTCAACTTGACTGTTGTACATCCCCCTGATGTCCAGCTGAGTTGAATATGTGCATATGTTGTGTTTTTGTTGTTGATGGATACAGTGTTTGGTCTGTGTTGGCTCTTTCTACTGACAAGTGCATGTGTGTGTGTTTGATGTTCTACTTGCATGACATTGTGTGAGAGTAGTCTGTGCGTTATAATACATTCTGCTGTGTGTAGGATTTGCAGTGTGCATTTCTAGTGTGAAAGTCACATGCTGAACTGTGTATTCTTGTTCATGAGCTTCTTTTGTGTGCACAATTGTGCTATGTCCTCCTATATTTGACCTGTCACTTGTCAGGATTGTGCATCTGCATGCTTGTGGCACACATTGACACCATCCTCACTTGATAACTAGTGTGGCGTCTATGTCTGTGTTAGATGATTTGTCCCATTGAATCCAGTTAGTGTTCATGGTTGGCATTTGATGATGCAATTCTTGTTTGGGTTGGGGTACGGTGTATGTGCTTTTGCCCAGATTTAAATGTTTGTACATTCCTGTTCTGTCTGGGGTCACATTGCCCATCCAGTGTTTGCCTGATTGAACTTCTTTGGATGTTGTTTGTGAGGTTTGTGTTTGGCTATTGGTTTTTGGTCAGCATTGGTTCAGACATCCCTGAGTGTGAGTCTGACATTTATAGATACACACCAGGGTGTGTCATTGGTTGTCTGAGAAATCACAGGACTTTATTAGCACCTTTATGTGTGTTTCTCACAGGTGTGGAATGTTGCAGGTGAGAGATAGGTAGCTGAGGTTTATGTGTGAAGGTCCTACTTGGGTTTGACAGTCAGGGAGTGCGACATTGAGCCCTGTGTGTTGTGGTGGTGGCATACACATGTCAAGGTTGTTGACACCGATGTCGGACTGGTCACTGTATGGTTTCTGACACTTCCTGTGCCTATGCATAGCTTGCATTGATGTATCCCAGAGATATTGCACAGATGTCACTTAGGTTTAATTACAATTGTTGAGCCACCCATGTCTGATTTCCTGGCCTAAGGGTTGTGTGATCTGTTCCTCCCCTTGCATGTCATGTACAAATACTATGTGGCTTGCACCATGGTTTTACAGCACTGTGCACTCCACTTTGGGCTAGTACATTTCTTGTCATACATTGCTGCTGACCTATGGTATGTGTATGTGGCAGAGTGTCAGTGTGGAATCTTTCTGAGGGACTTGGCATGCAGTATAAACAGTTCAGTTGTTGATAATATGAAGTGTGAGTCTTCAGTTCTTATTTTACTCAGATTGATTTACATGAGTGGTAGGCAGGTGTGAGGAGGAGTGTTGTCCAGCCCCTGACATTCTGTGCAGGGTGGTCATCTTCACCCCAACCTTCCCAGTCGATTTACCATGCCCGTTGATGTGTGGGATGTGAGGTTGAGCTACACCTGGCTGCTAAATGGTGCATTGAGGGGGGCACAAGATGGGGACACAGCATGTGCAGAAATGGATGTGGGAAGCGTGCTGCTGGCTGTGGCCAACTAATGCAGTCCACCATGTAGGTAGGGTGAAGGTGGTGCCCTGGGAAGCTGCCCAGACTGTCCATGCCTGGCACCGGCCCTGCCTACTACATAGTGGTTAAGTTTTCCGTCGTCTTCACGGCTAGGGTGAAATGACCGTGACATTGCAGTCATTTCGCTGGTAATAGGTGACCCCGATGCTGAGGTGTAGATTTCTGGCAGGCAGGATATGTGTGAATACACTGGAGGATATGTTCATGTCTCCACCAGAGTGTCTGATGTGAACAGTAACCGTATTTTGACACAAGAGTTGTGTGTTGTGGTTGTGGTTGTGTGCGGAGATGAGTTATTTACGTACCTGCAGTGTTGACTGCGGCAAAGTCTTATCTGCTGGTAGTGGATGAGGTACAGCAGCGGAAGGGCTTGAAGAGCTGGATCCATAGTGGTCAGGAACGCGTAGATGTGACTGCGATTCTAGTTTCACTCTCCGCAGTAGTGCTTCCGCCGTCTCTGGGTGGCTGGTTTCTCCGCTGTGTTTTGATGGGCTGTTTGAGGCATCGTGATTTGTCCGCCGGTTGGGACGTCATTCCGCACGGCGGTGTTTCTCTATTGGCTCCCTCCCCCACCATTGTGGAAGGAAATTCCAGGAAGATCCCAAAACTCCACAGCGGATGAGAAATGGGCTATCTTTGCCCATTGTAATATGGTGGACGCGAGGACCGCAGCTGTAGTGCAGAAAAGGACGTTTTCCACCACCGCCAGCAGCACGTATGTGCCACACACCGCCATCCTAATGAGCTCCCTTAATGCGGTATAGGTACCAGTGTGAAACCATGTCATAAAGTGAGGAGCTCTAGAAATAGTGTGGTAATGGGGTAAATGGACAGGAGTGCCAGGACCCAAAGCACAGACCCTTAAAGAATGAGCATGCGAGAGAATACGACTCTTTTATCTAGCTAACTAAACCCCTTCAGGAGCCCCTCCGGGTGTTGACTTTATATTCATGAAATACAAGGAGTTTTTTAAGTGTGGGATACCATCCGCACTTTCTGCATTAGATCAAACAGAAGAAACATAACTGAAGGAAATTCTATCTCATCTTCTGTTTCCTTCCCTACCTCCCTCCAGAGGATAAGATGTGAGCGCAAGGCATACAGACCCTTTACCTGTTATGCAGGTGTGAGCAAACCGTAAGGAATGGTGATGGAGGCAGGATAATGGAAACGTAGCGAGCCAGTTTCAGAAAGCACTCCTCCCCATACATTGTACCAACAATATAGTAAATGCACATACCAATATTTACAAGAGTGGGTGGGACTAAATACTGAGGAAGAAAGAAGGGCATACATTGGGTCAGTGTGAGATATACTAGCCTGCCCCCATCTAAGGGGGTTATTTTGATGTCGATCGGACCATCATTGATACGTCGTCTGCAGCAGTCCGTCCGAAATCCTGGGAATCAGTCCGACTGCTGGATTACAATACTGGTGGTCAGAGCACAGAGAATGGACGGTAGGACCGCGGCCTCCGACAGGATCAAAGATCCCTTCGGGATGGCGGTCGGAATCCTAACCCTACAATTGGAGCAGTGCCTCCGCAGTCACCGCAGTAGGAATTAGGATGGCCCTTTCCAACTGTGTTTTCATGGTGATCCCACCGTTATGAAAAGGCAGCCAGAAAATGACTTTGGAAGCCCTAAGCAGGACCCATCCCCCATGGGCCACATGTAGTGCCACCCCACACATCCATACACTGTGTGCCAAGCACACGTTGCATGGATGTTCACAAACTGCCTATTTTCACTTCTTTTGTGCTGTGGCCTTTTTCCTGGGCCGTGGCTCAAACCGCAGTAGAAATAGGCAGTTTACGACCACCTACATGGCAGTCTACTCATAATATGGCGTTGGGACCGCTGAGTCCTTTGCAGCCTGTCTCATTCCTGCTGTGATGGCAGTCAGTCGTCTGACCAACCACCATCGTAATTAGCCCCTATGTTAGCTTTAGTATTCTATCTACAGTTTAACAAGGAAAGGACCTCATTTGAACAAATATTGTGGAAAGGGCATACATTGAGGGGGGCAGACATACTATTATAACTTAATTCCAACAAACATTGGGGAAAATGCATGGGGGTTTCAAATACAATCAATCAGGTGTATTTTGTAAAGCGCACTACTCACCCGTTCGGGTCTCAAGGCACTGGGAGGGGAGGGATCCGCTACTGCTCGAATAGCCAGGTCTTGAGTTGTTTCCTGAAGGAGAGATGGTCCTGGGTCAGTCGTAGGTGGATGGGGAGGGAGTTCCATGTCTTGGCCGCCAATTAGGAGAAGGATCTTCCTCCGGCGGTGGTTCTGCGAATGCATGGGACGGTGGCGAGGGCGAGGCTGGTCGAGCGGAGCTGGTGGGTGGTGTGTAGAATGTGAGGTGGTTGTTGAGGTACTTGGGGCCCAAGTCATGGAGAGCCTTGTGTGCGTGGGTGAGGAGTCTGAACGTGATTCTCTTGTTGACAGGGAGCCAGTGCAGGTCTCCCAGGTGGGCAGAGATGTGGTTAAGGCGAGGGATGTCCAGGATGAATTGTGCGGAGGCGTTCTGTATGCGCTGGAGTCTTTTCTGTAGTTTGGCTGTGGTTCCCGCGTAGAGGGTGTTCCCGTAATCCAGTCAGCTGGTGACGAGGGCCTGGATGACCGTCCTCCTGGTTTCGGTGGGGATCCATCGGAAGATCTTTCGGAGCATGCGCAGGGTGTTGAAGCAGGATGAAGAGATGGCGTTGACTTATTTGGTCATCATGAGGGAGGAGTCCAGGATGAAACCCAGGTTACGTGCGTGGTCCGTTGGCTTGGGGGCGGTGCCCAGGGCAGGGGGCCACCAGGAGTCATCCCATGCGGAGGGGGACTTCTGTCTTGTCTGAGTTCGGTTTCAGGTGGCTGGACTTCATCCATTCTGCAACGTCTTTCATTCCTTCCTGGAGGCTGGCTCTGGCGGTGGCGGGGTCATTGGTGAGGGAGAGGATCAGCTGGGTGTCATCAGCGTAGGAAATGATGTTGAGGTTGTGTTGGCGTGCGATGGCTGCGAGGGGGCTCATGTAGACGTTGAAGAGGGTGGGGCTGAGTGAGGATCCTTGGGGTAAGCGGCAGATGACTTTGGTGGCCGCGGATCTGAACGGGGGAGGCGGACTCTCTGGGTTCTTACGGTGAGGAACGAGACGATCCACTCCAGTGCTTTCCCTTGGATTCCGGTGTTGCTAAGGCGCTGTATTAGTGTGCGGTGGCATACTGTGTTGAACGCTGCTGAGAGATCAAGGAGGATGAGGGCAGCTGTTTTCCCATAGTCAAGCAGGGATCTGATGTCGTCGGTGGCTGCGATGAGGGCGGTCTCAGTGCTGTGGTTAGCTTGGAAACCGAACTGTGAGGGGTCGAGGGATCCGTTTGTCTCGAGGAAGGCGGCGAGTTGTTTGTTGACGGTCTTCTCGATGACTTTGGCAGGAAAAGGGAGGAGCGAGATGGGGCGGAAGTTCTTGAGGTCCATGGGGTCCGTGGTGGATTTCTTCAGGAGGGCGCTGAGCTCAGCATGTTTCCAGTTCTCCGGGAAGGTGGCGGTGGCGAAGGAGGTGTAGATGATGTCTCGGAGTTGGGGTCCAATGATGGAGTCGGCCTTGTTGAAGAGGTGGTGCGGGCAGGGGTCGGTTGGGTATCCGGAGTGGATGGTGTTCATCGTGCGGGTGATGTCTTCGGTGCTGACCGGTGTCCAGTTGCAGAGGGTGGTGGTGGGGGGCGCTGGCTGGGTGGTTGGGTGCGTGGTCTGTGCGGCGAAGCTGTTGTGTATGTCGGCGATTTTGCGGTGGAAGAATGAGGCGAGTGAGTCTCAGAGGACTTGCGATGGTGTGATGTCGTTGTTGCAGGCGCTGGGGTTCGAGAACTCTTTGACGATGCTGAAGAGTTCCTTGCATTTGAGGGTGTTGCTGTCCAGTCGTTCTTTGAATGTTGCCCTTTTGGTGGTGCGGATCAGCTGGTGATGTATGCGGGTGGCATTCTTGAGGGCTGTCGTGTTTTCTGTAGTCTGGTTGTGGCGCCATGCTTCCTCGAGGGTGCAGCAGTTTTTCTTGGAGGTTTTGAGTTCGTTGGTGAACCACAAGGCTTTCTTGTTGCCGGGTCTGCTTGGAGGGTTCTTCAGTGGTGCGAGGTCATCGGCGCAGTTGGTGAGCCACTGTGTGAAGTTGCGGGCTGCTTCGTTGGGGTCCGTTGTGTTGGTGCGAGGGTTCTGGCTGAGGGAGGTGGTGAGCTGGTCAGCGGTGATCTTGCTCCTGCGGGGAACCTGTTGCGGGTGGTGGTGGGTCGTGGTTCTCCTGAAGTTGAAGTGGACGCAGCTGTGATCAGTCCAGTGTAGTCTGGTGGAGTGGCTGAAGGAGATGTGCTTGCTGGAGGAGAAGACGGGGTCAAGCGTGTGGCCGGCGTAGTGGGTGGGGGTGTTCACCAGTTGCTTGAGTCCGAGGTTGGTGAGGTTGTCCAGCAGGGCAGCAGTGATGCTGTCATTGCTGTTCTCCAGGTGGAAGTTGAGGTCCCCTAGGAGGATGTAGTTTGAGGAGGTGAGGGCGTGCCGGCTGATGAAGTCTGCGATGGCTTTGCTGACTTGTGTGCATGGTCCTGGGGGTCTGTAGATGAGAGTGCCTCTGAGGGTGGTCTTGGGGTCGATGAGTATCTGGAAGTAAAGGTGCTCGGCGGTGGTGAGGGCGTCTTCGGAGTTGGTCATGATGCAGATGGTGTTTCTGTGGGCGATGGTGATGCCTCCTCCGGTTTGGTTGATGCGGTCCCTCCGGGTGATCTTGTAGCCTTCCGGGATGGCTATGGCGATGTCGGGGCTGAGGAGGCGTTAATCCAGGTTTCTGTGAGGAAGGTGACATCTGGTGATGTTGTGTCGAGGAGGTTCCAGAGTTCGACGGCGTGTCTGTGGACGGAGCGGGTATTGAGCAGGATGCACTTGAGGTGATTTTTGCTGGTGCTTGGCCTTGCAGGTGCAATGCAGGTCCGGAGGCAGGTGAGCTGGCGCGGTCGCTGCGTGGTCTGCATAAGAGTGCTGATGGGAGGGAGGAGCTGCTGGGTGGCGGGAGCGGGGTGGCGAATGGGGAAGCAGGGGGGTCCGGACGCCGGGGCCGCAGGGAGCAGCGGCAGGAAAAATGAGCGCCAATGAGGCAGCGGGCAACTAGGGAGAGCAGGCGGCAGCGGCATGGGGGCGACCTAACCTGTAGACAGGGTCAGAGGTCGCTCCCTGCGCTGCTGCGAGGAGTCCTTAAGAGCGCTGACGGGAGGGAGCAGCAGCTGGGTGGCGGGAGCGGGGTGACGAGTGGGGAAGCAGGGGGGCCCGGGGGACGGGGCCGCAGGGAGCAGTGTCGGGAAAAATGAGCAGCAATGAGGCAGCGGGCAACCAGGGAGAGCAGGCGGCAGCGGCGTGGGGGGCGACCTAACCTGTAGACAGGGTCAGAGGTCGCTCCCTGCGCTGCTGCGAGGACTCCTTAAGAGCGCTGATGGGAGGGAGGAGCAGCTGGGTGGCGGGAGCGGGGCGGCGAATGGGGAAGCAGGGGGGTCCCAGGGGCGGGGCCGCAGGGAGCAGCGGCGGGAAAAACGAGCGGCAATGAGGCAGCGGGCAACCAGGGAGAGCAGGCGACAGCGGTGTGGGGGCGACCTAACCTGTAAACAGGGTCAGAGGTACAACACATACATGTCAAATAAACAAAATTAAAACTGATATCATAAATGTTAATACATAATTCATAGATCCTATAGATATTAAATAATTAAAGAAATACAAAATCAAAAAACGAAATACATCAGAATTGGAACACAACATGTCTAGTACGATTGATGAATAATATTTGACCCCTTGCATGCTTCAGACAGCCCCTGGCCGTCCAACGTCATGTGGGCGTGTGTGGAGGACGGACGGGGGCCGTCCAAACCCCGCCCACTCATTAAAACACCCGCACAGTGCAAACATTTGCGCTGCGTAGAAGGGGTTAGAATTAAAATGTATTCCTCAACAACCCCAACCTTACACAAAAATATAAAGAAAGAGTAATAAATTATTTTATGATGAACAAATATACATTTTCAAATAATAATGATTTAACTATTTGTAAATAAAAACACTACACACTCATTCCACAATATACCCCGCATGAGAAAAAAACTAAAAATAATAAATAATAAAAACAAACTTTTTAAATGTAAAACAAGCACCAATATATTCTACACAATTTACAAAAAATGGAAGTACTCAACCCCTAATATTCAACACTGTCCTTACAATCGCATAAAATAATAGTTTACACAACATATATGCAAATATTTCTTAAACATTTTAAATATTTGAACATATTGCCTAATCAGTGCATTCACCAATTCTTATAATTTTAAATACACTGCACTTAAATTCAACCCATCCAACCCATCAATAAATCCTACCACTTGAAGTTAAGCTGTTTTAAATAATTTAAAATGATAAAGCATATAAACAAAAAAAATAACAATAATTATTAATTTATTAAAAAGAACACTGCCCTCCCAAATTCCAATAAGCCCCACAATTTGAAAATAAAAAGACATAAATATTTTTGGGAAGTATTAAACATGCAAAAACACAAATAAATTGTTTCAAATGATTCAATTAACTTGAGCTGCTACTTTTAGAAGTATGTTTTACTATTTAGATTATCTGACTCTATTCTTTCTTCCCTGAAGAAGCTACTATAATGTTTTAGAAAATATGCTTTAATTTTTGCTTCTGGAGTACCTACTATACCCTATATGAGAAAACAATGAAAGAGAACAATTTTCTCTCAAACACGCCTTCCCCCCGGTGCCAGAAGTAAAGGAGAAGCTTCTCGAGGATCCAGTGCCGGATTAAACCCTGTGGAGGCCACAAGGCAGTCAAGTCTTTTGGCCCCCTCCCTTGAAAATTATCTTCTAATATCCAATGCACCAGATTTGTTTTACAAACTGACAGCCTCCAGATGAATAACTTTTAGGAGACAAACTGGTATGTGAATCTAATGTCTCTGGTAAATGTACTTTAAGTTGTTAACGGGTACAATACATGAATACAGTATTTTCTCTGTAGACTCTTTAATGTAAAGTTTTAGTTTCCTTGAGTTGATTTTTTTTTCTATTTTTTGGAAACAATATTTAAGAAAGCTTGCTCGCACTATTCTTTCAAGATCAAATCAACATTATTTTGATCCGTTGTCTCAGGCCCCTAAAAGGAGTGGGGCCAATGGGCCTGTGCATACGTTGCCTATTTTGAAATCTGGAACTGCAAGGGTCACTGAGATGGAGAATGGCCAAGTTCTGGAACCAGGAAATGGCACTTCCCCTCTGTTTGGTGCTTACTTTCATGGCATATATTATTATGTGGCTAATGTACTGCCAAAAAGGGGGCACACAAATGTCTTGGAGGTAGTAAACGATGGAGCACATCGTTGAACTTAGGAAGATAGTACTACTGAATTTCGATAATAAAACCATTAATAAATACAAATATCAAAGAGAAAATATTGACATCCAAAATATTATCAACCATATCTTGTAATTAAATTTGCCCAAATATCATCCAGAAAATATCATCATATAAAATAGTTAACATTTTAAATAATTAAACCCAAAATATACATAACAATAATATAGGATTTTTAAATTAATGTTAAAAATACCCAAAAAATCGAAAAACAAAATATGGGCCTAAGACACATATATTTTTTAAAATATTAGATGTATTTAACTGTAAATAATTTTAAACTTTAAACATTTACAAACATAATAAAGTATGTTATTATAAAATTAAAATACAACAAAATTATTCTCTAAAAATGCATACACATAAAATTATATTGAAATGCACAAAATATCAAATATAGAAGAATTACAGAAATAAAAACATTAACAATATCTATAATTGTGCTTCTATTTAAACATTCAAAATAAAACATTTATTTAAAATAGACAATGCATATGCAAATCTATTTATTTTCAATACATTTACATATATTTAATGGGGAAAGATCACCCTGGGGGAATATTTTTCCCTAAAAAGAAATCAGTAACAAGGTGCAAGACCATCCATGTGCCTTAAAACTTACTCAGTAACCCATTGCAATACTCATCCTTGTGCCCTAAAAACTAATCAGTAAACTGGTGCAGTACCCATCCCTGCTCCCTAAAAATGAATCTCGTAACCTGATGTAATACTGACAGCGACACACTAAAAACTAATCAGTAACCCTGTACAACACACAGCCCTGTGTCTTAAAAGACAATCAGTAACCTGATTAAATATCCATCACTGGACCCTAAAAATGTATAATTAAACCAATGCAAGACCCATCAATCAATTGCTATAAAACCTCAAAAAAGTAGAACAACATATTAGTATTTTAAAAATAATGTATTTGAAAGCTCAATTCGAGATTTGGATTAAAGGCAATCTGAATACTGGCACAACTTTAACTTGTAGTGAGGTTATATAGCCCAAACACCTCGATTTTACATATTCACATATAAAGTTGACATATTTTTAAACAATGACTTTTAACACAGTTTTGCTGGCACGCTTGCAAGAGATAGTGAACTCAGAAATGGTTTGCTTACAGTTACGCTTATTAGCAGGCACGTTACCATATCTTAGAACATTCTTTACAAAGTCTAGGTACACTGTGCTAAATGTTGTTGTTTGTTGTTGTCCATTCTGCAACAGCTCTGCGTGGGTACAATTAATACAGACAGCCAGACCAGAGCTAAGGCATTCTAGCAGATTCGCACACCCTATGTTTATAGCATATGCAGGGCTAGGTAGGAGTACAATTATATATCAATGCAAATACGCAATGGTTGAATTGTATATCTTTTATACCATTCTTGTAATGCTGATTACAATGTTGTGTTTCCTTTTAATATTCATTGAAGCACACATATTCTACAGAAGAGTCCAACTGTTTCAACAAATCTTCAAAATGCTTATTTATATACTTCTTGTCTCTCCCTTTGGGCATGTCCGAGTTAACAACAAAAAGGAAGATCTGTTTCCACAATTTTCTCAAGGAATCAGAGTTGCCAAGTTCTGTAGTTGCCGATACCATCCGAAATGTTATAAGGTTTAGAGGTCCAGACGGTGTGCTGTGAGGTACCTAGGATTTAGGTCAACATTTTCTGATGGTATTCACGGACTCAGTTTTGATGCTTATGTTGCCCAATTGCATAGTCTTACTGAATGCGCCAACAAAATTCTAGCTCAGATACTTATTTAATGGTTCTCCTGAGTAGTTTTCCTTTGTGTGCCCAAAGACGCTACACACCATTTAACCTGAGACGTCCATCATGTTAGGGAACAAATCCTCCACAGCTAAATAGGGTACCCCTATTTCAGACTATAGGTTGTTCAAGCTTGAACCTTTCAAAGAATTACGCCATTATAGTTACCTTCTCTGATTTCCATATGTTCAAATGGCTAATCCTGTGACCGTGGTCTTACCCCTAAATGTCAGACATGTAGTATCACAAATGTTGCAGCAACATGGGCTCCCTCAAAGCATAAGGGTATGTTACGTTTGTGGTTGAGGCCCATGATACACATAGAACTGAGGTATTCTCTTCATCGGTAACATTCCCAGCAGCAGATGGCACCACAGGAAATTTCCCCACATAGACTGTAGCTGCAGTACCCAACAATTACAGACCTTATGCAGATTTAGATATTGTACTAACATTTAAGGAACACACAAAATGGTTCCAAGGCACCCTACAACTCCCATTAGCTAATGGCAGACTTGGTCCTCTCAGCAATGAAGGAGCAACATGGCTAGTCATATTTGGCTACACACCATATACCATATATAGCGATCACCTCTAGTCAATCTCATCACCGATAAAAAGTGAAATTTGAATGCTCACATACTTCCCTCAATATCTCACGCACACTGTCGCTGTGGAAATTCACTAGCATCATGTGCAGATCGAACCTTCCTCATTTGGGACACGAGTTCTCACTTTTTTACTCCATTCTCCTTTCGGTAGTCTGGATATGATCATATCCATTTTATATTTTGGGATTTCTTATATCGATTAATGATCTTTTCCACCTTGTGCATGCACTTGCATTTTTGTCCTAAAAGTATTTCACCGGTCACTCTTGTTCTAATTGTGACCTTTGAGTATATGTACACCTGATTGTGTGTAGGGTGGTACATCTCCTATTTTGTTTGTTTTATGCAGCCTTGGTAAAGTCGTGGAACGATTTCCCATGTATGCGATGAAGCACGTGTCAGCTGTTTGAAGACCCAGAGATTAAAGAAACAACAAAAGGACACACCTATGTGTATATTATTTCTGATTACACTACACTTTTGAAAAATATTTCAGACATCCTCGACGTGTGCTGAGGATTTCAATGTTTATGTATTTAGTAGACATAGGTCACTAGCTTTTGGGAGGTCAGTGGTTCTCCTCACCTTAAGCACCGTCACCTTAGATCAGCAGGTTTCTTTTAAAACACATGTGCTACTCTCCTGTGTGGAGCCCTCTATCCTAAACGTATACCACAGACCATTAATTGTACACACCATATCAATAAATAGCAGCACTTACAGCAGCTGAGCTGCGTTCACATATCACAGGTCTAGTTACATTATAAAGGAGTATGACACAGTTGGTTATGTGAACCATAACAACAAATCCAGTGAGGACTGCCCAAGCTGAACAACAGCATTTAGCAGTGCAAGTAATTAGTTCATTTACTATTAATTCAAAAATGGAAATGATTTCCACCAGATAGGAGGAAAATCTTTTCTGAATTGCCTCAAAAAACAAATCAGCTTGAAGCAGTATTTTCCCAAACAAGACGTCAAGATACATTCTCACAATGTGCCTAACTTTGAGCATAGTTCCCCCAGTAGAAGAGTGTGCCACATGGGGCACAGTGTTTGCCGCAATCTATATCATCACGTGTGTTACACCGTCCATAGTTGTTTCCCCAGATGTGCTCAAACAGATCCAAAATGAATATGAGGCAGCCCCTGCTTTGGGCTTGGGTGTTAAACTAATAGGCAATTATGCCACAGTATCCTCAATTATTTTAAGTAATATTACAGGGGAAGCATCAGCTTTGGCAGTATACCAATGCCTCACACAAATACTGTTAGCTAATCAGGAGTGAGAACTATCAAAAGTTATTGCTGACAACTACACATACATATAGAGGATGTGGCCTAACAGCTAGAGCAGTCGACCTTAGAGCTGGGGAAACGGGTTTCAGTCACGACAGGGATGCTCAACATCCTGTGATTCTGGGTAAATAACTTAATTTTCCTGTGTCTGACAAAAAAAAGGAATATGTCCATCTGTAATGCAACTGGTGCTCATGTTAAGCTCTCTGATATCTTCGGGTCTAGTTCACTGTATTGGAAACTCCCCAAAAAATAAATAAATAGGTCGAGATAATTTGGGAACCAGACATAATAAACCACAACTTTGGTGTAATTCTGAAAAGGGTAACTCGAAACAGACACTAGAGTCTTTTTAAATAATAATAAGAAAAATAAAGAAAAGACTAAACCACAAGGTGGATCTCCTCCACAGGAGTCCTCTTAAAAGTTCTACATTCTGCGCAATCGTGAAACAATTCAGCATGATAAGTATCAGTATACTGACACACTTCCTTCTAGTTCCTTTGAGGAGTCATCCAAAAAATGCTTGGAGAGAGGAGGCCAATCAGAGCGTAGATCGGAGGAGTATTTGAAACTAAAGAAGAACTCAAAACACTAGTCTGACTTGATAGTAAAAAGTAAGAAAAAGTTCCACAACAAAAAACTCAATTTAAAAAAAAGGAAGTGGATAGGATCTCACTTAAACATGCCACACATACTGAGGACTCTGCTTCTGAACAAGCAGTGGGCTCCAACCTTGCTAGACAGTGAGGCAGAATTCATGATAGTTCACCAGAATCTTCAAGAATTTCTGGTGGCAAGATCAACTTATCAGTAGGTTCAGGAGAAAACACTGGATCAAAAAGTTAGTGCTGCAGGCAGATTATATGATTTGTAACTCCAAATGGAGGGTGATATAACAAGCACCATTACATTTCTCTTTTGGGAGAACCTAACAATTGGACATGACATTCTATGTGCTGAAAAGGATTGTCCACCAGAGTTTGTACAAAATATCCCATGAGGAGAAAGAGTGATATACCCAGCCTTCTCCACCCTTGCTCCAGAATCAGTTAAACAGTCATATGCGAAAGAGTGGGCCCTTGCACAAGTTCTGGCATTATATCGCAAACATATGGGCTGGGATGATGATTCACCTAACCATATAATACCCATAAGGTCCATCCCACACGTGCAACCACAATACCCCTTTAAATATGAAGCAAAATGACAGGTTAGAAAAATTCTAAGACAACTCGAATATCAAGGTGTAATCAAAACTTTCACATCGCCAATGACCAATCCTTTGTTCCTGGTACCAGATCATTCATACCGCCTAGTCTTAGACTATAGACAATTAAATAGTCACGCTTGCACATTTGTAATACAAAATGTACACAGCGCAGCACTAATGAACAACATATATGAAACAACATTAGACATTTTGAATGGCTTTTTATGCCAAAATGTAGCTTCTGAGAACCAGTATTTGACAGTATTTACCTTGTGATTAGCGCCACATTTCCTAGAGAAATTCACACTCTTACAACCACCAAACACAATAAAAATGCTACAATCACTAGTGGGCTCCCTGAATTTTGATAGAACATACATACCAGATAACGTACAATGGGTAAAAACATTTAATGAATGTATCCATCAAGACATCTAAAGTCCACTTTGGACACCAGCACAATAAACAGATCTTGTATTCAGTGCAAGCTGATATGCTCGCTTCGAAAGCACTTACACAAACATGTTAACACCAAAAACCTGATCATCCACTTAATCTCAGGGACCTCAGGCTACTCATATATCACTTCTCAACAAGAGTGACACAGTACCAATAGCATATAAATTGCATGTATATTCCAATGTCGAAAAAATTCTGATGGCAATGGAGACAGCCGTAGTGAAAGAAAGATCATTGGCTCTAAGGGAAAGCATTATTGTTGTGACTCCCATTCCAGCCTTAGAGGCTGTCACAAAGGCCAGCGTCTGAAAGCAAAAGCCTTACATCCCAGATGTATACAATGGGATAGCTCATTAACAGCAATAGACGGAGACTATGTCTTCTACTCTACAATACAAACTCAAGCATATCTACAACATGAATAAGAATACCCTTGCCCAATGAAATAACGCTTCTAGATCAGTACGAGATTATAGTTTACACTGACAGTTCTGCGAAGGCAGCAGTTGGAACAAATCATCAATACTCTGCATCTTACATACTGGTAATGGGTCAAATGAGGACAATTGTGCATTTCAACCTCTAAAAACATTTTACAGTCACTAGGTGATGCTCTGCACAGCGGGTGGGACTGAAAGTTCTAATTCTGGCAGTTAAGTATACAGATCCAGAATTCCTCACACTTATAGTGTGTGATTCATATCCTTGTGTCCAGTCCTACAATGACATGGATCCGGTGAAACAAAGATTGATAGCGGAATTCCACTGGATTAAAAAATTGAACTCCGTACATCCTATGGGGTTAAATGATCGGGTTGAACATTCTTGCTTTTTATAATCCATACTTTCTTAGCATTGATTTTCGACTAATACTGGTCCCACAGATTGTCATTTATCATTCATGTATAATTAATTGACTTGTTTAATTATTGCTGATCCGTGAGGTTTCATATTTTGATTAGTTCATTATTTATTTATGTACCCTTTTCCAAATACGTAAGTCATTGTTGTGTATGGTGTATTCTTTGCATTCTTAATCACTTCACTCGTCACGTTTACATACTTCCTGATGTGGATGCATTTACACTCATATCACGTGGTGGGGGCCTTTGGCTTTTCACTTTCATTCATTGGTGATTTAGTTCCGATCACGTGACCCGCAGTACTCCTATTAGATTCTCTCTTGGTTTACCGGGCATATTTGCTAGAGTTCACGAAGACGTGGCGGCGTCCAACTTTCTCGTAAGTGCATGTCTATATTTCCGAATTCTACCCTCTTGGTAACTTTTGTCTTGAAATTGGGCCTTTCTGTTCACTGAGTACGCACAAATTTCTTCCGGGCGAGTCTATTTGGTGATACATGCTACATCATTCCTGATCACTCGGTTTCACCTTTCACTTGGTCTTTACTATCACAGGTGTTACGTTTTCGCATTTCATCTTTCACACTTTCATTTCATCGATAAACCACTTACACAAGACGGTGCCCTAGCATGGAATTGGAGAGCACGTTGCGATGACTATTATGTTGTTGTGTATCATTGATATTTATATATGGAGTGACTAATTTGGTCCTGTATATCCCTTGTTTCAGTCCCCTGATGAAGGGTCATCGTTGTCTGACCCGAAATGCATTGGGTGGATGGAAATCGATATCTAAACCTTTAATATTGCTTCATAAGATGGACATTATGCACGTAAAGAATTTTTGGTTGAATATTTGTGATTTATACTACAATTGAAGCATTCACAATGTGGAATTAAAACTAATGGAATGTTGATAAGAAGCTTCCGTGTTTCACAGTTTATTTTGCGCATAGTCTAGAGGAGAGGTGACCCGACTCTTAACCCTTGACATCAAAAGCAAATATGATCATGTAATAACTTGTGCCAAGCTATTATAGCCTGTCACGCACAGTCAGGCTAGCACAGGGAAAACTACAATAGGCCCTGTAGGGAACAAATTACACCTTCTCCTTGGTCAGGAAGGAAGCCCGTAAAGGAATGAAAAATATTTGAAGTTAAGCAAACACAAGGCTAACACTAAGAAAATTATACAACTCACAGGCCAACAAATGACAATTTAAAAATAAACGTAATCAATCAATGTGTGTCAGAGGGATTCACTATGTATGCAGCCATGATACCCCATGATGTGGTCCGCATTCATGAAGACAGTCAAGTCTGCGGCCCAATTCATAAGTTCCAATGAACAGACATGATCCTAGGCTCCAATAGATGCAGATACTATCGCTGGGCAACCTGCGTTGATTTCCTTGAAACTTTCATCCAGCAATCGCTGTTCCGATGCACAAAATCTCCTGATATCCATTTGCTCCAGACTCGGATTTTGTAGAGGATGCAAACGCAAGGAACAGTCCTGATAATGGGCCACTAAGGGACTCATCAGCAGTTCAAGATCCAAGGCATACGTCCAGTGCCCATTGGAAAGGGCACCAGGTGTAGTGAAAGATAGGGTGCACACAGGTGAAGTACGCGAGATGGAAAGTTAGATATCAATCCCTATGCAAGGCCTGTAACAGAATCATACAAAAGAGCTGAAGCATGCGCTCATGGACACGGTATAAGTAACATTAAATATTTTATATATTAGTTTCGCCGAAATGCAGGGTAAAATTAGAATTTAACAATGACTGTATTTCAACAGTAGCACTGGCCACCTGCAATTCGAAGGTCTCGTGAGCAGAAGAAAGAGCCAATTCCTATTGAAACAATAATGCTGTGAGTCTGCTTAGCTTGTTGAAATCTTCCTTCAAAGTTGGAATAGAAGGCCACAACAAGTTATCTACCTCTCTGTGTGGAGGGGGAAACAGGACTTTGTTGCAACAAGTCACTAACTAGGAAACAGGCACAATATACAGGACTCCTGTCCACATACCACAACAGTCCTGAATATTAAGCATGCGATAACTCCCCTTTGAAAGTATGGTTATGAAAGTAAGAATTTCAGGAACTGGTGTTCATTTTAAATAAGAAGCCAAATTAGGTGCAGGGACATTACAAATGTCTTGGATTATAACATATTGACAAACAAGTAAATGGCCTGCAGTGGAGTCACACTCCTCTCCTGTGAGAAAAACCTCTCTATCAGCAGCGATAGGTAAACGGCAGCAACCATAGCTCATAATTGTAGATACTCAGGGGTTCATATCTACCTATCAGCAAATGTTTCATGCACGCTTTAAACTGAATTGTCAATATAGTCATGGAGATGATTTTCTGTATTAACTATACCGCTTAAGGCGTTTCGGCTACAGTGAATGGGACCTTCTCTAATTTCTTTACTTGTAACATGATATATGTTATGTCAATCATAGCCATGGATTGTTTTGTGTGCTTTAAATTAAAAGGTAGAAGCAAAGCGGTACAATTCAAATAATTCCAGGGAAAACGTCAATTTTTGAGGGTTTGAAGTGTCCAACTGAGCTGTATAATGGATCTGAGCTGACTTTGACCCGGATATAATGTTGACAAAATTGATAACAGATGACGCAATGCTGGTAAAATTATAAATACAAGATGATAATGTATTAATACTGTTGTCTACTACAGAAAATACTTTATCTAAATTATCTTTTTTTTCCTCCCTACCCCCAACATCTACATAGTAAAATCGACAATCCTCCGTATGCAGCATAACTGTAAAATGTATTGTGCTAATCCAACCAACAAACCACCCAACAGGTGAAACAAACAACCCTCCCTGAAACCCCCCCACCCCGCCGCCCTGCCCACTGGGCCTCAAACTGCCCACTGAAAAAGGCAGAGTGCCTGTCGCCCTAACTATTCAAAAGAAAGAATTTGAAAACACTTAGGGGGTAACAGTTAGCGAGCCCCGGTCTGTGTCCCACCTTATATAATAGTTGCCAATTTTGCAAAGTAGCATACATCTTGCGCCCCATCACACTATTTGAAATGCCCCACTCCCCCCGACCCCCAACCGCCCCCCTCCAAACCGATCATGCATCCAACTGGCCTCAGGTTCAAGAAGGCTGAGTGTCTGCACCATCGCTATCTCCGCTGTCCACGAGGGCCTGTGTTCCCCGATATTCGAGCCACTCCATCACAGTCTCTGGCTGATCAAAAAACCATGCTCGGCCCTCCACCTCGACCCTGAGACGGGCTGGGAACAACATTGAGTATTTCATTCCTCTTTCCCTAAGCTCTCGCTTCACCAATAGATAGGATCTCCTTTGCTTCTGCACTCTCCGTGTGAAGTCCGGAAAAAGGGAGATGGTAGCATTTTCATACTTGAGCGGGGCATTGGCCCTAGAGCACTGGAGGATAGCGTCTCTGTCTCCGTAGTTAAGGACTCGGGCCATCATCGGCCGCGGGGGAGCGCCCGGCCGGGACTGCCACCCGGGACCCTGTGCGCACGCTCTACAACAAAGAACTTGCTGAGACCCTTCGGTTTTAGGTGCTTGAGGATGAGGTCTTCCACGAATAGTTCGGTTGCTTGCCCTTCTGACTTTTCCGGCACACCTAAGATGTGTATATTGTCACGGAGGAGGCGGCCCTCATAATCATCCAGCTTGAGATCAACAGTATTGCGGGATTCCTGCAGTTCCCGGACCTCCCTTTGTAGTTGTGTGACGTCCTCCACCAGACTGGAAGCTGTGAGCTCAACTTGTTTCACCTTCTCATTGAGTTTTCCCATATCTGCCCTGATCAAGTTAATGTCACTAGCCATGGAGTCCATTTTGTGCTCCAGTGAGGTCTTGACCCCAGTGATTGCGTCCAGCATGTCTTTTAGGGAGAGCTCAGGTTCCTCCCCAGTCTGGGTATCTTTCACCGTCTCTTCAGAGAGCCGCCCCCATTGAGCTTCTTTGGTGATAGTATAGCAATCCATTTTATTGGCCTGGACCATTTTTGAGCCTTTGGCTCCAGGACCTTTCACTCATTCCATAACAAACACAGCAGACTCAGTTGAGGACCAGCAGACAGGTTCCGACCGTTGATACGCCTTATGCCACGCACCCAGTCTCAGGCCAACAGCACAGCTCTGCACCCCGGATGGTCACCGGGGCCCGTGACAGCAGATTTTGCCCTCAATGAACCTTGCAGGTGCGAACCGGCACGGTCTCACCCCCGCGACGTACCACTGTGCCCAAGGGGCTCCGCAGGCATGACATCGCAGGGCCCAGACCACCCCGCTGAAAAAACTTGTAGTGTCCGGGGGCCTCCGCCAATCCACTGCCCCCACTGTCCTGCACAACCCACCTCCAACCTTCAGCCGTTAATGCAATTCAAGGGCAGGTACACTCAGGCCAGTAGAAATAAAGCAGGAGGGCTGGAGGGTTTGACACACCCCACCGAACCAGGACAATCACTGTTCCAAGCCCCACTGGGGTTCAGCGTGTCGCTATCCTGGAGGCAGGCTGCGCAACTATGCAGCTGGCAGGCAATTCTCCTCCTCGCCCCGCCTGGATCAGTGCACCCCAACTTGTGCCACCTGCCCCGATGACTCACGGGTCTCCTTAGGGGTCAAGCGGGGGGTAAAGGGGGAGACCGAGAGTTACAGACGGGGGGCTCCCGACCGCCCCCCGTAATCCGGCAGCCGTCACACCAAAGTCAAATGTCGCACTCGCTGCAACAGCTTCAAAACCACTGTTGCCGCCTCCTCCACTCTTTTAATCTTAGGGGATGAGTGTTCCGCTGCACAGCCCCGCCACGGGCTCCACGAGAGGCAGTGGACCAGACGCAGCACCGGCGTCAAGGCCCCCCGACAGGGCGGACCGGAAGTGGCTTTACCTGGGCCGGGGCCGACACTGTGGACACTGGCTTCACAGCCCAGGCAGGGACCTCCTACAGCGGCGGCCGCAGCTCCGTGAATCCAGCCGCCCAAGACACCGGAGCAAGCATCCCAGGCCCGGGCCCCGCTATCGTACGGGCACCAGGTGATGCGAACTGGACTGCAGGATGGTCATTCAGATTCGACTAAGGGGCTCACCGACCACGGGGCTCGCACACTACGCGGCCATCACGGTTCGTCCTTGGCCACGCCCCCTCTATCTTAATTATCTTGTTCAATTTTTCTTGAGTGCAAAGCTGCTTCAATTTGTGACAGTTTCCAAATTTCATTTAGTGCTGCATATAGGAATCTTTTGTATTAGGGAACTTTGGACCTAATAAAAAATCAGATACATTCATGTCCTCGAACAGCAACAAAATATGTTGTTTTATGGCAGATAGGGTGTGACATTCTAACCATTGCTGGCACAATTTGCCCACTGAATAGGTAGTAATAGTGTTTGGAGTGACTGTGAGTTCTGTGGGTCGGGTCTACTGGATTTGAAAACAGAGGTGGAATTGAGAAAATGAGGATGGCAACCATTTGAGTCCACTGGCCAAAATAACCATCCACATATTGATCGCGCTTGATGTTCCTTATAAGCTTACTACCTAAGCTCCCATTTCCCATAGTGTCACGTATTTCCCTCGCGGCGCATGGAATCAAACACGCGCACCGGTGGGCAACAATTGTTTTTGTCCCGTGTCACTGACACTACGTGAGAGATCGGCAGTACACTGTTCTGCTATCGTGTATTACAGTTCAAATACACACATATAGGCGGTGTCACCTAACTTTACAACTAGTTCAGTGTTGTGCACTTGCCAGTCCACATGAGCACAAGTTACACTATTTACTGTTGAACAAACTCCAGAACAAGAACTAATTGTTTGTTTGTCTCTCTATGTTTGTCTGTGCCATTTGCCTCCATAGGTGCATTTAATGTTTGAAGTCTCTAATCCAGAGACAAGCTGGGTGGGTGCCTCCCGGTTTTTTGTTCGGTGTGGCCCCCTCCTCATTGCACTTTCACAGACGACTTTTTACTTTCAGGTCCCTTGGTAGGGTGGGCATTAGCGTGCCCATACCGCCGGGGTTTATTCACCATAGGTCCTGACGAATGCCAGGTTAATTACACCAACATTGGCAGAAACATGTTGACCAACAAGTAATGATATTGGAAACAGACCATTCAATTTAGTTGGCCTTGTTTACCAACACATTTTTTAATATGTCCTTGGTGATCAGTCATTAAAATTAATTTTTGATACATTCAAGGCATTTTTTATCTCACCACGTCACTCTTTCACATAATCTATCACTTAGCCTTCACATCTTCACATTACCCGCTCCGCAGTAAATCTGGCGTTGAAGCACACTGGGGTGACATTCGGTCACACCCAGTGGGGCCCGATGATGAAGCATGTCACCGACCAGGTCGGTGAGTGAGGGCTTTCTAAACAAACCTAATTGGTGTTGTTTCTCTCTTGTGCTCCATTACTTGTGTATTTTTCAACCAAGTAACACTCTTTTGTTGTTATTTTTCACAATAACCACCCACCATGAGATGCAAATGACAAATTAAGTGCACCATTATGTATCATATTATTCAGCTTGTCTTTCGTATAATTTGTATAAGATTGCCAATTGCCAAAGTGGGAAACGAAGGAATTTTATGGGCATTCAGTACTTAAATTTTTGCCAATCCCAGACAAGTACTTTGCTAGACTGTTTCATTTAGAAAAATAATTTGTGTTGGAATCAAACAGGATTGAAATAGAGGTTCTGTACCATGGACCTGCCAGAGTTTTGTACCCCCAAACGGATTTCAGATCAATATTGTCTTTCCAATTATCATAACCCTTCAGGGCCAGTTATTCGACAAATGAAGCTGCATATAGCAGCTTAGTCTGACTAAGAATATTTTTTATAGATTGGGTTGGAATCAATTTAAAGTAATATGAGGTTGGGACTGTGTTAGACCTGGCACCTTGGCGTGGGTCTCCCTTCCATTTTTTCTGTTGCCTCATGTGTTTTTGCTGGTGTTAGATGCTTTGGGCACTGTGCCACTGCTGTCCAGTGCCACAGTGCAAGTGCTCCCTATTGTAAATAGATGTATGGATTAGTTATTCCATTATTGGCTGGTTTGGTTTACATGTCAGACCCTAGTACTGTGCACCAAGAGTGCCCAGGGCTGGTAATCCAAATGCTGCTAGTGGGCTTGCAGCACTGGTTGTGCCACCCACAGAAGCAGCCTGTAGAAATGTGTCACAGGCCTGCCTTTGCAGAGCCTGTGTGCAGTCTGGTCCTGCCATGCTGACTGGGCAAGTGCACCCACTTGCCAGTCCCTAAAACTTCCCTTTTCTCCATATCAGAAACCCCTATGGTAGGCCCAAGGGCAGGGTGCATTGTAAGTATAAGGTAGGACATGCCCTGGTGTGTGTGGCATGTCCTAATAGTGAATTACAGCCATTTTCATGTTTCACTATTGCAAGGCTAACTTTTCTCCATAGGCCAGAATAGGCAGTTAGATTATTACATTTTATAATCCTAACTGACTCAGGGAACAAGGTAGAAATTCGAGTTTAGTATGCCTGAACTCAGAATGATAACATACATATTTTAGTGAAGTTGGTTTTACCATTCTGTGTTTGAAAATATCACTTTTAGAAAGTAGGTATTTTCTTGTCTAACTATCCAAGCCTGCCTCTGCTAGGTTGTTTAATCCTTGTCTGGAGTCTGAGTGATAGGGCTGGGGGAATCCAGGAGACAGGGTGAGTCAGCCCAGTGGTGAATAGCGAGATCAGCATCTAGATGGGAGGGGGGAGTTACACCTGGGCCCTGAATAGGACTGGGTCTTCCCTCCACAATGCTGTCTCCACCTCCTGTGCTGCGTCTGGTGTCTCTGCCCTGCACTGTGAAAGTAAAGAAGGAGTCATGTCAACAGTCTTCTCCAGTACTGACCAGAACTGGTTTGGACTAGGCAAAGGCCCCTCTGCCCTCAGAGGACAGAGGATTTTGGGGTATAAATATTGGGACCCTGATCCCAAGAACTTAGATCACTTTTGAACAACAAGAAGAAACCTTTGCTGAGGAGAGAAACCTGAAGTAACTGAGGAGAGACAATCCCTAAGCTGAAGCGCTGCTTGGGGGATTGGCCTGCAGTGGTTGCCTGACTGCCAAAGAAAGGAGAAAGGACTTTGTGTGCACTTTATTCAACTTGCTAAGGATCTCCAAGGGCTTGAGAAAAGAGCTTACATCCTGCTGAAGTCTTTGGGACAATAGACTTCAACTCCCAGCTCCCTAAGAGTTGTTTGGAAGTGCATGCTGCTGTTTTGGGCCTTCTGAGGGACTGTGTGTTGCAAGGAGCAGAAAGAGAAATTCAAGCGGAAGAAGCATGTCGCTGTCGCAGCCGCTGCCGTCGCATCACGGAGATGACGCCGCTGTAGCTGTCGCATTGCACCGCATCTCACGAAGCGTCCCACAACCCCGAAGATGCGTGTCGCTGTCACGGCCATCGCATCACAGATGACACCGCTGTAGCTGTCGCATTGCACCGCATCACCAGAAGCACCTCGCATCCACGGAGAAGCATGCAGCCGTTGGAGCTGCTGTCGTCGCATCACGGAACAAGGTAAGGTAAAGTTTATTATGCATAGTTAATTAAAACCAGTGCAAAGCATATTGCAAAAGGATCATAAAATATCATAAATTAAAACCGTTAAAAGTTAAGCATGTGATTAAATAAAAGTACAGTGTGACTGTCGATGCGCCTTTTTACAAGGGTTGGACAGTGAGTTCCCTTGCTTCCTTCTGACCGTCTGCTTGATAACCTGTGTCTGTATTGTTAATCCCCGGTGTTTGCGGTCTCGGAATTCTTTTCTCGACCATCGCGAGGAATTTGACGAATCTGCAGTTCAGTTTAGTCTTTAGAGGATTCAGGCAGGCAAGCACCGCTTGCCTTCTGGTGCTGATCTGGTGCTTTTTACTTAAGCTGGTCCTTGAGGAGCAAGGGTGTCGCATCGAGTGGAAGCATCTTGCATCGTTGGAGAAGAGTGTCGCTGCCAAAGCCGCTGTTGTCGCATCACGGAACATGGGTGTCGCCGCTGCAGCTGACGCATCAAGTCGAGACTTCTCGCAACATCGGAGAAGCGTGCCACATCAAGAAGAAAACGACGTCTTTATTTCCTTGTACTGGATCTTTGCCGCATTTCCATCTCTGGAACACTATCCGTTGCCCTGCGTGTCGCATCTTAAGGTATATTGACTCAAAGGTCGCATTTTAGGATTGGAAGAGAACTAAGCTAAACCTACCAATTTAAGTACTGTATTGTGTTTTTTTTTAATTTATGGTCTTTTGTTAAATCTATATAAAGAATACTTATTTTTAATATACAACTTGTCTGGTGTCCATCTGTAGTGTTGTCACTTAATTACTGTATGTGTTCACAAATGCGTTGCAAACTGCCTGTCTGCTTGTGCCAAGCTACCAAGTGGGTGGGCAAGGGTTATTTTAGGAGTGTACCCCCTTACCCTGACTAGAGGCAAGGGTCCCTATTTGTCACAAGTAACTACCTGTGCAAACTAGAGACCCCCAAATCTAACAGACTGAAAGGTCATACCCTTTCAAATATTCAATTGTTTGAGTTTGTGAACTTCCCTGCGGTGGAGTTGGACAATGTTCCCATTGCATGTATTTATAATAGGGATGTTGCCCAGTAGCTCTATGCAAAAAATGATGTCCATAGTGGTGGTAACAAAACATGTCAGCGTAGTTTGCGGAATTAAGATATCAATCTTTCGAATCAAACACAGTGTAATATTGCAATCGAGAAGCATTTAATTCACAGTATCAACATTCCAATCATCTGATTGTAACCCTGGTACTATCACATCACCCATAGATACTTTGAACACATATAGAATCTGCAGGGTCTCCGGAGGACTAAATATATTGAATGGAACTTTATCCCAAACAATTCTATCAGTCACTTGAACAGTGGAAATGCTGACTAGGGACAAGTCTTGTTTCATCTTGTGGGTGGAGGAATGGGGAGCCCTGTCAACCAGTTCCGTAGCAGAACGTTCTGGGAGGTAATAGCCATTAGTCAAAAGGAAAAAGACAGTCACAAATCCAATTCACATGAATAAGAGAACCAAAGAAAAGATGATCCAAATGTATATCCACAGAGGGATTAGATAAGTGTATTTAAACCAAGTATAAAAACACAAATCCGTGCTGAAGGTGGCTGCAGAACCAGATGAGAAATAGTGTTGATTCATATAGTTCCCTGAGGAACTCAAATGGAAAAGAGGTGGCTGCAATTTAGCAGGATTTGAAAAATGCAACACAGAAGACGTTTCAAATGGAGGATCAGTGTGAATGACATCCCTTGTAGAAGATGGATAAGTAGAAACAGGAACCAAATTGACAGAAATCTCAACCTCCCCTGGGAGCCGGTAAGGAGCAGCAACAGTGGTGCTCATGGGCTGCAAAGGAAAGCCTTGTGAAGCACGACTTCTGGGCATACTATGGAGTATCGACCATATGGTGTAACTTGATATGTTCTTTTGAAACAAAGCGATTTCTTTATGTCCTGGAAGTGGTGGCAAATAACAGTTCATGTACCTTGAATGTCAAGGAATGTAACAGGAGCACAGTATGTTATGCCGAATTACTTCTTGAGGGCCATTCTTTCGAGGGCAAGGTCTCCAACATTCAGAAGCTAGCAGGAGACAGGAATTTGAGTATCTGGTCTCACTGCGAGCCAGGTCATTGTTGTATTTTTGTAAATTCTGCAATACAGTACAGTGATTATCTACATCGAATGTTGTGGCTGCCGCCATAACGCCTGGACCATCAAAGTCTGGAACAAACGTCTTGATGCCAAAGGGCATTTTGTATGGGGTCCACCCACCTAGAGATCTTTTTAGAAGATTATTAAGTGCCTATTGCACCCCATAATGACGATTCAACCAACCACGCCCTGTATCTAATACTCTAGTCAATAAGGATTGCTTTAAGTCACAGTCCTTTTTCTACTCAACAGATTTGTCCTCAGGCTTATAAGTAGAAGAATAATGCACCTGCATACCCATTGACTTCATTGAATCACGGTACTCCCTAGAGGCGAAAGCCGGATCTTGGCCAGAGTAGAATGCACAACAACAAAGACTTGCAAATTTTTAATAACAGTTTGAGCACCAGCTAAGTGCTGTGGCCAAACTCAGGGGAACCTGGAGCAAGAATAAACTGCAACCCGAATAAATTTGAAAGCAGTATCATAAATCAAGGGACAGCAGTGATCTAAGTAAAAACCGTCAAATGTCTGATTGAATATAAAGAAATGTGTCTGTGGTGGACGAGACTCAGTAGAACTTTTTTATTTGATGACAAATTTCAAAGCATAAAACATACTTTTTAGTCTGTTTGTATAAACCTTGCCATAAGTAACATTGCTGTAAGAGTGAAATAGTGGCTGCCACTCCCTCATGGGTGGATGCAACTCTTTCATGTGCTGCAACAATTAAAGACTCGCTGCGGTCAAGGTAGGGGATGCAACCATCACCAATCCCAGGCATAGTTACAAAGGGAACATGGTGCTCAATTAAAAAAGAAAAGTATTTTAATGGAAAACCTTTAGGTAAAGTGGTGCCAGGCTGAAAGGCATGGACATCAACTAAGATGTCATTATCAACATGTGTTTTAGAATTTGTGACTGCTGCTATTTTACAAGAGGCTACTGCAGATTTGGCTGCCTCATCAGCCAGAGAATTTTCTACAGCGTGCGCTCCTGCACGTTGAGGACCTAATGTATGCATTACATGTGCATGTTGCAATTTGTCCTTAAAGTCTACCACTTTAACCCAAAGCATTTTATGCTCAATTGTACACCCTTGGAATCCTTAAACTCATTTTGTCACCAAAAATGCAAATTATCATAAAATGATTGTAAGCAATAAAACGACTCACACAATGTGAGTGTGGGAAATTCTAGATGTGTATGTTCAAGAGTGAAAAGCAAAACATTTAGTTCAGTCAACTCAGTGCTACAGTCTCCTAGTGAATGGGTATAAATGATAGTCGGTTGCAAAACTCTGTCCAGCATAGTGTTTTGAACAATAGAGCCTACTGCTGAATATTGTTGCTCAGAACCTACAACAGGTTGTGCCAAACCATAGCTGCAGATAATACATTTATATTCATGATAGAAAGAAGTGAGGAAGGAATAGGATAAACATGTTTGTACTGTAAGAATTCTTGTGCTTGTAAAACAAAGGTTACATCAACTGCTGTTAAAGATGTAGCCCATTGAATCCAACGGGGTTGCAGGTCTTTTAAATTGGGAACGGTAGCTTTTGTGACAGCTTCAAAGGCAGGCACAGGAGAAACAGGATTATTCACTTACCTTGAGCCAAAGGTCGTTCATTAAGTACGGCCATCTGGACTGCAGTTAGTATTTTTTTCAATAGATGCAAAATGTATTTCTGTCTAGGAATATAAATTTGATTTATAAGCTATAGGAACTGCAGCACCTTTATTAAACGTGACACAGGTAAATCCAATAGCACCCGGAACAATCCCTATGACCAAATTTGTAGTATTCACTCATGTATGTAAATATCACATTTCAAATAAATCAGATTGCAAACATCTGAGAATCATAGTGTGTTCAGGCAACCAGGAGGATGCCAAAAAATTGCGATTCTCCTATTAACATGCCTAGAGAATCTAGATTTCATTAAAGACACGGAGGCTCACATTATGCAATGATTTTTAATTGCAGATCCAAGCCAGTCGCATCACAATATAAAGGTTCCAATGAGAACACTGAGATAAAGTAATAGGCAAAACACGGCAACCATCTGCCTCTTTTAAATAAGGCGAAGAAAGAAGATGTAGTAGTATCCAGAAGATTCGAAGTGGAAGAAGATGTAGTAGTATCCAGAAGATTCGAAGTGGAAGACAAACAAGAATGAAGAAGTCAGCCGAACGGTATCTTGGTGATGTAACATCCAAAGTAGTTTAAGTAGAAGGATTACCTGAAAGAAAGGAGACAATGAAAATTGTATCCTAGATAAAGAGGTAATCATAAACAAACAAATCTTGAAAAAAAGAATTGAACAATCATAAATAACATTTAAATATAACTATAAAATACATTATATTCAAGTAATACAAAATATAAATATTATATCCACAACCAAACAGGGAACGGGATGGGTGGGATAATGTGACCCTCCGTGTCTTTAATGAAATCTAGATTCTCTAGGCATGTTAATAGGAGAATCGTAATTTCATTACAAGAACGGAGGCTACATTATGCATGTTGGTAGCCTTGTAAAACTGCATTAGACATGTGTTCAATAGGTTTACAATAATGTCTTGCAAAGGTATTAGCATTAGACCAGTCGGCAGCTTTAAGGATATCATCCAACTTACCTCCGGACCAAAGAGACTTACTTGCCATGGCACCTCTAACAGAATGGGCTTGAAATTTGGACATATCAATACCAGCTAGGGAAATAACAGATTTAACCCATCTGGCAATCGAGGTGGAGGAAATAGCCTTATGAGGTTTAACAAAGGAAATGAGGAGCTGATTCTCATTAAGTGGACGAAGGTTAGACATTGTCATATCATACACTTTCATACATTCAACAACACAAAGTTTTGAAGAAGGATCGAAATGAGGGTAAAAAATTTAATCAGACATGGTCTTTGTTCTTTTATAGATCTCAAACTTACCTCCAAATAAATTATAAGACCTATTAGAGATCTCGAGAGCTTTAACATCAGAAACTCTACGACAAGAGATAAGGCAAAGAAGAGTTGCAAGTTTAAAAGAAAGAAACTTTCTGCTCAGAAAAGAATTATCCGGCCAGGAAGTGAAAAGATCTAGAATTAAATTCACATCCCAGAGAGACTCATATTTTGGTCTCGGGGGTCTTTTAATACGAATGCTCTTCATCACTCTACAAATAATAACATTTTTACCAATAGACTTGCCATTAATAAGGACATGACCAGCAGAGATCGCCCATCTATAACAGTTGATTGATCTATAACTTAATCCTTTGTCGAAGAGTTCAGCGAGAAAATTCACTATATCAATAATAGGTGCTTGAGTGGGATCCAGATACCTCTCCAAGCACCAACGAAACCAGCATTTCCAGAAATTGTTGTATCTGTAATGAGTTCCCGGTGCCCATGACTCTCTGAGGAGAGTAGAAGCTGATGACGAAAGTCCTGAGACTTCGTTAGATTTCCTGACACTCTCCAGGCAAGAAGGTTCAAACTCCCTGATAGGGTCATTAGGTGAGGATCTCCGTTTACATCCGTAAGGAGATCTTTCAGGGAAGGAATGAGAAATGGAATTTCGAAGGTCAGTTCCAGAACAGTGGGGAACCATGCCTGTGATGGCTAAAATGGAGTTATCAGGACTAGAGAGGATCGGTCTTGCCTCACTTTCTGCAAGACTCTCTGGATCATTGCAAATGGGGGAAAGGCATTGATCCGTGACCAGGGTTGGAGAAATGCGTTTACTGCTTGTGCGCCAGGATCTGGCATCCAGCTGAAGTAACGCTCTATTTGAAAGGTGAGACGGCTCGCAAGTTGGTCTATCTCGAATGGACCCCAATAAGAATTTAGTGAGTTGAAGACAGCAACGTTTAGTTTCCAATCGCTGTAATCCGAAAGGAATCTGGAATTCCAATCGGCAGAAACGTTGGACTTCCCTGGGTAGTATTCCGCTCTGAGGGCAATTTTGTGTTCTAAACAGAACATCCAGAGTTTCCTTGCTAGGTTCGAAAGGTCGGCAGACTTCGTACCTCCCAACCGATTGATGTAGGCCACTGCTGAAACATTGTCCATTTTCAGAACAACCTATCTCCCTTGAATTGAGTGCTTCAAACTCATAAGGGCGTATAGGCCAGCAGTAAGTTCTAGGAAATTGATGTGGTGAGATGACTCCTCCTGAGACCAGATACCACCCGTATTCTGGTCTAGGAAACAAGCACCCCAACCATGAAGGGAAGCGTCTGTTTCCAGGACAAAATCCGGTTCTGATCCAAAAATTGCTTTCCCATTCCAAGCTTCCAGGTTCTCTAACCACCAATTCAGTTCTACTTTGGCCTCTAAATCTAGGGTGATTCGGTCTTCGTACCAGAGACCGGATCTCAACGCCTTTCCTTTTATCCTTTGCAAAACCCGGTAATTCAGAGGACCTGGGAAAATCGCCTGGATGGAAGAAGATAAGAGACCTAGAAGTCTCGCCAGTTCCCTTAAAGGAATGTCCTCCTGTCTTAGAACATGACAAATCTCTTTCTTGATCTTCGAGATTTTTGAAGGAGGTAGAAGGAGAAGACACTTGGAAGTGTTTAGAGTGAAACCCAAAAACTCTAGAGATTTGGAGGGGGTTAGAATAGACTTCTCTTTGTTGACAATGAACCCTCATAACCGTTTCCAGGTCTATCAGAATCTGAGGTAGGTCTTGAGACATTATCAAAATGTCGTCGACGTAAATGATAAGTCGAATTCCTCGTTCTCTTAGGAAAGAAGCTACTGCTCTCATTACCTTGGTAAAGCTCCAAGGGGCGGAGGAAAGTCCGAAGGGGAGAGCCTTGATCTGATAAAGATGATTTTTCCAGAGAAATTGTAGGTAAGGTTGATGTATTTCCGCCATCGGGATAGTGAAGTAGGCATCCTTAAAGTCTAGTTTTACTAACCAGTCTTCTTTTTGTAGAAGGTCTCTTAGAAGATGTATTCCTTCCATTTTGAAGTGCCTGTAAACCAGAAATTTGTAGAGGCCCTTCAAATTTATAACTGGTCTCCAACCTTTTCCTTTTTTCTCCACAAGGAACAAAGAGCTTATGAAGGTTAGCGAATTTAAGGGAACTTCTATTATCGCTCCTTTCTCGAGCATAGAGTAGATCTCTTTCTCTTTATGTGTCACAAGCACATTTGTGCACCAAGTCCAATTTGGGCTACCTATGCATTCTATACCTACAGTGCTGCTACAACTGTACTGTTTTATTTAGCTTTACTTTAATTATATGATGCCATGTGCACATTTCAAACGTATCATGAGTCTCCCTTTTTCTTTCCTTGTAATGTGTTGCACATACTTGTTTAATTGCCTCCCTTAATGATACCAGTTGAGATATTGTTTCTTTTTTTTGTGTACCTACCCAGATCTAATCTGGTCTATGGATTATACTCCTGTTGTTTTTACATGGTACATAGAACATCAGTAGTTAGGGACTGAGTCACCATACCACCTCAGTACCATGAGCCTGAGTCTGACAAGCTATAGTGTCTCACTTGCCCTCCTACTCATAACCAGAGGAACAAGGGAATTGACGCCCCAGAACTCAACTCTCTTAACCCTTCTCAGGGATCGCAGGTGATAGTATATTCTATTTCGCTCACACACTCATACCTGTCCACAATAAGATATGAAAGTGATACAAAGGAAGTTTGAAATGTGTATTTAAACTATTGTGCTCTGAAATGCAGTATACGTGGCACAATTTGAAAATGACTGCCTAGCAAAAAGACTATCAGCATTGTCAATAAACTGTGTATTAGAAAAAGCCCTATCATATTACAAGACTGTATAGGTTACCCCTCACCCCTCCTACAGAAGCAAAACTGATTATACAGTAAGGATCTCTAGGGTTTAGCAGTGGACCCCATTACTTAGAAAACACAGATGAAGTGTATTACACCTCAGAAACAGCCGTTATCTTCTCCCAGGAAATATCAATTTCTCTCTGTATGCTACATTACTGTCTGTATCTGTATGACAAGGTTCATATGTTGATAAACCACAGCTGCATTTCTGTGTTGTGTCTAAGTGTGAGTGCCTGACCAGAACATAATAAGGGACTATGGGCTAGATGTAGGTAAAATAGATTTACCGATTTTTAATTACCGAATTTTACTGATTCGGTAATTAAAAATCGGTAAATCTAAGCAGTGGACATGTAGGTATTCCAGATGTGCTGGAATACCGATTCGGAAGTATTCGGTATTTACCGATTCCGTAAATACCGAATCGGTAATGCCCATAGGAATGAATGGGCATTACCGATTCGGTATTTACCGAATCGGTAAATACCGATTTTCACAAGGGTGCAGGGGGTGTCACTTTGACACCCTCTGGCACCCCCAAAACAGGCTTGGGTGCCATGTGGTAGGCATACATGCCCTAAGGGCAGGTCTGCCTGTCACATGGCATAGGTGTGCATGCACACATGTGCATGCACACCGGAATCGGTATTTTACCATCAAATTGGATTTGATGGTAAAATACCGATTCTGTAAGGCCTCTGGGACTCAGAAGAGTCCCACCTACATCTGGGAGCCTCAGATTCAGTAAATGTACCGAATTTTTATTTTACCGATTCAGTAAAATTACCGATTCGGTAAAAAAATGCCCCCTTCATACCTGTCACTCATTTACCGATCGGTAACGGCCAAAATCGGCCGTTACCGAACGGTAAATGGCCTGAAACGGCCACCTACATCTGGCCCTTAGTTGTTTGACCTTCACTGCTGTTCAGACTAAATCCCAGTAAAGAAAGAAATGAGAAAACAACTACAGGTTCTGTGTGAAAATATAATATGGCACAAAAGCAAACAAGATTATATAGCAACGTGTGCAAAGTTAATGTGGCCTGTGTCATACACAGTCAGGCTGACATAGGGAAAACTACAATAGGCCCTGTATGGCACACATGACAGAGCTGCTTTCAACACTATTAAGTATGCATATTTGATGCATTAGGGAGAGGTTTGTACATGAGATTTACCTTTTGATTACAGGTGTAGAAATGAAGATACTGAGGTTTTTCTTAGCGGTACAGACTGCAAGAACACTTTCAGCATTCTCTAGTTACACTTCAAGGAGAATGCAATGCGTCCAAGTAGAACACGGATGTTATCTGAAGGGTTCCCTAGCTGCTGTAAATCATCTGACATTCAGAATACTTTCAAATGGGAGATATTTGATGTTGAATGACCAAGGTTGCTGTTGAATGAAACCGGTAGTACTCTGTTTGGTGACAGTTTCTAAGGCTGTGACCTGTTTTACAAATGTGCTTTTTCCACCAGCCCATACAATTAGTTAAGTTAAAATATGGCCTTCAATTTCGATAATAAACCTGAACTTTGATAGTCTTAGCATACTGAAATCCTTATTGTTTCAGAAGGAAGTCTCTTTAACATCTGCAAGTGAGACATTTGATCTTCAACTTGCAAGGTCTTCTACTGAACTCCAGTTGCTACTATGCACCAACCTATCACAACATTTTGGAGAACTTGTGTACTACATTTTTAATGCTTCAAATACTGCAGGAATAGTACAATTGTTTCACAGTGATTGGGTCTGGGTTTGTAAGCACTTTCCACACTGTCTTCAGAGTGGTTCCATCTTTCATCAACTCCTTGGTTATCATAGTTTTTGGAGGCATACCACTTGTCTAGGATCTTGATTCTATTTTTGCTGCTCTGCAATGGATTTCACACCACGCAGCCAAATGGTAATAGCACTACCACATGTGCTACTGTGTCATGAATGCATGATGCAGTATTTTGGCGTACCTTTACTTCAGGAACTAAATGACAGCTGGCCCTTGTTCTTTCGGCCTATACATTACATTGAGTACAGTCTGTGTTCCGCTGTTTGAAGTGCATTTTTGAGTGTGCCCTGGATATAAACCTTGGAATGCAATTGGTCCAAAACTACAGATATAGACCTGCTAACAGGTCTGTTAAGAATCCCCCTGCAAAGGTGTTCTGCGCATTTGATATTGCTGCAAAATGCATATTATGAACCTTCCTCTGGAACCACAGCTCCTGGATTTTCAAATTCTGGCTCATTCACTGCCGAGGCACTACTGGCTGAAACACCTTCAGTGGCTTCAGATTGGGTAGGATACAATATGTTTGTTCTTTTAAACTTGTGACTGGGGTGCCAAAGGAAATATCGCATATAGAAAATGGAAACAATATTGTTTCCTACGACTCTCAGAACATTTAGGCAATCATACAGTTTCAAGAAAAAAGTTTTTTTTAATTTGGCGAATTTTTTTTTTTACAAATTGTTTTTTAATTCAGATATTAACTCCATATTTTTAAATTTGCTTTTGATGCTTTTCTGCTTTTTTTCTGCTTTATTATTAAAGTGCGGAAGATTTTTTAGATTTTAGGTTCTATAATCACTTGAGAATTTTTTGTTTCATTTTTAAATGTTAGTCACCTTACAGACAAGGAGTTGGTGTTGTGAGGTTACATAAGTCCCAGACACTAACACCTCCAATTTACATATTCACATTTAGAGTTGACATCTTTTTTAAAAGATGACTTTTAACACACTTTTGGGGCATATCAGCAAGGGCTTGATCTCTGCTTTTTTGGCTTTAAAACAACAGGGTGCTAACATGCAAAATCGCATCTTAGCACCCTTTTTCACTACGCCTCCCTTTGCATCTCTAAGGAGATGCAAAGTGGGTGTTCCTTCCAAAAATAACTGGAACAATGTCGCTAACAGACATTCCTCCAATTATCAATCGGCACGCTAATAAGCATAGCAATAAGAAAAGTAGCGCTAACCGCGGTTGTCGCTACTTTCCTTACGCCTGCTTTTAGTTTGACATAGCCATGATATCCAATGGGAGGTGGATATCATGGTTAAGTATGCTGTGCCTAATGCTACTGCGGCAGCGCCTACTCCCCATCGAAAAAATTGTGGAAACGCCAAGTGACCAACCTAGCACCATGGCGACTGGCGGATAACCACCCACCGTACCAGCGGAAGACACCAGTCCGCTGAGTCCACTGCTGCTAGAAATGAGGGCAGGATCGAAAGCGCTGGATGTTCGCTTTGACACATTGGACAAACACATGACGGACCTTGGGGCTAAAATCCAGGTACATGATCGACGCCTTGATATGGTGGAGTCTCGTACACTGGATCTGGAAGATGGGATGGCGCAAACCATGAAGAGAATAGATCGTATGGAACGGATCCTGAAAGACATCGTGATAAAGAATGAGGATTTGGAAGCGAGAAGCGTCCGAACAACATTCGCCTTGTGGGCATGCCCAAATACACAGCCGCTGGACGAATGGACAATATGTTGGAAAACATCCTGACCGACCTATTTGGCAAAGAGACGTTCACCCCTGGCTTTGTGGTGGAGCGAGCTCACAGGGCACTTGGCCCATGACCCAACCCGGGCTGCCCTCCTAGGCTAATTATTGCGCGGATAGTGAACTTTAGAGTCAGAGATACAGCACTGCAACTGTGTGAGAGGGGCAAACTCTCCTGGCAGGGCTCCAGACTATCTCTCTACCCTGATTTCACAGCCATGGTGCAAGACGGAAATACCTTGGTGTAAAGGCAACACTTAAGAACTTGGGACTAAAATATGGCATGCTGTATCCTGCCAGATTAAGAGAGGAAGTCAACGGACGAACCCGTATCTTCGAGAATCCGACGGAGGTGCAAGAGTTCTGCCACAATTATAAACTTAACAACAAACGCTCCCCTGACTCTGACGCCGCCTCCCGCCCACATAGTGGTTCAGTGGCCAGTGTGAACCTGTTTTCGAGCTCTGGCCCTGGCTGAAAGTCCGCTTACCTCCTTAACACTCATTTCTTTGCTTAAAGTATTTACCAGGAATCGATACATATTGTTTAACAGTTTATATAGGTTGCCAAGTCATGGGAGAGTGCACGTTCCCCCCCTTTTGGTATACACCTAGCAATACTTAGGAGACAATAGAATGTACCCTAACTGTTTGATCTTCAGTGCACGTAGGGACCCTCGGGTACTATGTTTTATTTTTGTACAATGGGGATTGCCTCCCTGAATGGGCAGGAAGGCTGGGTGGGGGGAGGTGGGAGGGGAAAGGTTGTTTTTGCTTAGCATTGAGTTTCTAGCAGGTTTGTTCACAGACACATCAAATAGGTACACATGTTGGTCACACTTCATTTCTCAGTTCAACACATTATTATTGCCCAGTAGGTCACAACTCTGGCTCCTCGGGTATTACACTGGTCACGTGGAATGTGCGGGGTTTAAATGACACCCGCAAATGGAGACAGGTGATCCACTATTTGATCCGACATGAGGTTGACCATGCCATGTTACAAGAGATACACCTATCACCCACAGATCGGGCCCGCTTTGCCTCCTCATGGGGCCCGAACAGATTTTTTGCAAACTATAGCAATTACGCAAGGGGCACAGCCATTCTCATACACAGACGACTCCCCTTTAGGTGCCATTCTGTGCTTCGAGACAATGACGGAAGATTTGTAATTGTAGTGGGCACACTGTTTCATTACAAAATGGCGCTGGTCTGCACATATGGTCCCAACATAGACTCCCCTGATTTTTTCCATGCACTTTTTTCTAAACTACTACAGCTGGGTTCGCTGCCCTTACTGTTAGGTGATGATTTCTACAACGCATTCAACCCGACCACCGACAGCACTTCAACTGCACCAGACCCCAAACCTAGGGCACGCAAGGCTGTGCAATCTCTGTGCGAACATTTCTCTCTTTTAGACTTGGGCCGCATTACAGACCCAGTGTACACTACATACACACACTATACCAGTTCTTATGATACGTGGTCTCGGATTGACTATTGGTTGTCCCGCTGGTTCCAAGAACTACAAACACTGCCCAGGTCCTACTCTGATCATTCCCCGGTTCTATTATCATTGAGGATCCCTCGCCCTGAAGGGTTTGAAAAACAATGGCGGTTTCCCAGCCGCGCAATAGATGATGAGGTGTTCAGGCAGGAAGTGCATGACGCCATAGAAGAATACTTCAAAATTAATACGGGGTCTCTGGACTCGGAAGTGGTGTTGGGTGAGGGTTTTAAGGCCTACATGAGGGGAGTGTGCATCTCTAAAACTTCTGGAGTACTTCGTGAACTGTGTGGCACACTTTCCCGACTGGAAAAGGAGTTGGGAACTATGGATGATAGACAGAGAATGGCTACGGTCTCGTGTTACGATACGAAGAGAGCAGCTCTGCTCTTGCAGTATAGAGAGGTGGCTGATAGGGAGATACTCTACATGGAGAAGTACCACAGTGCCAAGGTCTATGGGGAGGGAGACCGCCCTGGTCGAGTCCTGGCACAGATGATCAGACCCCCCACTCCAAAACAACCATTACAGAGTTACAGTCCATGGCAGGACACACAATTACAGACCCTTTGGACATTCAGAAGGAATTTCTATCCTACTTCAAAACACTATACACCTCTAAACTGGGTCCTGATAGAACTGGCCAGGAGTCTTATCTTTCTGTGGTCGCACTGGTGTATCTGGAGAGGTCCTGCAAAACTTCCTAGCTGAACCCATCATGAAAGATAGTATAGATGAAGCCATCACAGCCCTGAACGCATCTACAGCCCCCGGGCTGGATGGGTTCACTGGCGAATTCTACAAAGCCTATAAAGCTCTCTTGATTTCCCGACTACTAGATTTCTATGCTGAGGCCCTAGAGACACAAATACTCCCACCTACTCTCCGTGAGGCAGTCATCATCCTACTCCCTAAAACCAGGCAAAGACCCCATACTGTGTGGCTCGTATCGTCCCCTGTCACTTTTAAATTTAGATTATAAAATCCTTGCTAAGGCACTGGCATGCCGCCTCTCATTGCTTATGGAATCTTTAATCTCCCCAGCCAAATCAGGTTTTGTTCCACACCAATCCACAGCCTTCAATCTCTGCACCCTATTTAATACTTTGCACAGAATAAGCCCGGAGATTCCTGCTGCGGCTATACTTCTGGACAAGGAGAAGTCATTTGACTCCCTGGAGTAGCCTTTTTTCCTTTCCATTATGCAGCGCATGGGGATGCCACAGGGATTCATTGCCACCACAGCTCTGTTATACAGTCAACCCACAGCTAGGCTCCGGCTCAATGGCACTCTATCAGCTCCCTTCCCATTATCTTGAGGAATGCGACAGGGCTGTCCACTGTCTCCTTTGTTATTTGTACTAGCGATGGACCCCTTGGTTAGGCACCTCCAGGAAAAACATCTGCAAAGAGGTCTGCAATTCAACACCGGCCAGCTGTTGATATCTTTATATGCAGATGACACAATCTTATATGTTCGCCGCCCCCAAACAATCCTGGATCCTCTCATCAGAGAGATCCTCCGTTTTCGTACCTTCTCGGGGGTTGGGGAAAAATTGGCATAAATCTGTTGTCTTCCCTCTCACGGCCGGCACGACCCGCTGGGACCGGGAATTCCCGCCGGAATGGTTCACGGATTCAGTGAGTTACTTAGGAATACACATTCACTTAGATTCAGATCAGATTATTAGGCACAACTATGGAGTGGCGATCTCCAAACTTGAGGCGCAAATAGACTCCTGGCTCAAGCTCCCACTATCCATGGCGGGGCGAGTGGCCCTTATTAAAATGATTGTACTCCCAAAGTTCTTATACTTATTTCATAACATACCAATTCCACTCACAAACACATTTTTCAACACTCTGTGGTCGCACCTGATCCGACTAGTATTGGGTGACAGGACACCAAGGGTGAGATGGCAAATAATGATGCTCACCTGTGATAGAGGAGGCTATGAGGTCCCTGACTTACAACTATACATCCTGGCAGCGCAATGTAGTTTTGCTCAGACATGGTACCACCCAGACGCCAAGATTACATACTTACGCCCGGAACCGGATTTCATGCTACCGGACAGCCTGCCTTCCGCTCTGCCCTCAGGCATCCCTAGGGATCTATCAGACATTCAACCGGTCTCCACCACCTGTGGGGCTTGGGCTAAACCTAGGCGATTGACAAATGCCCCGGCACTGTATTCTTCATCCCTCCCACTCCGAAACGTTAAATGGCTACCCATAACTGGCGAAAAGTTGGTACAAAAAACATGTACAAAATTCAATATCGTTACTATGGGGGATTTGTTCCCTTCGGGCCTCATCTTTGACCCTGATGATCCATCCAAGTTCCCAGATGTCACGTTCATGGACAGATTTGTATTAGCTACACTGCGATCAGCTCTGCGGGCCCTGTTCCCAGAATACCCACTTGAGCTGCCCTCGTTTCCACCCCTTACAGTGGTGATAGGTAGCAGGAAGGGAATTCATCTTATATCTCAACTGTACAAGGCATGTGCCGATCTAGTCCCAGTGAATGACAAAAAGGGGCAGAGTGCATGGGAGGCGGATTTAGGCACTACAATTACGGACGAGCAATGGGCGGCCTGTTGTAAAGTGACCAAAACGGTGTCTCTAAATAGCAGACATAAATTGATCCACTTCAAGTTTTTACGTAGAATTTATGTAACACACAAGATCGATTCTACCAGGTCACATAATTGCCAGAGGTGCCAGCCTCCTCAAGCACACTTTGCACACCTTGCCTAGACGTGCCCACAAATCCACTCCTTTTGGATGGAAGTACACCAGTCTTTAAGTAAAATGATACAGGTGCCCATTGACCCCTTGCCCGAGATTGCGTTCATGGGTTATGTTGTCTAGTTTCCTCCCTAAATTTGCACATTTATCGCTATCGCTTTACTTCTGGTCAAAAGGGAAGTCCCAATCCATTGGGGCTGTAAGAGGGCCCCGACAATACACAGCTGGATCCAGAGTTTGGCGAACTGCTCTACGAGAAGTGCCCTGTACCCTAATACTATCCATCCTTCCTCTAGACCTAAGTACCTCTGGGGCCCATTCCGGTCTTTCCTTTTGCAGCAACAGCAAGACCCCCTACCCAACAGGAGCAGGGTATAGAACCCACTGGGGTGGGCTAGATAAATTCGCTATGTGTGATAATGTTCCTTTTTATTATGCTCTTCCATTTCGTATTGCCTATATTCTTTGGGTTTTTTCTTACTATATGTCATAGGCAGGGAGCTGCGGATGGGTTGTCGTACCGATTGGCTAGGGTGACGCTTGAGGGGGGCCTTGTATGTTTTATGTATATCATTCCACACAATTGACCACCTTGCTATGCTCTAGAGGAAACGTTATCAGTAATACATTATATTTGTACCTTATTTGATGCTAAATAGTACTCAATGCTTTGCTTTGTCGTTAACAAAATGCTAAATAAAGTTTAAAAAAAATAATATGCTGTGTCCTATCAACACCGTAGTGCCAAACGTTGTGCGATTATCGCTGGAATCCCAGGGAGAATTGCACATTTGGCAGCTAACTCGGATATTTTTATCACTCTGGAGATAATTGTCGCTGATAGCACGCTATCTCCATAAAAAACAATCGATAGCTGACGATAATTATCCTAGCACTAAGTGCGCTTAGCAATAATTATCGCCGGTTGTTGATGACATGCCCCTTTGTTTGCACACCCATATTAGATAGTGTACTCAGAAATGGTTTGCTCAAAGTTACACGTATTAACAGGCACTTTATCATCCCTTAGAACATTCTGTACAAGGTCTAGGTACACTGCACAAAATGTTGTTCTTTGTTGTTGGCAACAGTTCTGGGTGTGTAGAATCAATAAAGACAGCTGGACTAGAGCTCAGGTACAGAACACATGAGTCCAGTTTCTTATATAAATGGCACTAAGCCTTTGTATACACAGTGGAGTATTTCAGTGGGTTGTCGAGGTCACCCCATGCCTGAATTCTAACCCAGGTGAATCCTGTCACTATCCTGACAAGGATGGCGGCTTGCTCTACACCAAGACTGGATGTCAGATGACACATACCAGCAGGTAAATGGGGAGTAGGACACTCTAAGTTAGTCTGGCAGACATGCACACCCTATGCATTATAGAATTGGCAGCGCTAGGTAAAAGTACAATTTTATGTTTTCATATAATCAACGCAAATGCACCATGATTGAATTGTGCATCTTTTTTACCATTCTTGTAGTGCTGGTTACAATACTGTGTTTTCTTTTAATAATGATTGCAGTGCACATATTCTTTATAAGAGTTCATTTGCTTCAATAAATCTTTGAAATGACAAATCATGTAATATTTGTCTTTCCCTATTCTCATGCCTGAGTCATCAATGAAAGGGTAGGTCTGTTTCCAGGAAACCCTTCAGGAATCATGCTTATCATATTCTGAGGTTGCAGAGACCAACTGGTACTTTGTAAGAATTAGAGGTCCTGATGGTGCACTGTGAGTGAGCCAGGCTGTTTGTCAACATATTCTGATGGTATGCGTGGACTCAGTCCAATAGTTTTGATGCTTATGTTGCCCAAACGCACAGTCTTATTGAAATAATAGTAACTGTACAACAAACTTAGCACTGTAATCACAATACCTGGTTCCGTTTGAATTTTCCATACACATTATCTGCAGTGGTTGTTTGCTGCTTTACAAATGTGAATGTCAAAAGGTTTCACAGCACGTATATATTTGTAATTTGAGATTGTAGTAGCTTGGGCTGTTTTTGGGTACTCTATGGATGCCTTATCCAGATGTTATATATATATCTCGAAAGAGTCACCATGGTAACAAAATTATGGACTTCAAGCAAAGCCCAGATATGTAACTTATAAGTTTCAGTTTGTAAAAAGTTAAAAATGAAATTTGATTCTCAGCCACATAAAATTTTCATTCATCTGACTGTGACAGAAGCTGAGAGAATTACGGGCGTAGCTGAATCATTGTATGGACTTGGAGGTGACAGATGGCAGAGGGCTGCAATTATACATTGGGAAAATGCGCAAAAATCTTCTCTGTTTAAAACACAGTGTGTAGCATAGTTGTCTGTCAACATACACATGAAGCTGATTCCTCAGTGTATCCTTTTATGAAGAATTTAATTCAGATTTGATTTCAACAGAACTGAACGGAAGTTGATATATATTTTGCATCCTATCTCAGTGTAATATATACATTGCACTAGTTAATGCATTTATATGCATTATTATACAACAATTTGTTTCACAATTATTACATATTCTGACAGTATCCTTCTAGTTTTTAAATTTATGTATTCATTTAAGAAGTTGATTCACAGGAAAATAAATAGTAGCTTTAAGCTTTTAACATGAGTATGCAAGTGAATTCTCACATTATTTCTCCCACATTTCATACTGGTTCATGCGATTTATTTTTCTAAACAAAAGTGATTCAGATGGTAGACATTAGCTGTTTGCTGCCCTCTCAGAGAGAGAATGCAATTCATAGGAGGCTGATGACTAAGACGATGCGTCTTATAGATAAGCGGGACCATTATTGAGATTTCAGTAGCTCCAGATAGATCTCTGACCCAAACATTTAGTCTGAAAACAATAAATGCAGAAACATGCGAAGTACCCGCAAAGCGATTTAAAATACTATTTTGGATTGCTCCTAAAGCTAATGAATTATTGGTGGTTTATCCTCATAAAACACCCAAAGAGCAGCTTAGAATATTGACAATGTGTCTGTCTCTAGAAATGCTTTCATCTATTGCTCATTTCAAGCATATATACCACAACACAACAGAAAGCAGTGCTGTTCCTCACATAGCTGTATCAAGGGCACTGTCTCACAACAATCATCCAAAGATACATAATTCAGCCTAATCTCAGAGCAGGCTGTGGACTGAAAAACAAATGACATTTAGCCATGCATGTGCGGTGACTATATCTAAATACTGAACCTTCATAGAATGACAAATATTTGCTGCTAAAGTTTGGGCTTTTGGGTATCCTTAAAAATAGCCCGAAATCGCTCCCAGTATGCTTGTTTCCGGTCCAGGGAAGACATGGCTTGGCAGTTCGGGCTGTGCTGTTCCCATGAGCCACAGGGTCAAGACTGATTTGCATATAGCTATGTCTGAACGGGGGTGGCGAAGTGATCTAAAGAACGATGATGATTCAACCCAGATCTGTGACTGAGGGTGAGTGTCTGAAAAGTGTCAGTGCTTGGTCCATCATCTCCTTGTGTTTGCATCTTTAAAAATGCACCATGAAAAATGTTGTCTATCTTCATTATTTTTGATTTCTGCGCTTTTACATTCACTCGAGATTTATTGTGTTTTCTGGTAGTACTCTTGCATTTAATCTGCATGTCCAGTAACAAGAAACCTCATGATGTCAAGTAAGTTAGAAGTCCAGTAACTACTTACTTGATATCATGACGGTTTTTGTTACCAGACCTCAAATGATTGTGATAGTCACAGTGTACCTATCTTATCCTTATGAGTATTTTACTCATGCCTAGAGTATGAGCCAGTTGAGGCTGTGTAGGAGGTATGGGTGGATATATGGACATGGAGGCAGTTTTAATTTACTAATTATTTAGGTTCTCAGTGTGAAAACAATATGAGTGACTGCTGTCATATGTTGTTCTTCTTGTATGATCAAGTGTCATTGTACGTCCTGACACACTGTGGCTTTATCTCCTTTACTTTTTAGGTGCTTCCAGGAGGTTTTTACCACCAGTACCCTCGATGAAAGAATGTCCAGTAATATCCACTCAACAGTGTCATGTTTCCTCACCCTTCACCAACACCCGTGAAAAGAGCCTTACGAGATTCTTACCTTAATAATGAAGGTAAGATAAAGGTACACATGAGAATTCCCCCAAGGTATCCTAAGTACTCCTCCAGTCCCAAGAGAAGGCCCAAGGGAGGCCTTCTCTTTATGGAAAACATTTGTTATATAAAGTCATTTGCTTAAAAAGATAGAAGAACCACAGCTAGAAGCCTTAGAGAAAGGGAACACTGCTACTGTCCACCCATGTTATTTAAACAAAACACACACAAAAAGGTGCCCACCTCATATCTTTATATGCAAACTCAGTGATGCTGGGTAAAATCAAATTGATTTCTGGAGCAAACAGGGATCCTCACTGCTTGTCACAATATACAATAAACAAGAATATAGTGTAGTAAACTATAAAAGCCCCCCTCCTTAAATGCCCACATTATCCAACCTCCCATCCTTTCCCCACTCTCGCCTTCCCCCTCCCGAATCACTCATCACAGAGCCCCAGCTCTCCTGAGTTGTGGTCATCAAATCCATGTTCTCCGGCAGCATCCACCACTCCTTGGACCACGTATCTGGAGTCCGTTCAGGGCTGTCATCGGAGCTCATCTGTGCTACCGATATACCCTCTCCATTCTCCGGGATTCCTGTCGGCTCCTCTCTCCTCAGGTCCTCTCGGCTCACCGCTGCTCACTCTGTCCTTGCTGCCATGTTCTCCTGCTACACAGTGGTCTTGTCTTTTCCTCTGCTTTTTATTATCTTAGAAGCCCCACCCTCCGGAGAAGAAGGAGAAAAGTCCTTCTTCAATGTTGGTGGTTTGTAGTGCCGCCTCCATCCTTCCTGGCAGTCCGTCTTTGTTTTTTCCTTAAATAATGGTCTGTCAATAATTCAGAAAACAAAAGGATCAGCCTCCAGGATGCCACAAAGGTGGGTGAGAGGGGCAAAGGGGTGGTATTGTCCACATATCTCCTCCCTTACTTTCTTACCAAGAAGACACAAGTTTCAGGGATATTGTGATAGAAAATCAGCACGGAACCTAAAATGCTGTAGGGCCAAGAACCATCATAGTATGTGATTATTGTTCCCTTTGTTGCATGCCATCCACTCCAGAAGAGTATGGTCTATACAGAGAGAAAATGTATCCCCCTCGAAATAATGCCTGAGAGAGTTGATTGTCCATTTAATTAGCAAGGCTACTTTTTCAACCACTGCATAGTTCTTTCCCCAAAGAAAGAGTTTCTTGCTGATATATACTATGGGTTGTTCTTATCCAGTCTCGCTGGTTTGTGATAAAACCACACCAAGACCTACACCAGAGGCATCTGTCTGGAGGATAAAGGATTGAGAAAAATTAGGGTTCATGAGGACTGGTTCAAAGGTAAGGAATTCTTTTAGAACCTGCAATTTTTCCAAGATTTCAGAGGAAAGTTGTTGCAATCCTTGTTCTGCTGCCCTGGATTTTTTATACAGTTAAAGGGGCTGCCTTTTGTGAGAAACAAGGTATAAACCTTTGGTAATACCCAATTAGGCCAAGAAAGGTCCTGAGGTCCCTTCGGATCTTTGGGAATGACACCCTCAAAATAGCCACCACTTCCTCTGATTGGGGTTGGATATGACCAGCGCCCAAAAGATAGCCCAAATATTTGACTAGTTTGTCAGACAGATGATTCTTAGCAGGACTTATCTTCAGTCCTACTGCACCTGACTCTAGTAAGGCTGCCTGTATATGTCTTTAATGCATCTCCCATGAGGGGCTGTGAATGACTATATCATCGATATAAGCAGTCGCATAGGTGTTATGGGGTTTAGGACAGCATTCATCATTCTTTGGAAAGTTGTTGGGGAACCATGATACCCAATGGGCAGTACAGAGAATTGATATAATCCCCCTGTGGCAGAGAAACCTGTCTTCTCACTATCTTGTGGTTTAAGGGCTACCTGCCAATACTCCTTACAGAGATATAAGGTAATTATATTTGTGCCTTCCCCAACCTTTCTATCATTTCCTCTAGACGTGGAATGGGGTGGGTACTGAATTTTGATATTTTGTTAACCTCGCGGAGGTCAATACAAACGTGAATGGACTCATCCAGCTTTGGTACAAGGACTTTGGGCAAGTTCCACTTGCTAACAGAGGGCTCAATGACCAACATCTGGAGCATGGCACATACTTCCTTTTCGATTTCAGTTTGCATTTCCATATCCATTGCCTGTAGTGGTGCTTTGCTGCTTTACAAATGTGAATGTTAAAAGGTTTCACAGCAAGTATATATTTGTAATTTGAGATTGTAGTAGCTTGGGCTGTTCTTGGGTACTCTATGGATGCCTTATCCAGATGTAATATATATCTAAAGAAAGAGTCACCATGGTAATAAAATCATGGACTTCAAGCAAAGGCCAGATATGTAACTTATAGGTTTCAGTTTGTAAAAAGTTAAAAATTAAAATTTGATTCTCAGCCACATAGAATTTTCATTCATCTGACTGCGACAGAAGCTGAGAGAATTCACTTTAAATGCTATGTGAGTTTTACTTAAGCTTACGGGTGTAGCTGAATCATTGTATGGACATGGAGGAGAAAGATGGCAGAGGGCTGCAATTATACATTGGGAAAATGCGCAAAAATCTTCTCTGTTTAAACCAGTGTGTAGCATGGTTGTCTGTCAAAGTACACATGAAGCTGATTCCTTAGTGTACCCTTTTATGAAGAATTTAATTCAGATTTGATATCAAAAGAACTGCACAGAAGTTGATATATATTTTGCATTGCATCTCAGTGTAATATATACATTGCACTAGTTAATGCATTTATATTCAGTATTATACAACAATTTGTTTCAAAATTATTACACATTCTGACAGTATGCTTCTAGTTTTTATATTTATGTATTCATTTAAGAAGTTGATACACAGGAAAATAGATAGTAGCTTTAAGCTTTTAACATGAGTATGCAAGTGAATTCTCACATTATTTCTCCCACATTTCATACTGGCTCATGAGGTTTATTTTTCTAAACAAAAGTGATTCAGATGGTAGACATTAGCTGTTTGCTGCCCTCTCAGAGAGAGAATGCAATTCATATGAGGATGATGACTAAGACGATGCGTCTTATAGATAAGCGGGACCATTATTGAGATTTCAGTAGCTCCAGATAGGTCTCTGACCCAAACATTTAGTCTGCAAACAATAAATGCAGAAACGTGCAAAGTGCCCACAAAGCGATTTAAAATACTATTTTGGATTGCTCCTAAAACTTATCAATTATTGGTGGTCTATCCTCATAAAGCACCCAGAGAGCAGCTTAGAATATTGACAATGTGTCTGTCTCTAGGAATGCTATCATCTATTGCTCATTTAAAGGTACACATGAGCATTCTCCCAAGGTATCCTAAGTACTCCTCCAGTCCCCATGGAAGGCCAAAGGGAGGTCTTCTCTTTATGGAAAACATTTGTTATATAAAGGCTTTTGCTTAAGAAGATAGAAGAACCACAGCTAGAACCCTTAGAGAAAGGGAACACTGCTACTGTCCACCCATACGATTTAAACAAAACACACACAAAAAGGTGCCCACCTCATATCTTTATATGCAAACTCAGTGATGCTGGGTAAAATCAAATTGATTTCTGGAGCAAACAGTGATCTTCACTGCATGTCAGAATATACAATAAACAAGAATATAGTGTAGTAAACTATAAAAGCCCCCCTCCTTAAATGCCCACATTATCCAACCTCCCATCCTTTCCCCACTCTCGCCTCCCCCCTCCCGAATCACTCATCACAGAGCCCCAGCTCTCCTGAGTTGTGGTCATCAAATCCACGTTCTCCAGCAGCATCCACCACTCCTTGGACCATGTATCTGGAGTCCGTTCAGGGCTGTTGTCGGAGCTCATCTGTGCTACCGATTTACCCTCTCCATTCTCCGGGAGTCCTGTCAGCTCCACTCTCCTCAGGGCCTCCCGGCTCACCGCTCCTCACTCTGTCCTTGCTGCCATGTTCTCCTGCTGCACGGTGGTCTTCTCTTTTCCTCTGCTTTTTATCTTGGTAGCCCCACCCTCCCGAGAAGAAGGAGAGAAGTCCTTCTTCAATTTTGGTGGTTTGCCGCCTCCATCCTTCCTGACAGCCCGTCTTTGTTTTTTCCTTAATGGTCTGTCAATGATGTGGAAAACAAAAAGGATCAGCCTCCAGGATGCCACAAAGGTGGGTCAGAGGGGCAAAGGGGTGGTGATTCTCCACATATCTCCTCCCGTACTTTCTTACCAAGACGACACAAGTTTCAGGGATATTGTGAAAGAAACTCAGCATTTGTATGTTCAGTGCCTTTCCAATGATAGGCACGGAACCTAAAATGCTGTAGGGCCAAGAACCATCATAGTATATGAGTATTGTTCCCTTTGTTGCAGGACATCCACTCCAGAAGAGTACGGTCTATACAGAGAGAAAATGTATTCCCTTCGAAATAATGCCTGAGAGAGTTGATTGCCCATTTAATTAGCAAGGCTACTTTTTCAACCACTGCATAGTTCTTTTCCTAAAGATAGAGTTTCTTGCTGATATATACTATGGGTTGTTCCTGTCCAGTCTCGCTGGATTGTGATAAAACCACACCAAGGCCTACACCAGAGGCATCTGTCTGGAGGATAAAGGATTGAGAAAAATCAGGGCTATTAATGTCTTTAATGCATCTCCCATGAGGGGCTGTGAATGACTATATCATCGATATAAGCAGTCGCATAGGTGTTATGGGGTTTAGGGCAGCATTCATCATTCTTTGGAAAGTTGTTGGGGCACCGTGATACCCAATGGGCAGTACAGAGAATTGATATAATCCCCCTGGGGCAGAGAAACCTGTCTTCTCTCTATCTTGTGGTTTAAGGGCTACCTGCCAATACTCCTTACAGAGATATAAGGTAATTATATGTGTGGCTTCCCCAACCTTTCTATCATTTCCTCTAGACGTGGAAAGGGGTGGGTACTGAATTTTTATATTTTGTTAACCTCACAGAAGTCAATACAAACGTGAATGGACTCATCCAGCTTTTGTACAAGGACTTTGGGCTACTTCCACTTGCTAACAGAGGGCTCAATGACCAACATCTGGAGCATGGCACATACTTCCTTTTCGATTACCCTTCTATGGAACTCGAGTATTTGGTAGGATCGCAGGTGCACGTCCTCCCCAATCTTAGTGTTATAGTGTGCTGGATTATTGATCTTTTCTCCAGGTAGTAGGGAAACCATCTCTTGGAGGGGGCTCAAATGTTCGGTCAGACTTTGTTTCTAGGTTTCTGGAAGTGCTGGGTCTATGGATTGAAGAAATAAAGCCTCTTTTTTTGCCTGCGTCCCCAAATGCAGAGATTGGAATAAATAACTAATTGTGAAACTTTATTTAGGTTCTCGGCATAAAAACAATATGAGTGACTACTGGGCTCCCGATTCACCCTCTCTGCGATTCTTGTCGGCTCCTCCCTCTTCTGGTCCTCCCTGCTTGCCTCGTCTCACTCTGTTCTTGCTTCTAAGTTCTCCTGCTGCGCCTCAGTCTTGTCTTTTCTTCAGACTTTTATCTTAGTAGCAACTCCCTGCAGAGAAGAAGGAGAGAAGTCTTTCTTCAATTTTGGTGGTTTGTAGTGCTGCCTCTACCCTTCCTGACAGTCTGTCTTTTGGAAAACAGAAGGAACGTCATCTGGGATGCTCCGAAGGTAGGTCGAGGGGGAAAAGGGTGGGGTGATTCCACAGACTGAAACTTAACCCTTTGCCATATATAATGCAGCGCATCCTCCTGCATGATACATACTATATGACAATCAGGAAATCCCTAAAGGTTATTGAGGGCATGCATTAAGATTCAATATGAATTACTGCATATAGTGGGGCCATTTAGGGTGATTCTAATGCTATGTGGCCAGTGTTAATGGGATAAGCGCCTCACCCAGATATACAACATGGGATGTAGGTCAAATAAAAGGATTATTACTAGAATTAGAGACTGTACACAGATGACTAAGACGATGCGTCTTATAGATAAACGGGACCATTATTGAGATTTCAGTAGCTCCAGATAGACCTCTGACCCAAACATTTAGTCTGCAAACAATAAATGCAGACACGTGCAAAGTGCCCACAAAGCGTTTCAAAACACTATTTTGGATTGCTCCTAAAACTAATCAATTATTGGTGGTCTATCCTCATAAAGCACCCAAAGAGCTGCTTAGAATATTGACAATGTGTCTGTCTCTAGGAATGCTATCATCTATTGCTCATTTACAAGCATATATACCATTATATATGAGACAACCTAGTTGTGTTAGCAGATATTCTAAAACAAAAAAACCAGTGAAGCTTGGGTTGCTCCAGAAGCTGACTTGGGTTTGAAATGAATGGGTAACTTTGACTTCTTGGTAGTTCTCAGTAACATTAGGAAAAGCATCCTTATTGGCCATATCCCCGACTTTTGCTCCCGTGTCCCTCCAGGAGTGGAACCGGAATTGGTTAAACTTATTTCAGAAATATGCACCTTTACAGGTCAAGATACCTTAGGTACTCATCCCTTGAAACCTCAACTAAAACCTAAGGTTAAGGAAGAGTGAAGGCAAAAAATGAAAGCTCTGAACATAAAATGAAATAGAATTCTATATATAGGCACTCACAGAAACACACTGTTGTAGACAACTGAAAAGGGGGTATATTATCAAGGGGCGGCGATAAAATTATCGCCGCTTTAGCGTCCGTTTTCAGGTAAAAAGCGGCAATAATTTTATCACATTATCATCAAGGACACGCTAGGGCATTATTCCAGCCTCAGCGCCCATTTTCTAAACGCCCAGCATTGCAACGCTAATGATATGCAAAGGAGTCGTGCCTGACAAAACTACACGGGAGAATATCGCTAACCGGGCTTTGCGATATTTACAACAATGCCCCAGCCACTGTAGCGATACACACAATCGTGCTAACTGCCCATTAACGCTGGATTTTAATGTCTGCTAAAATCCAGACTTGGGCATACTTTGCATGGGAGGTGGATTCTTGGGTTATGACTACAGGGTCGTATCATCAAGGTTTTCACTGTTTTTAGGTGAACATCGCTGGATTTCCAGGGATGTCCGCCCTTTTTCCAGCCATCGCTGGAATTCTTATCGCCAATGTGCTGAGCGTTGTTAATACAGCGCTAGGTTGGAGATAATTTCCAGCGATAGGCGGCGATAAAAAAAAACGCACTACGCGATCAGTGATAATTATCACTGCCTCTTGTTGATATGCCCCAGGTTTGTTTTCAAAAGTTAGCTATAAAAAGATGAAAATTGAAAGCCTAACCACTTTAAAGAACAAAACATGCCTTGGAGAAAGAGAGCCCCTCTTTGGAACAATAGCCCTTATGGACACCACAGAGAAAATAAGAATAGTTTGTCAGACTCTCCAGGAGTATCTCTTCACAACTCCTACTCATGAATACATTCAGCTAGACACACCCAATGGAAACTATGGCAACATAATTTATAATGTAGAAATACAAATTGAGGCTGGTGTATAACACACTATAAACCTTCTGTTCACACTTGTCGGAAGCCAATAATTTTATGCTGGCTGAGGAGCATCAACCTCCCTCCTTTGTAAAGCTCACACCTTGCGGGGAATTAGTAATATTGGAAGCATGCCTACCCTAGTGCCTGAGGATCGTAGAAAAAATATGTATGAGAATGGGTTTTGAAACATGTTCCAACATTGTATAGAAAACAAACAGGGTGGGAAAAAGACTCTGTGCCACATGTGATTCTTCTTTGGAGTTAGCCACTTAAAAACGCATTGAAGGCACAGACGATGTACAAAGAAAATGAAAAAATTATCCTGACACAATTGCTGTTTAGGGACCAATAATGCCCTGTCACTTTACAATAAATACTGCTCTCTTTCCTGTAGTGACTTACTGTTTCAAACTAGACTAGATACATTTGAATTCTCATACTCATACACATGCAGTATAGCTAGTAAAACTAGCATATATAAATGTCTGTGAATTATACATGCACTTAACTTTGAAATGGGCCTCCACTTAGAAATTGAGTGATATCAAATTTGCATATAAGTCCCATTCTCAGAACACAACAGTATTTACAATATCAGCAGATAGTACTGTATATTTCTCACGTACTACCCATACACGTGTTGGAGCATGTTTTATATAGACAGCTCTATTCAGCCTCTATTGGCTCTAAGCAAAAACATTATGTGACTAGTGCTGCATTGCAGGAGGATTTCCAAGATGCCAAGAATAAAATATTAGGAGATTCCACTCCCCAATACCTGAGATTCATATGCTCTTCGGAAGCAACATCTGCTAATTCCCATCCTTATTGTGTAAGATTGTACTTTCTGTGTACAAGGTTACAATGTAGACCTATCCCACAGATGCTTCATAAAATAAATGGATTTTGGAATTGAATTGGTAAACTTTAAACAGCTTAGGAGAATCATGGCTACCCAGTATATCCTGTGGAGCGTAAAGAAGGGGTTTCTCCTTAATGCAGCAGATTTGATAAACGGGTAAAGCATGTCTGAAGATTCTTGACATACATGTTTCAGCTCCTCATCCGGCAAGCATTTCTCCCAGGCCAAATATGGATGTTCCAACTTTCTGACTGCAGCAGCAAGGATATGGTTGTATCACTGTGCTACTTCCTTCCCTTTTGGATTCTGATCTTGTAGCTTGTCATCCGGGAAGTGTCACTGTTAGCTCCTACACCATGTTGAAATTTGATAATATTTAAATCTGGGAAGTGTACCACTAGTTTTATTCCTCTCGTGTCCCATGATCAGCATTTGCCACCATTCACAATGTCCATCCAGCGTACAACACCAGCATCCTTTAGTGGTGGAACCTAAGCATCCAAAAGACACTCCGGTGTTCCCAGCGATTCCCACACTGGGGCCCATTCGCTGTAGTAGGACAAGCCCAAACCGGACCGGCAATCCAACCAAACCTTCAACCAAACTTTTTTAGAGAATTTGGGAGCTCCAAATTTATACATAAAACCCTCCTCTGGGGAGTAAGACAACATAGCTTTAAACATACTGCCAATCAGAGTACTATCTGGCCTAAGAAGTAGCATGCTACAATTCTTTAATTGGAGTGTTGTCAGACTCCCCTCAGGAGGATTTTATGTATAAATTTGGCGCTCCCAAATTCTTTAACCCTTTCGATGCTGATGACGAGCTGGGCTCGTCATGGTGCACAGTGGTCGTGTGCTGATGACGAGCCCAGCTCGTCATAAAACAATGAAAATAGCAATTTCCAGCACAGGAGGGGAATTGCCTTAGCAGCGAAGGTGTTAAAAAAGTTCAGCTGACTTTTTGCATGCTGCAGCCAAGCTGTGGTTTGATTGCCACTCCAGTTTGGGCTTGTCCTACTACAGCGAATGGGCCCCAGTGTGGGCCTCCCCGGGAACATCAGAGTGTCTTATAGACACTTTAGTTCAGCCACTAAAGGATGCGGGTGTTGTAGGCTGGATGGACATTGTGGATGGTGCCAAATGCTTAACATGGGACACCTGGAGGAACCTAACTAGTGGTATACTTTCCAGATTTAAATATTATCAAATTTCAACATGGTGTACGAGCCACCAGTGGCACTTCCCGGAAGATAACTTAATGGAGGATGAGCTGCAAGATCAGAATCCAAAAGGGAAGGAAGTACCACAGTGGGACTATCATCTCCTTGCTGCAGCAGAAAGAAAGTTGGAACATCCTTATTTGGTCTGAGAGAAATGCTTGCTAGACGAGGAGCTGAAAAATGTATGGCAAGTATCTTTAGACATGATTTACCTATTGATGAAATCTGCTGCATTAAGGAGGAACCAATTCTTTATGCTCCACAGGAAATATTGGACCCCACTCAAACGTTCCAAGATAAAGGGCAGTGGAGAAGCAAAGTGTATGAGGTGTGGTTCTCAGAAGGCACATGACACCCAGGTGTTCGCTTCCTGCCCCTTGATAAAAGAGTTTTGGAGCAATGTGGGTAAGACCTTTTTGGATACCCTGGGTAAGGAAGTGGAGGCAAGTCCTGCAGTAATTTTGTTTGGTATTGTTCTGCTGCCTGATGGGGTGGAAGACCTAATGGGGTTGCAGAATAAATTCGTTTTTTCACTTGATCCTTATGGCAAGGAAGGAGATTTGTAAGAACTGACGCCAAGCGGCACCTCCTACATGGAGAGGTTTGTGGAACTCAGTGAAATACTTTAGGATTTAGACCAGAAGGTCAATGTCTATATTGAAAGGGCTGAGCTTGGGTTATTTTTGAATCTCCTAGCTCCTGACTAGCAGGAATGGTTGCATTATGTGTCCAATGATTATACCTCTTTATCATCTCATGATTAACCCTGGGCCGTAGCTTCATGTAGTATACTTTGAACGTAGTATACTTTGAACTACATGTAGTACTGCGTAGTGAATCTAATGGCACAGTGTACTTATCTGCACTGTGAAATAATTGCAAATGGCATCCTGCGTAGTGCCAGTTAGAATAAAATAACTATCTCTATCTTTACATGCTAGAGTATATAGTACTTTCACAAAAGTGAAACTGAAAAATTAGCAAGCAGTGAGAGAGGTGATGATTTTGGGATCTTCCCTAACCTAGGGAGAGTACCAAGCAGATGCCTTGAAAACAAAAAGCACATCTCATTGAACGATCTAGTGGTGGTTCCATCCTCTTAGGACTACCCCGAGCACAGTTATTGGCAAAAAAACAATCCTAACCAAAGGCCCTGAAAAGCATTATGGGATGAGATTAGCAGTGGGCAGTGAATATTATATAGTATCCAATATCAAAATAATTCTACAAAGAGCTGCAGTTCAACTGGTGGTTACTAGATGTCCCTCACAAGTCAAATGCAAATGCTTGATGAAAGGGTTTCAATGGTTTTGCATTTGACTCGTGAGGTACTTCTAGTAATGACTAGTGGAACTGCAGCTTGATGTAAGAATAATTTCAATGCTTTGCATTTGACTCGTGAGGGACATCTAGTAATGACTAGATGAACTGCAGCTCTTTGTAGAAATATTTTGATATTGGATACTATAATATTCACTGCCCACTACTAATCTTGTCTCATAATGCTTTGCAGGGCCTTTGGTTGGGATTGTTTTTTTGCCAATAACTTTGCTTGGGGTGGTCCGAAGAGGATGGGACCACCCTTGAAGTTCAACCAGATGTGCTTTTTGTTTATGCTCTTTGTGTTCAAGGCATCTGCTTGGTCCTCCCCCTAGGTTAGGGGGGACCCCAAAATCACCACCTCTCTCATTGCCTAATGTTTTCATTGAAAAAGTTCACTTTTGTGAATTGTTTATATGCTTTCTAGCATGTAAAATTGCTTTCTCAAAGCATGTGAGGATGTTGTTGATTTAGCTGCTACACTACGTGATTAAGCACAGTTTCTGTACCGTGCTATGTGCAATTTGTGGAGTGCGAATTAATACGTGCAATTTGTGGAGTGTGAATTAGTACAAACTACGTATGTTCTGTTAGCGTAGGGTAGTACTGTGCCCAGGGTTATTCATGATGTGTTGTGCGGGTTGGCTCTCGCGAGAACATCAGCTGAGACTGGACCCCCAAGTTATAAGCACTAGACATGGATCAGACCGAGAAGTTGCTTACGCTATGGAGGTTATATGAGGCCAAAAAAATAAAATAAAAAATGTAAAAACAGCATAATTACAATCATGAAAACCAAAGTATTTAACACCAGTCAAAAAACATAATTAAAAATAAAACAAATTATATATTAAATATACACACATATGTACATATAAAACTAGTGCATAATAACATTTAATTATTCTTACATTTATAATGAACACACTAATGAACATTTACCTTAGAGTGAAAAAATAATAAACAACTACTCTCCTACTAACTTATCAAATAAAACTTAAAAATAGTTAGAAAAGGACAATACTTTCTCTTTTAAAAAAAATATACAAAGGCCACAAAAATGATTTAAAAAAATGCTGACTGTGCAATTAAAGCAGTGCAGTGTAAGACTGCATTTTTCCAAAATGAATTCAACACTTCAAAGAACCATTAAATACTACAAACATAGTAGTTCGTACAAGAAATAATAGCTAACAAAAATAATAAAAAGCTAACACCATATCACTATTTTAATATAACAACTGAATAAATCCATGCTACATACTTATTTCTCAAACCTATGAGAGCATCCACTACAAGAAGAAATAAATGTTAAAAGAAAAATAAAATAAAAGCATGGACATAAAAATATCCGAAATACAAATAGGGCTGCCTCAAAAGAAGGTATTGTAAGAACAGCAGGAAACTAAGATTTAAAGTAAACATAAGTCTCAGGCATAATTTAAAATTAAACTAACAAACTCAAAACAAAAAATGTAATCAGAAATAAACCAACACAACTAACAGATCTCTTCTTTTCAACAGACTGCAACTATGCCAAAAAAGAATACCAAGCAGACCAGCAAAGTAAAAATCTCCAAATAAAGATAAGTAAAGACAACATTGAAAATGTGGGTAAAGATCAAAATCCGCAGATAAAATAGAGTATACACTTATTTTAAGGAGAGCAACACCAGAGGAAAAAAAATACACTGGAAATACACAAAATATTACTCTAATGTATGCTCCGGTAGAGTTACCATTACAAATAAACACGTAGCTAAAGTTAGGGAACATAACTAGCCCTCTAGTATTACAGAAACAGTATTGAGAAATATGTTACAAGACCTGAAAGAGGTCAATACAAGCTCACAAAGCCAAGAGGAATGATATGTAAACATATTATTCCAAACGCTCCTTAACAAACAAAACCTAAAAAGATTCATTGCCAGAACACAGAGAACAGTGAGAGAAACATCAATAGCACCTAAACATGTAGAGAAATATGCATGTTCCAATACTCGTGAATTACATATAAGCAAGAAACTTTGTTATATGATTACCACAATAATGAAAACAACAATTTAATTTATGGCGCTAACAACAATTTACTAACATTAATCTAATGCAACACCTGGATTATGGATGGCACTTTTAAGTCATATCCTCCAACATTCAGTAACAAATACACACTGCATGGTCAATATCAAATTACCAACATCCCAGTAGTTTTTGCACTTTTACCTGACAAAGACCAATTTATAATGAAAGAATAACACATAATAAACATCAAACTAACAACTAGAACCCTAAAAAAAATCATGTACACTCTGCTTTAAATTTACCCACACAATGCAGTTCATGGGTGCAGCTATCACTTTAACCAGCCCCTAGTGTTGTGTTAGAAGGCTGTTAATACCTAATGTATACGCACTCGTGTTCATTTTGAATACATTGAAACCTATTGTATCGCACAAATTGTCACTTTTAAAATATAGGTTCTAAGTTCACTTGGGACACTGAGCACTTTTTTGATTAATCTAACTATGTAATTTACATAAACAGTAAATACTCTCAAATTTCATGTTGTGTATGATTTTTATTCTGCCTCCAACACTCCTTACCCATAAGTATTGCCATTGCGCTTAATAATTGCTATATATTTTGTACATTTTCAGCAGGAGTCACTGTTCCTTCTAATATAATTGATATCCTGGTTCCTTGTGAGTACCGTGGCCCTTGTTTTTTTTAACACAATCACTTTTTTTACCAGAGCACATGGAAGAACCTCCACACGTCCAACCTGAGAATAGAATACAAAACTAACCTAGAATTTGCACAAAAACTGAAAAAAAAGCTTTAACATATGTCACTGTACCAGGAGTCACAAAACATTATGGCAAACTTATTTAATTCACCATTACCAAAAAGCATGCAACTAAACTAGTTCCATTGGTGGATTACTTTGTAGATATTTGGATGCACCGACTAAGCTACTGATGTCATCCAAATATCACATTCCAAATTGGAATGTCTAAAACAGCACCCAAGAAGTTAAGACAAAAAGAAAAATAAAAGAGTCGAAAGGTGCCACAACTACTTCCAAGGGTCATTTGGAAGATGCCATCCTAAACTCCACCAACTCTTTGAAATACTAAAAGAAAAACAAATCTACCAGGAACTAAGAATAGAAAAGTCCCTAAATCAACTCAGGTAAAAGCTATCCAAACATACTAAACACTATACTTTGGAAGCACCACATTAAACAACAACACCTTGCAAAGTCATAAAAATTGATTGAGAACTCATACAATAATAATAATTATTTCTAAATAATGCTAAATAAACTTTAAAATATCTTATATGTAAATCAAAACAACCTAAATTATTATAAAGAACAGAAACACTTTTCTCTCCCCCGTATACATATCCTAATACAATAAAAAGCCATAGATAAACATATTACACATAATAAATTAGCATATATAATAGCAACAACGTTAAATTGCACACCCAATAACATAAATAAATATAAATAATATCACTTATGATTTTATAGCAGCACTTCTGGCAAGTAAAAGGAGGATCTAAAAATAAAAAATAACAAATATTGAAAGAGCCCAAAAAATGCAAAAGCAAGATAAAAGTCTGAAAAGTCAGAAATAAAAAAAACCCACATAAAGTAAAAACATATAAACTCACCATAACAACAATCACGACACTCAGATAAAACACAGAGTAGAAAAGTATTAAAAATAGTAATAAATAAATATAACACTCATATAAAATAGACATTGTTGGACTTGGCCCTTTCTGCAGGTTCATCCCCAAACATTTTGTCTTCATCCTTCTGTTTTCTGAACCCATTTGTGTTGGCTTTTAGGACTCCGCACACTTTACCACTGCTACAAAATGTTAAAGTGCTTGTGCTCTCTCTGTAAAACAGGTAGAATTGGTTTCTATCTAATTAGCACATTTAATTTACTTGTAAGTCCTAGTAAAGTGGCACTAGATGTACTCTGGTCCTGTAAATTCAATGCTACTAGTGGACTGCAGCACTGATTGTGCCACCCACTTAAGTAGGCCTTTAAACATTTATCAGGGCTGCCATTGCAGCCTGTGTGTGCAGTTTTTTACTGCAATGGTAATCTGGCAAAATACATCTTTTGCCCATCCCAACCTTCCTTTTTGATATACACCCTTAGGGTAGGCCCTACACATCCCGGAGGGCAGGGCTGTGTATGTAAAATCTAGAACAAGTACTTTTAAGTTTTATATGTCCTGGTAGTGAAAACATTTATGTTTGTTTTTTCACTACTGCAGAGCCTGCCTTTCCTGAGGTTAACATTGGAGTTGCTTCATTACATTTACTAAGCTGCAGCTTCCAATTGGGAAGAGGTAAACAAGTCATTATTTTTTTATTTTATTTATTTGTTCGATCAATAGCATGATCATACACACATTGCAAAAGGACACAACACATATTAAAAAACATCATAGAGCATGAGTTCAACACTAATATATACAAGTAGTGAAAGAATAGCAGTATAACATGACTTCAGTCATAGTATCTAAAATACAGCTAGATGTGTCACTTTTCCAAAGATTACAAGATAAAATAAAAGTGGGTTTAAAAATATGTGGAGTCAATTAAATATTGATAAGAGGTAAAAAGTATTTAGCCTACAACACTAAACTTGGGTCAGAGCCTTCACTAGGGTTTCCCCCTACTTCAGTGAAAAGGGATCGTGTAACCACCTTGGCCCTCAACCACCAAGCACATGAAAGATATCTGGTTGAAGTAAAAACAAGCCATTTGGTAGCGTCAGAACTAAATACACGCAGAGCTTCAGAAGGGCGGGAAAATGACAACACCCGGCATGCAGGAGCAATCCATTTTTTCCTCAAAGTAGCATATACAGGACAGAAAAACAAATAATGATCAAGGGTTTCTACAGCAGAGTTACAGGACGGACACATAGGAGTGATAGATGAATTTGTCCATCTGCTTCCAATAGCATTTAACGAAAGAGTGCCAAATCTTAACTGTATATAAAGTGCACGTGCCTGCGGTGGTTCTACATCGTCCATATACATTTCAACTCTAAAACAACGTTTAACATTTAAAAAAGGTGTAGTTAGAGTGCCTAATGACCTGGGTACGGTGCAACCAGTATCAATAAAATCTCAGTACGTAGATTTAAACTGGGGGATCATTTTTCTTTGTTATGGAACATGGATCATCCTACAGAATACCCAACCCTAATTTAAAAAGCCACCCCTTAACTTTCCCAAAATAGGGCAAAATGCCTTTTTCTTTTGGAGAGATAGTAATTCCACTACAGCATCTTTTATGGGTATTTGAGGATTGCTAACTCAGAGTCTCACACAGAACAAAAGCACCCTCAGGGCAGCACAATGGGAGATCGATTTTAACCCAAGGTTGAGACGTAATGGCAATAGGGGTGTGTGCTTTGGAATATGTAGAAGAGCTTTAAAACATTTATTTTCACCAACCTCTAATTGTTTTATATCCTCAAGACCCCATAATTCCGCCCTGTATAGTGCTGCGCCCAGGCTTTTTGCCCTATTTATTTCTAACATAGGGGAAATAGGGCAAAAAGCTGAGCGTTTGGCTCTTTTCACGAATGCACAATTCACATGTTGAAGCATCAAGGTATTTTTCAAAATTTGAGGGGACCATACCAGACTGTCACTAATTCTACCGCCTAGGTAATCAAAGTCATTGACCTGCTGTAAGGGTTGGCATTCCAACAATACTTTCCCCTTGGCAGATTTATAGGGATTGAAAACCATATACTTGGTTATGGAAAAGTTAATTATCAAACCCCGGGATTTGCAAGGGTTAGAAAATGTAGTTAAAACATTCTGAATGCCGATTGGAGTTGGAGGGCCCGATTCACAGAATGAACTTACTACTTTTGGCATTCACAGAATGCACTTACAACTTTTGGTATTCACAGAATGAAAGTAGTAAAGTTAGGACTCCTAACTTTACTCCTACTAAATTGAGAAAAATCGTAATTTTAAGACTTTCGGTATTCACAGAAGGCATTTAGGAGTCCTAAAATTAGTAGTCCTAACTTCTGTGAATATCGAAATGAGTAAGTTCATTCTGTGAATACCAAAAGTAGTAAGTGCATTCTGTGAATGCCAAAAGTAGTAAGTTCATTCTGTGAATCGGGCCCCCAGATATTAGTAACATATAATCGGCGAGCAGGAGTGATGCTATTTGCTTGCCTCCCAGTTTCGGTGGGTCACCTCCACTGTCTTACTACTCATTTATTAGCTCATTCATGAATAAGGTAAACATAGTTGGGGCCAGCACACACTCCTGGTGCACTCCTTTCCCTATTAAAATGTTTTCAGACAACCTCCCATCTTGGCTCTATCTGACTGGCAAAATGATTGTGATGTAACCTGGTTAAAAGATGGAGTAGGGCAGGGGGAAGGCCCATGTCTCTCAGGGCAGTCCAGAGCCTAGTGCGATCAATGGACTCAAAAGCAGTTTTGAGGTCAATAAAAACTACATAGAGTTGGCTCTTCTTAAGTTTAACCTCTTTCCAGATGAGCATTAACCTCTTCTGTACTCATGACGGCCCCCGGCCGTCATGAGTCTCGGTGGGCGTGTGTGTAGGATGAGCGTTGGCATTCTGAGCCACGCCCAGGATTGGAATGTCCCAGAACAGCGGCGGAATTCGCATAGCAGCGAAGCGGTTAAAAAACTAAACACTTGATCCAGTGTGCTGGTAGCAGCTCTGAACCAGGCCTGCAAGTGCAAAAGTATGTTATTTTCCTCTGCACAATTTTGGATGCGTGTTAAAAATAAATTACCAAAGATTTTTTGTGACACATCTCTGAGGCTGATGGGCCTATAGTTTGCAGGGTCCCCTTTGTCCCCTTTTTTAACTATTGGGATTAATTCAGCACTCTTCCATGTAGCCGGGATCACACCTCCACTAGTAATGGCATTGAAAACTGAGTGAAGTAGAGGGACCCAGATATTGCGTTCCGATTTGTATTGGTCACCCGGGAGTCTGTCTAACCCAGGGGCTTTGCCAGTTTGGAGAGAAGTAGTTGCATATTTAACTTCCTCTGTTGGGCTTCCCACAATGCAGGACGCGCCCTGGACAAGACCGGGCTCACCAGCAGCAGGGAGAGGCGGGTGGGCCATTCCCCTTTGCTATTATGCATTGGAGTATTGGACATTCCCCCATGGCATGGAGACACATTACTGAGAGGGGGTGAAGGAGGCTAATATCAAGAAAGCAATACTAAAGTTATTCTGCTGCTGCCACCGCCATTAGAACTCCAAGGACTCCAAGTCCCAGGCTCCTTTGCTGATGCCGACACCAATGATGCTCGCATTCCGCACCCGGAGGTGCGTTAAAAACAACTGCGGGCTCCCAAAGCGCGTGACATGCGTGGGAGTGCCCGTCCAAGCCCGGGCAAAGCCCGGGCAAAGCCCGGGCCAAGGGCAACCCATCCACACCCGTTGGAGCTCAGAGGAGGCTGAGATGGGCCATCCCTCTAACAACGGGATATTAGATCTTGGCTACACAATTCCAGGTACTATGGCATATTCTCGCAGTGTTTATTAGTTCTTGTGCCCGTGGTGTGTTTACTCTTGACTTCACAATGATTAAACGTAAGGGAGTACCGGGAACCCTGGACGCTTTTATTGTCAGTCCCAAATCAATGCTCAGCCACAAGATCAAACTGACGGAGAGGTCATTGTCCCTAGAACCATTATCCCTACAGAGGCGCTCCTCATTAGGTACTATTGCCTTGGGTGGTGCCCCTCAAACTTGTTCTCCCCCTACCTCGCAAGACCAACTTCAGTCTTTTGCTGTACCTGTCCTGGAAGTTTTCACCATGGACACCTTAAATGGGCCAAGTGTAGCCACTAGGTCACGGATTTCTAAACCCCAAAGTGAGGACAAACAGAGAGAGCCACCAGTGAAGCGAAGGAGGGGTGCGGGCATCCAAAAACCTAAACCAAACAAATGGCCTCTGCATGCTAATTCGGAGGTGATGTAAACCAGCTCCATCAGCACACAGACTGATGTTATTCTACCTGTACCAACATGCATTGCGCCTGGGGTTGCTACTCCTCTTATTGTCAGGGAGACTGTTCTGGATATTGCTCTCACATGGATTAAAGATCTTATAGACAATAGTTTTGCCTTACTCCAAGCCACCTAGAACACCTGGACACTGGTATGGAAAAATGAATGGCCAAATTGAGACTTTCAGTTTACTGTTACTGTACAGGAGGGTTCGGGTCTAGATGCACCACACAAAACAGTTACAGCTCCTCTTGAGAAACTGCTGGACAAGTTATTAGCTATGGAGGATTTATTAAGAAAAGGTCATGGTGCAGGTCCCACGAATCCCATGAATAATCCCCCAAAGACTATTTTGGATGAGGGAAGGTATGCCTTTCTTCACAGGTTGAAACCTTGCAAACTTCAGATAATGCACAAGCAGGATATAGGAGCACTTCTAACATAACTTGTAGTGATGCCTTAGCCTACAACAAGCCCAGAGATATCCAGCCAGGGAATACCATGGGGGAGGCTAATTTAGGAAATAGGGTCCCCGAGCATACTAGTCTTATAAATGACAGTAGAGCTACAGTTGGTAGGCCTCGGATAGACATTCAGCTTTCTGACGGTTATCAAAAGGGGAACGGCCCTTTAAGGCACTTATCCAGTCAAACAAATGCTGTGGCCTTCCCTACTAATCAACCACATAAGGCTATCCTCGATCTACCCCCGGAATGATGTCCTTATGTTGCTATACTCACTAATGTCCCTTCGCTTCAGCACAGTTCCTAAGAATCTGTTGTCCAGTTAAACAATAAGGTTTGTCACTGGCTATCCCACTTGGCAGAGTATGATAATTCACGTTAACATAGACATCCTGATGGTAAGAAGAGTAGGTTGGGTAGGTCCCCTATGTAATCCATTGACGGAGATTAGGATGTTATAAACTGTCGAAGTCCGTAACTTGCGGGGTCTATAATTGGAAGAGGGAGCAATTCACTCAGAAGTAGTCCTGCCCAGGGTAATAGGCATAATGCTGCTGTTTTTTTATAGACACCTGATTCCTAGTGGCTTACCACACTTAATAAACCCCAGACCAACATGACACGGCCAGACGAGAAAGGTACTACCCCTATTGAGATTAGCAACAGATATGAGGCATTATCAGTCATGGACAAACTAGACTGACTGGACCTCGTAAAAGACGCCCCAAGCGATACCTCAGGGCCCCGCTCAGGCAGGCTCGCTAGCGGAGGTGTTGATACTTTCCCACCCTAGCGAATCAGAGATTTACACTCCACTTAGCCCATCTGACAGTAGGGTAATCCCCACATGTACAACAAGGGCTAGCCCTGTAGTAAATCAGTTATGGAAAGGTGGCTCCCTTATTGATCAGCAGCTATATATTCTCTCATAGAACTTTGCAGGGATGCATTCTAAACTCAATGATCCTGAGTGGGGTACTATTGTGGACAACTGTTATATGTGTCTTTTTCAAGAAACCAGGTCTATCGAACCGTTTCAGAGGGTGGGCTTCACCTCTTTTAGCATAGAAGCAAAACATTCCTCATCTGGTAGACCCGCAGGAGGCATGTTGTTCTGGGCTAAATTAATACTCGCTTGTAAAATAAAGCGTCTTGATATAGACTCCCAGGAGATTCTGCCCGTTGACATGGCCTTGCTCAAAGGGGACATCCACATTAGGATTTTTAACATTTACAATAGGTTTAAAAGTCCACACAAACCCTTAGACACCATGACAAGGTTAATTAATTTTCTTGAATCCGACAATAATGAAAGCCCCTCATTATTGCAGGAGATTTTAATACTACATACGAGCCAGTGGACTATTTGCAGGAATTAGTCCGGGAGGAGGAAGAATCTAGAGGCATCCAAAGGTTCCAAATTCCATCACTTAAAAGATCAACTTGCATAGAGCAGCAAGTGTTATCATTTACTCTTGCACATGGGATGCGGGCATGTAACGGGGGGACTCTCTCAAACCCTAGTGCAGATTACACATTTAAGAGGGGGAGCTCTGGAAGTAGAATAGATTACATCTTGGTCTATCTCGATCTCTGGCCACAAGTAAGTGATATGGCCATTTTAAACCGAAATGATAGTGACCACAACGCTCTACTCTTAAGCTTTACAGGGATACAGGTTCTAAGACCCCAGCAAAGTCTAATAAGGCCTCATGTAGTAACAACTAAAAATAATAGGAGAATTAAGTGGGCTAACGTAGTTGTTGATGGCAAGCTCCTTCCGGAAGGTTATAAAGAGTTGGTGCAGTTTTTTGTGAAGAAGTCGAACGCCTCCCTAAATGATGATGCTTTTTTAGCCAGCCACCAAGATCTCGCATATAATATCTCGCCCTATTTCAGTAGCCAGGGAGGGTCACTTCCTCGAAAACTTAAAAATGCTGTTTGGTACAATAAGGTTTGTAAGAGGTCAAGTGTAGAACTCATGGAAACTGTAAAGGAGGGGAGGAGGCTAAGATACAGAACAAAGGGAAGTCATATAAGAGCACTCAAAGGGAAACCATGCGCAATTGGTAAACAGAGAGTTGGCGCGCCCTAGTCGAGGCGTTTTGGTTAAAGGATTCCCGGTTATTCTGTCAGCTCTTCTCTAAGGGGGTTACTTATTTATTTTTTATTTTTTATTTTTAGCTGTTTTATAACGCGCTCCGTTACTACCAGAGTGTCCTGGCGCGGTAACCAGAGTGTCCTGGCGCGGTAGTTGAAAACAATTTCCATAAACAGTCGCATACTTGGGAAGAGTATTTTCAGGTACTATACTCTGAGGAGAATGGTGAGGTTGTGGGTGATGCAGGGGAGGAACCTAGGGTTTGCAATGATGTCTTTGTTTGTAATGAGGAAGTGAGTTTTTCCACGGCGTCTAAAGATTTGTAGTTAAAAGCCCTCTTTAGTGGTAAAGTAAGATTTGTAATCACAATTCTGAAAATACCACTATTACAAAGTTGCCATTTTTTGTAATAACCATTTGGTGCCTTCTGCCTGTTCCTGGGTCACATGACCATGCGTAGCTGGCAATTGGTCTTTGTGTATTCCTCCCAGACAGTCAGACAAAGAGAAGATAGGTGTTGGAAGGATGGGCTATTCATAGTTAACGAGGGGAAGGAGACATCACCTACCACATTTGCACATCACAAAAACACTGCCTGAGAACTCTCACAAAGTGACTGTCACCAGTTTATTGTGCCAGGTCAGGGAGGAAGGGGGTGCCTGACACCTCAGGGGGTGGAAACCTCTAAAAGCTTCCTCCTCAGGTATAAATGTTGGTGCTCAAACTCCAACTCTTCAGTACACTTCTGGGCCTTTGACCTCTGTCAGGAGGAAGCTGCTGCTGAAGGGAGGACTGCCCCTCTGATAGACTGCTGTTTTGAAGGACTGCTGTCTGTCCTTCCTGACCTGCTGCCCCTTTGCCTGGGCGAGAAAGGATTGTACTTGTATCTGCTAAACCCAGGAATCCAGATTGACTCTAGGGGTCAGTTAGCTGGCCTCTTGACTAGAGCCTCAGGGACAGAAGGCTCCAACTACATTGAACCCAGCACCTGGACTCTGCCATCTGTGAGTCCAAACCTGCCAAGTAGTGCTGCCCTAGTCCTATACCCCTAGAACTGGCCTGATTGTACTCAGCCAGTCTACCTTTGGATCCAGCACAACCAACGCATCTCCTCTGCTGCGTGGTGCTACCTCAAGCAGAACAGACGCACCTCTGCTGCATGGATTTTCTGACACAAGGGCTTAACATAGCAGCCCCATCACAGCTGCTGCTGTGTGATGCATCTCTGACACAGGCTCTCGCACTGTAAAACACCAGTTGATGGCAGCATCAAAGATGAAGCAGATCTCCGCATCACAAGCCCTGAAGCTTCTTCAGAACCCGCCTGTCAACTAAGCATCTCCAACGCAGGCCGTCACATCTTAAACCCCCTCCTCTTATACTTCCTCTGCGGTGACATAGGAACTCATATCACAGTCATGCAGCTCCTCAAAACTGACGCTGCGCAAGGGATCAGAAAACAGTTCTTCGCAGTTCGTCAGTTGCATGAGGCATCCACAATGCAGAACTCTTTGCAACCGGGGATTTGAGGTAGTCTTGCTTAGTGAGCCTAGCTGGTCCCTAGAGGTGGCCCACGCTCTATCGCGGTAGGCATAGAAATGTGACTTTGTCCCGGTTTAAAGCAACCAGAGATCCACAGTGTGAACCTTGTGCTTTTTGGTACTATATTCACTGAAATCTTTCATATTGCATGTCTCCAGTTCTACTGATTGGATTTTTGCTGTTTTGGTCTTGGTTTATAATGATTATTTTTACTTTATTTTTCATAATTGGTGATTTTTTCTTTTGTTGTATTTTTACTTTATTACTGTTTAAAGTGCTGCATAAATACTTTACACATTGACACTATGTTAATCCTGACTGGTCTGTGCTAAGCTACCAGAGGGTTGAGCACAGGTAAATTGGTGGTTTGGTTGTGAATTAACTCTGATGAGGATTGTTGTTACTGCTTGAGCAGGGTTTCACCCCCTTCAACCAGTGATACAATTTCTTATAGATATACATGTTGTATTTTACAATGGGGCTACTAAACTACCCTAAACTAACTGACATACCACACTAACAAAGAAACACACTAGAATAGCATTCATTACCAAAGACTAGCCTAACTAACTCTTAACACCTACAACATAACACTAAACTCTTAGAAAATGAGTGTAAAATAGTCTTACTTTATTATCCAAAGACCAGCAATGGGAACTAGTGATGCATTATTCACGAATATCCCAAAATGATGAAGAAATTCTACAAAATCGAATAAACCAGGACAAAATGGTGAAAATATGAAAGTCAACAAAGGACTTGCATCCCTCTGGAATAATTTTAATTGAAAACGTATTTTATTTATTAATGTTTGTAATATATTCAATAACACTTTAAAATGTTAATAATATTCTATGCTTCTTTAGCATTTTAAATTCATTTGCTTACAAAATGAAACCATTATTTATTTGCTAAATATAAACTATATAACATGTTTTAAAAAAAAAGTGTGTATAAATGAAAAAAACAAATGTACGCTACAGCTGTATCATATGTATAAAGGTATTTATTTTGAGTTTAACACTTTTTGTTGTTAAGTTAAAGCATGCAATTATTGTACAATAATGTACAGTAAAATAGCATTTATTAAAATGAAATATTTGGAAAATATACATAAGAGAAACTATAAACAACTGCACTTAGTAAAAAACATATTAATAAAATAAAGAAGGTTTTTTATAAATTACTCTAACTTTAAGGTACAAAGGATAACATACAAGCAAGTGTTAACTTTTTTTGATATCATATTTACTATTTTCACAAAAAACGGAGCCACTTTTAGGAAAGTCTAACATAAAAATGGTAATAAATGACAAAAAAACAAGATTCTAACTTGTGATATTCTGTCCTATGGTATGTTGACATCATGAGTTTGTAGACATAATATTTGTGTCCCAATATCCTTATCCCAAAATGTTGGCACAACACCCTACTACCTATCTAAGGCTTACTAGGCACTCAATGGCTTACAAGGGGTGTATTAGCTGGCCAAACACTGTAGGAACTGCTCTTTGGAATATTTATGTATGTGTCAAACCTACTAGGCCCTGGAAAGGTGCTATTTCTATAGCACAAACCTACCTAAAAAGCAGTTGAGTGCTATGCATAGTTAACAGAAAGCTTAACATCAGTGAACAATAGGAGAAGAAGATGAGTTATGGGCAGTTAATGAATTGTGATGTGTGTTCTTTAAAGAGGTCAGACCTCAACACTTTCCTGTATTGAAGCAGCGTTGGGGCAGGATTAATTAATACAGTGATGTTGTTACAGATCGTAGGTGCATAGATGGAAAAGGACTGTTGTCTTGTTTTTGTTTCTCATGTAGTATTTCCCTAATGGGTGCCTGTGTAGAGTTTGGAATGCCCTGGAAGAGAGCATTACCACCATCCAGAGTACAAACGCTTGAACAGCAGTCTGAATTTGTTTTCATTTTCTGGAAGACACGGTTTGTCTATCTTTGGATGAAACAGCTTATGCCAAACCATCTTTGCTTTTTGGAATTACAAAATTGTTCACTTGATTTACATTTTGATCTGGTGTAAAATATTCAAGATCTGAGAGGAAAACTTACAAACAAGATGAGTTCTTCCAACTCAGCCATCAAAGGTAAAGCTGCTGATGAGTGGTTCACAAAATTGGAAGGACTGTGGAAATGTGCCTTTTAATGAGCAAACCGGTGCAGGGGTCACCCTTCTCTGGCCTTGGGTCCGTAGACCAACAAAATAGAGATTGGCACTGAAGCTGGAATTCCAATAACAAGTTTATTATTCACTCATGAGTAGGACTGGACTATTTTCTTAGCTGTACCGACAATATCTGGATGATCCCAAACTTGCATAAGTTGCTTTGCTATTGAGGATGCTCCAACATGTGCCATATGAATCATAGGATGTAAATAGGCTGTGGGTAACTTCCATTTTGTCATTTCTTTATTCCTCCAACAGCCCTCATCATCCAATGCTCCCTCCTTGGACCATTGGTCTAATTCATCAACAGAGGCAGATTGTCCAGGACCTCATGCCTGGCATCAAGCCAAGGTTCAGCCTGTGATTTAACTACATATATAGATGTGGTACTTCGCTGAATTGTCGTCTCCCAAGCTGTGTAATCTGCAAAGGCATTGCCTGCTCCTATTTTATCAGTCACTTTCTTGTGTGCGCTACATTTACCGATTGCCACTTTCTTAGGATAGGTCAAGGCAGTAAGGAGAATATGTACTAATTCCCCATGCACTATTTGTGTCCCATGTGAAGTGAGAAAGCCTCTTTCTTTCCAAACCTGCCCGAAGTTATGTGCAACGCCAAAGGCATATTGGCTATCAGTGTAAATGTTAACAAGCAAATCTGTACTAAGCTCAAATGCTCTTGTCAGCCCTATCAACTCGGCTGCTTGAGCTGACTTCTGTGGGATACGAGCTGCCTAAACTACTATCTGAAGTGTTGCGATTGCAGAAGCAGCAGATGTAGTGCCATCAGGCAACTTCAGGCAAGATCCATCGACCCACAATTCTCCATTAACACTAGAAAGAAGTGTATCTTGTAGGTCAACACGACCCTTTGTGTGTTCTTCAGTATGGGATATACAATTGTGTAGCTCTTGTGACTGAGACTGAGTAGCTGGAAGTGGCAATAATGTAGCAGGATTCAAAGTCAAACATCTTTTCAACGAGATATGAGGGGCCAAAAGTGTCAATTCATATCCTGTCAAGCGGGAACTAGTCAGATGTTGTGTCATTCTTTGATTTAACAAGGCATCGACTGAATGAGGCACTAACACAACCAATCTATGTGACAAGACTATTCCCTCACTCCCTCACTTTGACGTATGGACACAGCTGCTGCGGCTCAAAAACAACCAGGCAGGCAACTAGATCAAGGTCAGGTGAAAAATATGCACAAGAACGTTGTTTATCACTGTCTTTCTGTGTTAAAACCGAGAGGGCACAACCTTCCCTCTCATGTACATAAAGTGTGAAAGTCTTAGTGTAGTCTGGAGTTCCTAATATGGTGCTGTACAAAGGGCTTGACGCAGCTGTTGGAAGGCATTCTGGCATTCAGTAGTCCATGGGAGAGGCATCGGAGTGTATTTAGTCAAAAGGGCAAACAAGGGTTTAATAATGTACGAAAAGCTAGGGATCCACTGACTACAGTAAGAAGTAAGGCCAATCAATGCACGAACATCCTTCTGAGTACGGGCACAGGATTATCTAAAATAGTCAGAATGCGGTCTGGTTTGAGTGCACGTCACTCCTGGGGTCTGGGAGGCGCTAGAGGGCACCAAGCAAGATGGCCGCACTTGCGTGAGGCTCTTGCAGTTCGGGCCTTCATCCGTCCAATATCTTCCTCATCTCAAACATAATCCGGTACTAGAAGAAGCTGCCAGACCGCAGTGATCCCGGAGTTCCTTGCCAATGCCTCTGCCACCTGAGAAGTTGCCTGGAAAGCACTGCTATTAAGATTTTGTTTCCACGGCCAAGAATCGCAAAATGGTGACTGCACTGCACAGATGAGCCGAGAAGGGCGGCGTTGCTGTGGGCGGATTGGACTTGTTGCCCGCAGCTGCGATACCACTGGGCTTGCCTGGAGAGAGGGGCCCTCCGAACCGGTGTGGACTGGCTGCAGTTGTGCCGATCCCTGACTGGTCGCTGGACCTGTGTACCTCGCGTGAGACGCCGCGGCCAGATGACCCCGTGAAGTGTCCTGGAAAGAGGAGGGGGCTGGTCCGCCTGAGCCCCTGGTGGTGCCACAGCGGCAGAGGGCAGTGGTTGAGCGACGGGACCCCTGGCACTTGCCCAAGCTCCCTGGCTGCCGTTTGCTGTAGGCCGGGCCCTGCTATCACCATCTTGACCGAACTGTAAGTAAAGCGCTGCCCCCAACAGTTACGCGAGGCCTGACTGTGCCTTGAGACCCCACTGCTCGGGTACTCACACGCTGGCCTGCTGTCTGACGTAGAGGTGGCATGTCCTGCTGCGGGGAATCACCCATGCTCCATTCCAAACGACGAATTTGCCAGGCACCCTGATGCTGTGCCGCGGACCCGGCGGTCCGGCCCCACTGCCTGCGCATACTGGAGCCATTCGGGTGGGAGGATGCGGGGACCACTGGAATGCAGACACATTGGGATCTCAACTAAATACTGGGGCCCATTATCATAGCGCGTACCCTCGACAAAAGGACTGGACTGAATGGGGGAAGGCCCGCCGCTGTGATCCCACAGACCCTTTGTTATCCTCCCGCCTCCCTCATCCTGCAAGGGGGTCCACCCCCACCTTGGACCAGCGCAGCCTACCTGGAGATCCCGAGGCACGGCCTGGGAGACTGTTGAGTTTGGCACCAAGGGGACCTGCGAGATTGGCTGGAAAGAATCGGTGCCCTCATTACTCGACTGCAGCGTATCCGACCTTGTCCCAGCGATGCGGAGCCATCCCCATGTGGCGTAAGTGAAGATTCAAGGCCATACCCTGCTGCCTATGCTTTGATCACTAGCGTAGAAGACGCCACCCCACCCTGCCTCTCCCAATAATAGCTGGAATAATTAATTATTGGGACCGGGACGTGGCTCTCGGCCTCTCCAGGGAACATGGATAACTCCGATATGAGGGGACGGAAATATCGATATACCCTGACTTCACCATGGCAGTACAGGAGCAAAGAAGAAGATTTCTTCAAGTGAAGAAAAAAACTGACAGCTCAACCTGCCCTACGCCATGCTCTTCCCAGCCTGTCTAAAAATCACACATCAAGAAAAAACAACATTTCTTTGCTAACTTGCAACACGTCCATGACTTCCTCAAGAATCTGTCCAAGCAGCCTGCGGGGTAGTCCTCTCCAACACACCGACCAAAGGGCAATGGCAGCACCTCGGACATTGAATGACTCCACGCAACATTGCCCTTGCCATGCGGACTGCAGGACATGAAGCGGTCCAGACATGCACTCCATGAGAAAGCTCAAAAGATCGCTGCGAGTTGCACGTTACCATGGTGAGAAAGACTATGCGCTTGGAAAATTGTCAGCATCATCAGTTCCCATCAGCTGCCTTCAAATTGCTTAGCCATGCCCATAGGGCTCTACATAAGACTGGCCCCACAATTCTTCAAGGGAAGATCGAATTCTATGTCCATACTAGGAACCTACGCTCATGTCAAACGGCTTTGGCTAGGACCAAACGCATCTACAAAGCTAGAACAGGTGGTCGTTCCTTTTCCTACTTGGCAGAAAAAAGGTGGAATGAGCTCCCTATTGACTTGAGACACACCGCAAATCATCTCCAGTTTCGGAAAAAGTTGAAAACCCACCTTTTTCCCAATCTTTAGCACCTCAGCTTCCGCCATCAGTAGTTCCTATTTGGTATAAGCGCTGTGATATCCCTTGGGATGAGTGTCGCGCTCTACAAAAACCGCAAATAAATAAAATAAATAAGTTCCCAGGTAATGCAAGCTCCCCAAACGGCGCCTTCACAGAATATAGACTTTTATTCAATTTCCACAGAAGCAACCACACTTGGCGAACTGGACCTGGTAACTGGCTTCCGATACACTGCACCATCTCACTGGCAGGACTCATCAAGACAGATGACCGTAACAGACACTGTGGTGAGATAAACATCTACAATACTGTCCGAGCACCCTCACCCCAGCAAGGTAATTCTGGCCACCCTCTAGTTTCCACCCAACAGGTGAACCCTAAACACTGTGTTTTGCAGAAATGCTAATGTTTAGACCATCTTCCCTAGTTGCGAACTTGGCACAAGGGGGAAATTGGGAGGGGGCGGGGAATGGGCCACAGCAGGATTGGGCTGCTGTTGTGGGAGGGGGAACCCTGTACTGCTTGTTGTAAGGAACAGGGATTTATTTTATGCCACTCACCACCGTATTGACACTTATGGTTATGCCTACGCTATAGAATCGAAATAAACAATGCCGGCACCCTAATACCGACATATTGTATCACCACCATGGAAGACCACCCTAGACCCCCTACATATAACTTCCTAACTTGGAAAGTTCGAGGCCTGGGTGACCCCCACAAATGCCAACATATTCTATCATATTTGGATCTTCATAATATTTATTGTGCGATGCTCCAGGAGACACACTTTAGCTCCTCTGCCCCCACCACATTTGCATCCCGATGCGCAAACTATAGACGCTTCATTTCATATTCCTCTTACTCCCAAGGCACGGCTCTACTGGTGAAGCGCTCTCTCCCCTACGCCCCCAAAGGATCCTACGAGGACTCGCTAGGCCGCTACAACATCCTCTGGGGCCGGCTGACAACTCACTCCATAACTTTCGTCTCCTGCTACGGACCAAACACTGATGACCAAGAGTTCTTTCGGATACTCTGGGGGAAGATCATAGACACCGGGTCCACACATTTGATTTGGGACAGAGACTTTAATGTTGCCTTGGATCCCACACTTGACCGCTCACACTTACAACTGCATCACTATTCCAATGCACACTATACCGTTAAAAAGATAGTTGAGGAGTATGAACTTATTGATGCTTGGCGTCATCTACACCCGCAGCTTTGGGAGGGGTCATGTTTTACCACGGCTCGCTCTTCATGGTCAAGAATAGATGGATGGTTCCTCACTAAAGGCCTCGTTCCTTGGTTGACGCACATTTCATACCTCCCCTGTGAAGGACTGGGTTTTTCTAAGACCCAGCGGTGCCAGGGATAACACCTAAAACCTTCGTGGGTAACCTGTTCCGGCGTACAAATGACAGAGACACGGGACACTTCCTTCGGCGTCAAAGATTCGAGGTTTATTACTGCAGGGAACACAGAAGTCACAGAAAGTACAACATGTGCAAGTTCGAGGAGTCTGCTTCAAATTGTATCTGTGGATCGCTCTTCTTATACAGTTTTTGGGCATAGGATAACATGGCGCACAAAAGATTACAACCTGGTTCCCATCGTAAAAAGTCAGAGGGGGTCGCTTTCATGTATTCAGGGCCCTGCACATAATTACAGTAGCATTTGGCAGTTCCCAACTATAAAAGTACATCTTCCCACCATTAGTACATTCCGTTCGGCTGTAAACGAAATCGAGGAGGAGACAGAAACAGGTGCAAAGGAAGACGAGGACAGTGAACAGATCGAAGAGGGTGTAAAAGGGGTGGTATCAGGAAACACGAGTTGCAGGCATCAAAGGAGACATGCCTAATGAATGCACAACTGAGACAATAGATCGGCACGGCAAGATGAGCCTCGAGCGGGGCCATCTGCCTTACAGTGTCGTCCCCCTCATCATAAAGACACCTTCAAAGGAACACGTGTCTTCCGCAAGAGTTTGGGAATCCCAGGGTCGCGAAACGGACAGCGTCCGTTCGCTGGCTACTTGAGGGCAAGAAACAAAATGGATGCCGTATCTAAGATGGAACCCGTGAGTTCAGATGAAAAAACCCACGAAACAAACGAACGGTTTAGGTTAGCACAGCGAAAACGCGTACACCCACTAAACTCGTCATTTGCGGTTCATAGATACCAGACTCGACCATATTCGTGCGAGTCGAAAACACCACTTACAATTGTCACGGAACCTCAGACGCTCCTTTTGCCCTCATGTAGGCAAGCACTAGTCGGAATCAGAATCGATCTCGATATTCATCAGACCATCCAGATGCTGTTGCAACATAATTCTATCCATCAGAGTTCCTTTGGTAACAGGCGGCTGCCTTATACACGTCGTAGCACAGAGGCCACATAAGGCAGGACCACACTGCACACAAAGACAACACGTGAACAGGAATGCTACAACAACCCCAATGATCATCAGAATCTTCCAACCCCAAGTCGACATTAGGCCCCAAAACCACCCGAGTAGCGTCCAATCCCCTACGTCCACGTGTATGGACTCAGAGATCTTATGCAACTTCGAGATGGCTTGATAGACAGTCGGAGCATTGTCTGGAATGAATATACAACAACTCGAATGGATCACCTTACATTCTCCACCTCGATCTGCCAAGACGACGTCTAGAACCATACGATTTTGTAACGTCATAAGCCTATCCGCCTGAAGCTCAGCTGTAATATTGCCAAGGGCACTGGCAGTGATATTAGCTGTCGATTCCACCACTTGAGTCAACTGTCTCATGTTCCTACTATTGATCATAGGTCCCCAAAACGGCAAGAAACCCTTGAAAAAGTCTCCTGCCTCTTGACCGGCAGTGTCCTCTTTGCTAATCATGCCTCTCACAACTCTAGTCTTGTGATAATCTGAGGCAACCGTAAAAGTCGGTGGCAACAAGTTTGCAATATAACAGGTGCCGGCGAAGTCAAGGGGCAACCATGTATATGCACGGTCGTAACAGACAAAATACGTACCCTTGGCAGTCAGGAGAACAGGGGAAGAGAGCATTGGTAGAACATACGTCTCAGAGCAAGCGCTCTCCCCAAGGTGAGCTCTCGGGCTTCGGCCACGGCCTTTCAGACAGAAATTACCAAGGTGGGGTACGATCCATATTGGAGATGAACTTTTGAGCTGTCTTTCGCCCACGAGAGCACTATACTCAGCCTCACTCAGATCCCTATAGGCTCGCACCTCTTCCTCTGGGATGAGCGATGGCTCATAGATATCCCTATCTAAATCAGCAATCGCTATTGCCAAAGGCTTATGGTACGGACCGGGACCAAAGTGTGGAGAACGTGGCTCTCGATTGGGGTAAGAATCTAGTGCGCTTCGAAACATTGTTTGGAATGCTCGAGCTGAACCCTGGGAACTGTAAGGAAGGACCAAGTACGGAATTCCCTTATCGGTGGTATGTGGCATTAACCCACACACCCAACAATTGGTAGTGTTCATCACCAACTGATGCTGATGAAGGAGCTGAACGAAGGAATTGTTCATGAATTCCGCACGTCTAACCTGCTCGTGTTGGGGTAAGATGTGGAAGGAATGAGGAGAGACAGTGGAGGTAAGTTTAGGTTTAGAAGAAGGGATAGGTGAGGCAGTAGGCAACAATGACTGTATCATGTAATACACCCCACCCACCAATAACGAAGAAACAGTTAGGAATAGAAGGAACACCTGAAACATGAAGCATTTTGTACGTGCAATTCTACGCAATTCGAATCTTTGGGCCTGAGCCTTTTCCAATTCCAACAGCTTCGAGAAAGCCATCCTCTAAAACCGTCCGCAACGTTCTTGACGGACTTCGTTCTGTGTAGCAGTAGTCAATCCCCAGGAGTTCCTAGGAATCGACGGTCTCTGACCTAGTGTCAAGACCTACTAACCAGAAGGAAGTACCCGCGCGGCCCTACGGTCTACCCGGATGTAAGGTATTTTAAGCAACAATATATATATATATATATATATACAAAATCTCCTAGCTGTGGAAACAAATACACATACGTGAAAAAAAGACTCAAATTTACAAAATCACAATTATGCAAAAGTGTTCAGACTGAAGAGTGGTAATGGGGTAACGTGGATGTCAGGGGAGAAAGCAAAAATATTTCTTTATTAGTCTCTGGTATTGGAGCGAAGAAAATATCGGCTTCTCCCAGGACGAGTCTGATCGTCATACAGTTGGTCCGATGATAGAACAGAGTTCTGTTGACCAGTCAATTGTTCAGATCTTGAGTTCTGTGATGACAAATGTTCAACAATATCGTTCTGCTGCACTGACGTATCTCCGACAGGCTGAGCGTCGCTGAATGGGACAAAGTTCGGTACGGTCTCAACTTCAGACGAGGCGATGCCCTTCCTTACCCACGAGTCCGCTGGTAGAGGTATAGGTACCTTTTTGGTGTGGGTGGCATGCACCCAATGCTTGCGCCCCTCCAAACGAACAGCAGTCCTCGTGGCAAGGAGCACCTGGTAGGGTCCGGTGAAACGAGGCTCAAGGTTGCGCTTCCGGCCAAAATTCCTCGTCACCACCCAGTCTCCAGGCTGGAGCTGGTGGCCTGGACCCTCCGTCTGCGTCGGCAGTGCTTCAAAGACCTGTTGGTGAATTAACCTCAGTTTAGCAGTCAGATCATGAAGATAATCGATCAACATTGGATACTCAAGATCAGAGAACACACTGGGTCTAGGGACCCCCCAAACATTGGCAGGACGACCGAACACAATCTCATAAGGACTGAGCCCTACTCGAGAGTGTACAGTCGCCCTGGTTGACAGAAGAGCTAAGGGCAAAGCGTCAGGTCACGAGAGACCAGTCGTAGCCTGAATCTTCGCAAGTTTCAATTTAAGGGTGCCATTGTACCCTTCAACCAGACCTGCTGACTGGGGATGATTGGCGCTGTGGAATTTTTGTGTAATTCCAAGGCCCTTGCACACATTCTTCATCACACTCCCTACAAACTCACTTCCGTTATCAGACCATACAATCCGTGGCATTCCATACAGAGGGAAGTATTCCTTTAGTAGGATTTTTGCAGTGGACAGAGCAGTGTTGTCTTTAAGAGGGTAGGCTTCAATCCATCGGGAGAATGCGCAAACCACAACTAAAACGTACTTTAGGTTATTGCATCGCTCCATATGGATGAAGTCTAGCTGAATCACCTCAAAGGGACATGAAGGAGGAGCAAAATGACCAGGGGGTGCAGGCGTTCCTTTACCAGGATTGTACATCATACATATCATACAATTCTTAACCAATCTCTCAGCACACTTAGCGATACCATCATTCTTCCATACAGGGGACAACAGCTTGCAAATACCTTTCGCACTAATATGTGACAAACCGTGTGCCATCGTCACAGCAGCTAGCACATACGCATCCGGCAACATCCACCTCTTATTCTCCGACAAATCAATCCAGCAGCCATTCGCATCCAGCTTTCCCGTACTCTTTTTCCACTTCGTCTTTTCAGTCTCGGTGGCCTCATTCTGAATCGCTTTCACACTCTCGATAGTGTCCTCACACATACCAGTTTCTGCAGGCCACCTTACCGAACTCAAGTCACATACATTCTAGTTGTAAGGTTCCTAGCAGTCTCCTTAGCAACTTCATCAGCGAACGCATTACCACAACCAACATCATCCGTCACCTTACGGTGTGCACTACATTTAATAATCGCCACCTGCTCGGGCAATGTAAGTGCATCCAAAAGATCATTCACAAGCTGTCCATGCTGAATCTTCGTACCATGCGACGTCATGAAACCTCTCTCTCTCCACAATCGTCCAAAGCTGTGCGCAACACCAAACGCATACTGGCTGTCCGTAAACACATTCACCCGTTTCCCTTTCGACAACACAGACGCTCTAGTCAAGGCAATCAGCTCTGCCGCCTGTGCAGAATTCTGATTCAATCTCGCAGTCTCCACAACCGTACTCAACGTTACCACAGCATACGCAGTCGTCACATCACCATTCGGCAACTAAAAACACGAACCATCCACATACAAGGTACCATCGGGGTCTTCCAATGGAGTGTTTTTGAGGTCCACACGACCTTTTGTTTCCTCCTCAGTTCGTAAGTAGCAGTTGTGGGGTGCTACCTCATCTGATTCCATATTGGTTGGCAACAAAGTCGCCGGGTTCAGGACATTACAGCGCTTTATTTGAATGTGACTTGCCAAAAGCGTCAACTCATACCCAGACAACCTTGCACTCGTCAGGTGTTGGGTTTTCGTACGATTCAAGAGAGTGTCGACTGCATGCGGAACCATCACTGTAAGCATATTATCCATGACCAATCCTGCAGATTGTCGGATGGACACCGCAGCTGCCGCTGTTGCTCTCAAACAACTCGGCAATGCTCTAGCTACTGGGTCCAAGGTCGAGGAAAAATATGCACATGGACGCTGCTTACCACCGAATTGTTGCGTCAAGGCACTCAACGCACAACCTTCCCTCTCGTGAACGTATAGTGTAAACGGCTTACTGTAGTCAGGGGTACCTAACACAGGTGCCGAACACAACGCATCACGCAGTTCAGAAAAACTTTTCTGACATTCTTCCGTCCATGGTAAAGGAGTTGGAACATCCTTGCACGTAAGAGCCACCAATGGTTTCGCTAGCAATGAAAAATTTGGAATCCATTGCCTGCAGTATGACGTGATACCTAAAAAGGCACGCACATCCCTCTGAGTTGTTGGCACATTCATTCGAGCAATCGCTGCAATTCTCTCTGGGGTCAACCTTCTTCCCTCCTTTGACAATAAGTGACCTAGATAGGTTACTTCTTGGCAACAATATTGCAGTTTAGAAGGTGACACCTTGTGATGTAAGTCGCAGAGATGCTGCAACAACGACACCGTAGCAATTTTGCAAATGTCCTGAGTGTCCGCAGCCACCAATAAGTCATCGACATATTGGATCAAGGCCGCACCGGCCGGCAACACAAACGCGTCAAGTTGGCTCTTCAAGGCTTGGCTGTATATCGACGGACTCTCAAAGTAGCCCTGAGGAGCGCGTTTAAACCTAAAGCTGCGGCCACCTAGAGAGAAACCGAAAAGGTCCCTACTCTCCTCAGCAATCGGAATGCTGAAGAAAGCATTCTTCAGATCGATCACTGAGAACCAGGATGCAGAGGCTGGAATCAGAGTCAGTAGAGCCGTTATGTCGGGCACCACAGGGAACTGAGGAATCACAATTTTATTCACCTCCCGTAATTCGATGACAAAACGATAAACAGGAGGCTTAGACGGATCAGTGCGTTTCAGAATAGGCAACACAGGGCTATTGCACACGTTTCCCCGAGTCTCCTCGATAACATCTTTTTCGACCAAATCGTAGATGATCGCTAACAGCGCTCGCTCACCATCAAGGGAGATACGATACTGGGGAATACGTGGCAAACGCACATTAGATTTCAAGTGAACAACATAAGGGGAGATGTCAAGCAGGCCCACGTCGTTGGGACCTGTAGCCCACAAAGATGCAGGAAGAGAACTCAATTCCGGTGGAAGCTTATCGCTGGACAAGTACATAGGAGAGATAACTCTCTCACCCAACGTAAGCTTTACTCCCGCAGGAGAACAATACAGAGTCGCATACAGACATTTCAGCAAATCCAGGCCCAAAAGATTTTCGCCACAACCAGTAGTCAAAATCAAAGGAGCTTTCAGCTCACGAGGCCCAATTGTAAGGGGCAAAGGGCGTGAAACCAGATTGCTAACAGGGGCGCCGGAGAATCCAATGGAAACATTTGTTAAGCCAGACAAAGGTGCGCCAGGGAGTTTCGAATGCATGATGGAACTTTTCGCTGCACCAGTGTCCAACAGAAAAGGCTCAACTACGCCCGATGTGGCAACTGCGACGTAAGGCCCTCTCCGATCATCCGGAACTGATACTACTCCCTCTCCTTGTCTATGGCTGTCCTAGTAATTACCGTTGTCAGTGTTCTGATCGACGTAATAATTGTCCACATTGTACTGTGCAGATCTGCCTTGCGACGATCCACGCTGATCAAAACAATAATTAGAATCAGAAGAATTATTGGAACGATCATTTTGAGTACCGCGACCTGTACCACGCGAGGCCTGTTGAGGACCACTACGACCTCCTCTAGATGAATTACCACTATTTCGATCACGCAAAACTGGACAATCGAATTTCAAATGACCCTCGTTTCTACAATAGGCACACTGATTGTACCCCAGCATAGATCTCTGCGAAGAGGAGTCATTTCGTGATTGCGACCTATTCGACTGAGACTGCGATCGATTCCGCTGTTGCGAATCATTCTGATTCGAGCGTGGAGGATACGCTTGTTGCAACAACACTTTCGTTTTGAGCTCTTTCGTCTTTTTATCCGCACTATCACTTTCCTCTTTCTCCCTAGTCTCATAATATTGGGCCGTAGCCAATATCTGAGCAGAAGTGGAAACAGCCCACGCACTCTCTGAATTCTTTAATTGGTTGCTTAGGTCTGGCAACAAATTTGACACAAATTTGTCTACGAACAATCTCTGACCTCCCTCTGTACCCATATCTTGACCACTATGATCAATGAATGCCTCCTCAAATCTTGTAAAGAAATCAGAGACACTCTCATCCTTCTTTTGTTTGCAAGCGGACAATTTGTCCCAGTTTACCTTCATAGCTGGCATAAGCGTTTTCATAAGGGTGATTATTCTCTGAGGGAGATCGGTAATGAGCTGTTCGGGCTTAGCCCCACCGATTTGTCGGGTATCAGCCGCCACAAGAGCAGGCCAGTCACTGCCTAGCTCGGCTACATGGTTTTCCTGACGAATTTTTGCCCATACCGGTTGCGGTACGACATTGCCAAACAACAGATCAATGTCGGCAAGATTCATTATCGTAGCATCCACTAGCTGAGACAATTCTTTATAGTACCCAGCAGGATTTTTGCGAGGGTCGGGCAAAGTCTGCTTGACCTGCAAAACTTCCGATCGTTTCCACAGAAGATGTATCCACACTCTCTGGAAATGTGGCAGAATAGCAGGATTAACAGTCGCATCACCTGGCATCCACACTGGCGGAACTTCGCGCATGGGATACTGACCAGGCGCTGCTGTCAGTCCCTCAGTTTCATCTGAAAACAGTGCACGAGGCGTCATAGTGGGACGAAAAGACAGTAGCTGTTCGACTGCACGTCGAACATTGCTACCCACAAGTATTCCGCTCGAAAACTGAAGCTGAAGGTCAGTCAGAGCAGTCAATATATCGTCAGGTGCATCAGCCGATATCACATCGCGTAAGAACTTACACATTTCTTCAAACACAAATCTTTGTGTCGGCTCATTGAATTGAGAGAATGTGTCAACAACCACACGTGAAGGATTCCTAAGGGGGTATTTAATCCAGCTTTTCGCCATATTAATTAGTGTATCACGCTCCCTACCGCCAGGAAGCTGACTCCGTAGTTGGGGAGCATTAGAACCAGCGGATCCAAGAACTGGTCCAAGAGAAGAGAAGAAGTTGGCAGCAATATGAGGAATACCCCGCCTAACAGACGAGGAAGAAGAGAGAAGCAAGGGGGTAACAAGAGAAGTGTCAGGAACAGACGGGACAGCAGGAGTAACCAAAACAGTAGAAGTAGCGGGAACAGGAGTATGAGGAAGTATAGACGGAGGAGCAGTAGGAACAGGAGCAGGTAAAGGAACAGGAGCAGGTTGAGGAACAGGAACAGGCTGAGGAACAGGGGCAGGCTGAGGAACCACAGGAACCACGGTATCCTGTGCATACAGAGGTGGCGACTTTAATAGATAGGACAACAAAGGGTCCTCTACTGCTTCCTCTCCCTTCTTATCCGTACCCGTCGGTAAAGCGGGATAACACTTATCGACAGTATTGCGCTGCAACCTATCAAAAACTTCCTTTTCCTTTTCCTCCTTATCTCGCTGAAATTGCTCTGCATTTCTTACCGTTGAAACGATACCTTCTCTCTTATTACGTTTAAGCTGCTTGATTTCTTTCTGCTTGGCTTCTTTCCGCCACAACCGAAAGGAATCAAACATGGCCGGCCTCGCTTTTCTTCGGAACAATTTAACTTCAAGATTATCTAAAATCGGGGCCTCAAAACTACCATGAGGTGGCCATCTAAGGACACCGTCTTTTTTAGTGTAACGAACCCAACACTTATTGAATGCAATTGGACCCAAACCATGTCGACTGTATAATTCGTAAGTTGGAGTTCCAACCGGAGGTATCGGACACGAGTCCTCCAGTCGGGAATCCGTACCACAACCTCTAAAGCAACTGAACAAAGTACTACGGCCAGGCATCGTGCACACTAACCGAGTTTCACAAACGTCAAGGGTTATAGGATTACAATGTCCCTGCAAAGAGCAAAAACCCTCGGTTTTTGGCGACTGCAGACGTCAAATAACACAACAAAGAACAAAATACCAAGAACCACAAATGCAATGGAACCATGCAACAACTAAGCACCCACAACAACAAAGGACTCTGGGAGCAACCCACAAATACTTAACTCAAAGATCAATGGCGTCACCAGGAAGGCCCGTCAATCGTCTCGCTGTACCAAGGTCTACGCCAGGCGCCAATACAGGTCTACAGTCAGGGCAGCAGTCCGTCGCAGCCGTCAGGAGGCGGGGATCTTCGCGGGAAAAGTCGTCGGGCCACTTGTTTCGACAACAGGATCGATGAAGCGGGGTGCACCTTCCCTCGAAGATTTCACACGAAGTTCCTCACGATTGTCGGGCTTTGGACCGGTACCGCTGATGCAGCCCCACGTTGGGCGCCAACTGAAGGACTGGGTTTTTCTAAGACCCAGCGGTGCCAGGGATAACACCTAAAACCTTCGTGGGTAACCTGTTCCGGCGTACAAATGACAGAGACACGGGACACTTCCTTCGGCGTCAAAGATTCGAGGTTTATTACTGCAGGGAACACAGAAGTCACAGGAAGTACAACATGTGCAAGTTCGAGGAGTCTGCTTCAAATTGTATCTGTGGATCGCTCTTCTTATACAGTTTTTGGGCATAGGATAACATGGTGCACAAAAGATTACAACCTGGTTCCGATCGTAAAAAGTCAGAGGGGGTCGCTTTCATGTATTCAGGGCCCGGCACATAATTACAGTAGCATTTGGCAGTTCCCAACTATAAAAGTACATCTTCCCACCATTAGTACATTCCGTTCGGCTGTAAACGAAATCGAGGAGGAGACAGAAACAGGTGCAAAGGAAGACGAGGACAGTGAACAGATCGAAGAGGGTGTAAAAGGGGTGGTATCAGGAAACACGAGTTGCAGGCATCAAAGGAGACATGCCTAATGAATGCACAACTGAGACAATAGATCGGCACGGCAAGATGAGCCTCAAGCGGGGCCATCTGCCTTACAGTGTCATCCCCCTCATCATAAAGACACCTTCAAAGGAACACGTGTCTTCCGCAAGAGTTTGGGAATCCCAGGGTCGCGAAACGGACAGCGTCCGTTCGCTGGCTACTTGAGGGCAAGAAACAAAATGGATGCCGTATCTAAGATGGAACCCGTGAGTTCAGATGAAGAAACCCACGAAACAAACGAACGGTTTAGGTTAGCACAGCGAATACGCGTACACCCACTAAACTCGTCATTTGCGGTTCATAGATACCAGACTCGGCCATATTCGTGCGAGTCGAAAACACCACTTACAATTGTCACGGAACCTCACCTGCACATATTCCGACCACTCCCCAGCACTTATCACTCTTACCCCCCCTCACGATGACTTGCCCTTCCTATCCTGGCGCTTGAACCCACAAAACCTACTAGACCCAGTATTTAAACAGGAATTAGAACAAGAGATAGCTGACTTCTTCCCACAAAATGAAAACTCGGTCGAGCAATACTCCACTATATGTGCGGCATTTAAGGTCACCATTTGCGGGATCTGTATTGCAAAAAGCGGGTGAATTCTGAGGGATATCTGCTCCACGCTTCACAAGCTGGAAGCAGAGCTGAAACACACAGAAACTATGATGCAGGACTCCCCCACCTCAGAATTACAGGCTCGGTTGAGAAGCTTACTTACTCACTATCAGGAGACAGCTGAGAGCGAATGTAAATTTAGAAAGGAAATACCATCAGACGTGCCAATATGGAGAGGACGAACGACCGGGAAAGGCGCTCGCCTCTCTGATTCACCCTCCCCTCTTCTCTAACATGGTCCTTGAAATCGAAGACGAAAATGGAAAACTACATAGAGGCACTTCTGAGATCGTGGGAACTTTCTGTAGCTTCTACAAAGCCCTGTATAAGACACACAACACTCACGTGGTAGATTTCACCCCCTTCTTTGAGGACACCGCAATAGCCTGGTTGGGAAATGGACAGAAGGAATTTCTTTTAGCACACCATGAAGATGAAGAGATCATATCCGCCATAATGCAACTCCAATCAGGCAAGGCCCCGGGCCGGACGGCCTTACAGCTGAATTTTATAAAACATTTAGCCACTTACGTATCCCCGTACTGCGACATGTTTTTTGAAGAGGCACGTGAAACAGGCATACTACCCCCAAGGATGCGTGAGGCGCGCATAATCTCCCTGCAACTCATATAGACACCTCTCATTAATCAACGTTGGCGCCAAAATAGTAGCAAAATTGATCGCAAACCTCATCAGCCCTCTTATGATTGCCCTAGTACTCCCAGATCAATCGGGTTTCGTACCCAATAGAGGAGCGTCTCATAATCTGCGCACTTTGTTCGTAGTACTCCAGGACATTGATCTCAATATGAATGCTGCAGCAATATTCCTCGACACGACCAAGGCGTTCAACTCACTTGAATGGAATTACCTTGCTTTCGTCCTACAATCTATGGGTTTCCTGCTCCTTTCCTGGCATGGATAGACTTATTATACACTGACCTATAGGCTAGAGTCATGGTCAATGGAGTCCAATCCTCTCCCTTCACAATAGCTAGGGGCACCCTCCAAGGATGCCGACTCTCACCCCTACTTTTCTCAATAGCGATTGAACCCCTGGTGGCCAAAGCCCGACAACATTACCAGGACCATGCGCTGACCTATCCAGAAAGAGAAATTTTCATCTCCCTGTATGCTGATGATCTTACGCTATATCTGCGCAATCCAGACAAAAGCCGTTACCCCATCCTTAGACTCCTCATCCTATTTGGTCACCTCAGTGATATCAGTTGGGGTAAATCATAGATATACCCCTTTATGGACGCCACCACATGTTTTGAGCACTTACATACCTCGGAATAGGCATTTCTCGGACCCGAGATGAACTGATGCGGTCCAATTATGGACGAGCGCTTGATCTCATCACTGAAAAAATCACTAGGTGGGTTGCGTTGCCCCTCTCCATGGCTGGAAGAGCCTCCCTGATTAAAATGGTAGTACTACCCAAAGTGCTTTACCTTTTCATGAACATCCCTTATGCTCCTAGCCTCCATTTATTTTAATGATGTCAAAACCCAACTGATTTGTCTTCTCTGGGGCGGGAAACAAGCCAGGCTAAGCTGGGACACTCTCATGCGACCCTTTGCAGCCAGGGGTTTTCGAGATACCCGATTTTGAACTTTATTTTATCTGTGCTTAGGCTCACTTTGCAGCCTACTGGATGAATCCCCCCCTTACATGCCCCACCGAGCTTTAGAAGATGGATACATGACCCCCACACCATGTTCAGCATACTTGAGCACCCCGTGGTCCCAAGAAATTTGGCCTTCACCACTGTTCAATGCACTACCAGTGCTTGGTAGGACCTGGCCCAAAGGACTCACTGACCCCTACTATATTCACCCTCATTAGCCCTCCAGGGGAGACATGATCTCCCGGTTACACGAGAAGGGGGCTGCCGCCACTTACTACGCAAACTGTCCAGTCTCACCTGGGGACAACTATATGTAAAAGGGAAATTCCGCACTAGCGATGAATTCTTTGGAACCTCATCACCTACCCCTCTAGATCGGTTCTATTACATTAGGCTTAAGAAGGATACACGGACCTTTACCCCATGCTTTCCACAAGAACCTCCCAATATGCCCTCCTTGACACCCTTCTGCAACAACCCACTCCTACACATGTAGTGTCATTTCTGTATTGCACCACTCAAAATGAGTGAGTGTGGAAATTAGAGAAATTGATGTACATAAACAGCGTTCATTTCCCTTTCTCCCACTCCTCTTCCTGCAAGCACCATGAATACCGTAAAATATTGACCGCATCACTCTGCCAGTAAAAGCCCGTACCCATATGTACATGACAGCCATTCTAGGCACCCTGGCCCTTTTGCCCGCTCATTAGAATCACCGGCTACCCTTCTGCGCGTATCTGAACCCCCCCCTCTCACATGTATAGATCATGAAACCCTCTCCCTCTGCGCGACCCTGCTACGAAAAGCAACCCTCCTGATTGACCCACGCAAAGTCCCCCATTCCTTCTTGAAGAAGCATCCCTTGCCTCAGCTGACATAAACCCCCCCAGCGGTATCTGACTGCCCCCGTTCTCTCATGTGCGGGTCATAAGATCTCTCTCTCTCTCTGTGCGACTCTGTCCCTGTGCGCACCCTGGCTCTCCCCTCCTCCCTCGCATGGACAAGTCATAAACCCCCTTCTTCTGCAAGGCCCTGTCCTTGGGAGTCGCGGCCGCACCTGACCAGCACCTCCTTTCCTTTCATGAATAACCCCTCTGTTGGTAAACCCTCCCTCCGCGATGGACTGTCCACACATGTCCGAGGCCAACGCCTAAGCCAGAAGATACTGTTTATTGCCCCTTATTGTATGGAGTCACTCCTTTTCAAAGAACCCACTATTGATCCTGGCCACCCCACCCCCTGGGCTATGATCAGGCGCACACATCCTAAAGATTGGCGGAACACTCAGCTGCGTGATTACCCTCCCCTCTTATCAGCAGGTCAAGGGTCCCTATTGTGAACATATGTGGGGTAGGATTGACACGAGGATCATGGGGATGTCTTTTCCGTGTTTCACAATGTCGTGATTGTAATGCTAAGTGTTTTGCAAGGTATAAAAGACGATGTTTCAGCTCACTTGTTAGAGCACCTCCCGAAAGACACTGTGTTTCGTGTCCGAAATGACAGGCTCTCCTCATGAGTAATAAATCCTGTTCTTGTGATTCCTGCTCCCAGCGCCCGTCTCTTTATTTTGGTAACTATTCAGAATGGGAGCTAAGAGGCGACTTGCGCCAGCCGTCCGGGCATCGATACTAGGATGGGCTCACATTCAACAATTGGCGTCCCAACGCGGGGTCCATCAGTGACATGAGGTCCAGTAAGAGAGATCCAGACGATGAGGTGAATATCTAAATGATCGGAGTATACCTGCCTTGAGAGGGCCCTCGTCCGGCTGCTGATTGAATGAACTTCACCGATTCTGAACGGACCTCTCTTGAGTGACCTACTGTCCTGACTGGAATCCCACAGGAATGCTGCATAGAGTAAGAGAACGATCGGGCGCTGGAAGGGGAAGACGAAGAACTATCCGCATGGTCCGGTCCGGGTAAGATTAAGTAGGGTGTTTTTACGCCTGATTGGTAGGGTGGTTCTATCCACCTGATTGATTGATTGATTGTATTGGAATCGGTATTTGAATACTGATATTGTTGTTATTGGTTCATTTAGCTTTGGATGCTACTTGAAATATTGGTTCTCTTCTTGAGAACGAGACATTCTCTGTTTGCAAACAGCGGCGAATAGGAACGTTCATCTCTCTTCGCAGATAGAGAAGGGTAGGTAATGCAGACTTTTGTCCCCGTTGTAATCCGTCATGCCTACTTTTCTCCCCACTGATTGTTTGAAATTGATTAATAATCGATTGTTGCTCTTTGAGATCTTCCCTGTCTACAAACAGAGACGAATAGAAATATTCTGTCTTCCTTTGCAGATAGCGAAGGGCAGGTAATGCAGACGTTTGTCCCCGTTGTAATCCGTCATGCCTGTTTTTCTCCCCACTGATTGATTGGTTGCCTGGACATTGTTGTTCCAGGAATTGTTTCGTTTGAGGTATTTTCTATTTGCAAACAACGTGGAATAGAAATATTCCGTCTAGTCTTTGCAAGTAGTAAAGGGTAGGTTATGCCCCTTTGTGATTTCGTCAGTCCTACCCACTCCCCACTGATTGATTGTTTATTTGGGGGGTAGCTCGCCTGGTCCGTCCAGGAGGCTACCCTTATGGAGGACATATGCTCCCCACTCATGGGCCATTTATTGGAAGTAGGCCATCTGGTCCGTCCAGGAGGCTACCCTAGTAAGTGGAGGTACATCATTTGGTCTGTCCAGGATGATACCCTAATGAAGGAATATATGTTCCCCTTTGATCGATAATCTAGTTCCACCCCAGACCATTTATTGGAGGTAACTCGTCTGGTCCGTCCAGGAGTACCCCTAATGAAAAGGACACATAAAAATATGAAGTGATCACCGTACCCTGTTAACAGAAACTTTAGCTCGAAACACGCTAAGGAAAAGAAGAATAAAAATAAAAATAAATCAGGCTAAGTCAGTAACCCCCTGATGAGCTTTTGACTTCACTAAAAATAAGAAACATTAGAAACAGTTTGTAATAAGAAATATAAAATGGCGAAAAATTTGACAGCAAGACAGCCACGAGGTAGCTAGGTTCCGCTGCCTACTCCTGCTCCAAACATGTCTGCCTCATTGCCCACCACGCCCAAATAACGGTCACATGAAATAGATACAAATCAATAGGTACCTACCCCCATTCCGGAAGCTCCCGAAGTGCAACAGGTCCGCGGTTACGCCCATCCGGAAGGCGAGGCCTCGATGCATGCAGGGCTCGCCTGGCCGCAGTCGGAAGGGGAGGCTGTGGGGCGGACGGCCCAAAAAATCGTAATGACCTCTCCTTCTCCCCTCTTCTGCTGCCCTGCAGGCCACGGGGGGGGGCTGTCTTGCCTCAGCCACCGACCACCCACCCCCCCCTCTCTCTCGCCTGATCCGGCTCACATCGAAGGCCGAAGCCAAGGCGAGGACGGCGGCGCTTACAGGTAGTCCCGCCACATGTCAACCCCTGGATAGTTTCAGGTAGTCCCGCCACATGTCAAGGGGGGGATGTCTTGCCTCAGCCACCGACCCCCCCCCATCTTCATTGCCTGGCTGTACCAAAGCGGTGGAGCCGAGGAACGGCGCGGGGTCGCTGGAAGGGGGAGGCGGCGCGAACGAGCCTCCCCCACCTCCCTCCAGGTGGAGGCTTCCAGCGACACCCCAACGCTCTTGCTTAAAGAGGGTCCACATCGAAAAGCGGTCTTTTGCCCAGGACGGGCACACGCCCCATGCCTTCTCTCCTCAAGTTTGAAGATTCTATGAGAGCCGGGGAGCCCCCCGACCCCTCCGCATGGGCGCCCCCGTCCCCCTCACTGGGAACCGCGACATCGACGCACTCCTGCCGGCGCCAGCCTCAGTTTGGAAATGGCTAAAATACAGCCAAGGTACAGACTTGTTCAGTTCCGGTGGAACACCAGAATGACCCGGTAGGAAAATTGTTGCCGCCCTCCCCACTCTTTGACTGATGGTCCATATTGTTAGACTGTTACCACATTGCGAAAAACTTTTGAACTACCAACGGAAGGTTCTTGTCCTACTACGAGTCAGTGGAGGCAATCTGACTATACTGGGACTTGCCTGACCTCGCCCAAAATGGCGCCGACACAAAAATGAGACTTTTTTAATAAACCTTGTTGCACCCTGATTGCTCAGCTTTGATGCCCCGGGATATGTATGCAGTTTTTGGACAATGAAAGTAGATAAGAAGGATATTGAGTATGTGCTTGGAAAAGAAAGCGATATAAGATGAACATTGATCATGTGTTTGGACAATGAACTGATTTAGGGTGGGTACTAATTATGATTGGGAGCAATGAATTGGTGTGATTTAGGCACTGAGTGAGCATTTGGATAATGAATTAATGAATTAATTGAAAAGCTGAATTCTTGACATGCATCATGCTTGCTCTGTAGGAAAGTTCGATACGATTTTATTGCACTGCCGCACTTTATGCAATGAACTGCCACCAACTTCGTTCTTCTCATGTACAGTTCCAATCTGCTCCGTGGCCGGTCCACTGGGTTGTAGGCCCGTATTTGTACACCAACACTTTTTATTAAAGGTATTTTGAAAAAGAAAGTATAATTGTAGCGGTTGCATTAATGAGTTTTGAATGTATTACTACTGTGAGCGAAGAATAAGTATGATGAAGGCTGAAGGTTAAAAAGTACCCGATATTTAGCAGCTACATTATGTGTCACAGGCAGCCGGAAAAGTGTTTTAGACGCCCTTAAACGACACCACAGAAATACCACCTGACCGCCACCCTTGCACACGACCTATAAGGCCACAATCGTGTGATCCATGTAGATACACAGACCATCGATGATTATCTATCTGATGCTACTGATCCCTCTGGGCTTAAATGCCGAGATGGTAGAGAATGCGGCCCGTGGAGGTAGGTCGAGTATGTGGTAGGTAAAAACATTTTCGGATTTATGCAAGTTGATGAATTTTGAATGTTGCCCCCACCCCCTTCCTTCTCCTCTCTTCTGCAGGTCACGTCGGAACGTCGGCTGAGGTATGGAGGAATGGTGATCGAACAAACGACGGAAAAGGAAGGGGGGGATTTGAGCATAGTACCTATGCTAGACTTAGAGATGACTGTTCCTCCTTAGAACGTAGCGACTGGGAGGATGGACTGACATAGAAACTTGACGGGTACTGTATGACGAAAATTGACTCGAAGTAGCATGTTAGATAATGTAACTAGACGTTGACTAGATAGGGAAAGGACAAAGAAGAGTGCATGGATAAGGGTTACCAAGGCACCACCCGTCTGGGAAGTTAGAAATGTTGCTGATGTTCAAAATGTACTGCCCCCTTCTCACACTCTTATAGATATAGCCAAGCTGTCCGACTGTTCTCCCGATCAATACTTGCCGTTGCCTCAGCCTGGAGAACTTCCCACCAAAGGAAGAAACTGAAAAATGGTTTAAGATCCAACCATGGGTAAATAGCGCGACCAGATTAATTTCTGATCGACTAACCGAGGTGTAAGTATTGGCAATTGAGAACGCTCGCAGAAATAACAAGCGAGAGGGAAAAGGAGGGAAAGGTCAAAAGAGCTAAGCACGTAGGTAAATAGGATAGTAAAGATACGTAGGATATAAAAATAGATCTTGTTGGCCAACAATTGTTTTCTGTTTTGTTGTGAATGTCTTGTATATATGTAATACATGTACTGTCTTCCTTCGTCTGAGTTTGTGTGTGTGTACTGTAGGGGTTTATGTTCTCCCTCTGTTTGCGTCTCTCCGTTACCTGACCCCCTGCTGTTCTGTGTTGTGAACGCACTAAATGACCTATTTTTGTACACGTCTCTCTCTTTCTCTGTTTCTCCCCCCCCTTACCTACCTCTCTCTCTCTCTTTCTCTCTCTCTCTCTCTCTCTACATGTCATACGTGTACCGAATGGCTCGTTTAGATTGCGGACGACTCTCACTCTCTATGAGAGTCTCCCTATTTCCTCTTCCTTTTTATGGTAAAATCGTGCCTCGCTGGCACCAGTCTGATTGGATACTTATTGAACGCGAAGGTGTTCAGCGAAATTGACCGAAACTAAAAATGATTGTACCTCGCCATATTACTACCTCTCCTTTCTGCAAAATGAATGAACTCGAATTGGCTGAGAAGGAAAGGACAGGTAAGACGACTAAGGTCCCCCAATCTGGCCTTTATAGGGGAACTGTATGTCAATGGCACCTTATTTTTCTGTTCATCAGAGACGAACGCCAACGTCTAGATTGACCCCCAATGCCCAGATTGCCCCGCCCCCTTTTGCACCCAAGCGCGAGCGCCCGAAGCATCCCCGCCCCATTTGATAGACCCCAGCTGCTGTCCCGGATATAAACATGATGACCATGAGTAACTGTCGTCCCTCGAGAAAAACCTGTTTTACCTGACTCTCGATGATAACGCCCCCGCCCTGGTTGAAAAAGGTTAGCCGGCCTTGAAGGGAATGTTAGACTGTTAAAGGCTCGGGTTTGAAAAGCAAGTCTCCACTGGAGGTTCCGAAATATTGAGTTTGATGAAATGCGCAGTTGATAGGAGTCTTATTTCTCTCCATTTATGTCATGAATAGACGATGAATACACTTGGCATGAACACAGTAGGAATGCCGACATATGCACTGCTTGGTAATAGACCTCTGACTGTGACCGATGAGTGTATCTCCCAAGTGCGTAGGATTGAGGGAGGAATTCACATGCATAAAGGTCTTCTTCTGCCAGTTCTCTAAAAGCTTGTTTTGTACCCATTCAAAGATTTACGATCACCGGAGGAGAAGGGTCGGATGTGACGTACAGCCTGGCTGCAGATCTTGAGACACATGTGACCTCGACCAAAGGTGGAGCTGCAGAGCAACAAGATACGGGACGAGACGGCAATTTCAAACGTGGAAAATGAAAAATGACGGGCCGCCCTGAAGCCCTCCGTCTGCTAACCCACGTGTGCCTGGAGTCTCCGTCCCCCTTCTTTGGGCCCGATTGATGGGCCTGCCTGCTTGTTATCCTTTGCTCCCTTGGTCCCTTTTGTGTGTCCCAGGAACTCTGACCCAACTCCGCCCTCTCTCCTATCGACTATTTGAACCACACACACCCTCTTTTCCATGTGACTTCACGCCAAAAGGAAGAACGGCACTCAGGTGGGAATAGGGTGTTGCCACGGAAATATAGGTGCTGAGCATAAGGCGCCACTAAAAGGACTGGTTAGGGAACAGGACTGTGGTCTAACAGCAGAGGACAGACCGCACCTTGCAACGCGAAAGGTTGAATACGAGCTGGACCTATAGCTCCACCGCCGGTGCTCAACAGCGCCAACGAAAGGATACGGACAAGAGCCTACCAGTGATGGCTCACTGCTAAAAAGACACTGTGACGAAGAGATCTTGTGTATTGAACTGAATTCCGCCCTCAACTACTTGGTCAAAATGTTCATTGGTCACATTTTTAAGTCAGAAACATTTATGCTATGTAGTGCGTTTGAATGTTAGGAACTCGACAAATGCAATTTCCTATGTGCTGCATTCTGCCCATCACATCAACTGTCCATGATTATATGCCAAATGTTAGTATTGACAAATGCTAATTCTTCAACCACGCCTGTTTGCTTGTACCCCCATCAATTACAAAAATGAACTCTGTAATGTAAAAAGGGGCGACTGTGGAAATTAGAGAAATTGATGTACATAAACAGCGTTCATTTCCCTTTCTCCCACTCCTCTCTCTGCAAGCACCATGAATACCGTAAAATATTGACCGCATCACTCTGCCAGTGAAAGCCCGTACCCATATGTACATGACAGCCATTCTAGGCACCCTGGCCCTTTTGCCCGCTCATTAGAATCACCGGCTACCCTTCTGCGCGTATCTGAACCCCCCCCCCTCTCACATGTATAGATCATGAAACCCTCTCCCTCTGCGCGACCCTGCTACGAAAAGCAACCCTCCTGCTTGACCCACGCAAAGTCCCCCATTCCTTCTTGAAGAAGCATCCCTTGCCTCAGCTGACATAAACCCCCCCAGCGGTATCTGACTGCCCTCGTTCTCTCATGTGCGGGTCATAAGATCTCTCTCTCTCTGTGCGACTCTGTCCCTGTGCGCACCCTGGCTCTCCCCTCCTCCCTCGCATGGACAAGTCATAAACCCCCTTCTTCTGCAAGGCCCTGTCCTTGGGAGTCGCGGCCGCACCTGACCAGCACCTCCTTTCCTTTCATGAATAACCCCTCTGTTGGTAAACCCTCCCTCCGCGATGGACTGTCCACACATGTCCGAGGCCAACGCCTAAGCCAGAAGATACTGTTTATTGCCCCTTATTGTATGGAGTCACTCCTTTTCAAAGAACCCACTATTGATCCTGGCCACCCCACCCCCTGGGCTATGATCAGGCGCACACATCCTAAAGATTGGCGGAACACTCAGCTGCGTGATTACCCTCCCCTCTTATCAGCAGGTCAAGGGTCCCGATTGTGAACATATGTGGGGTAGGATTGACACGAGGATCATGGGGATGTCTTTTCCGTGTTTCACAATGTCGTGATTGTAATGCTAAGTGTTTTGCAAGGTATAAAAGACGATGTTTCAGCTCACTTGTTAGAGCACCTCCCGAAAGACACTGTGTTTCGTGTCCGAAATGACAGGCTCTCCTCATGAGTAATAAATCCTGTTCTTGTGATTCCTGCTCCCAGCGCCCGTCTCTTTATTTTGGTAACTATTCAGAATGGGAGCTAAGAGGCGACTTGCGCCAGCCGTCCGGGCATCGATACTAGGATGGGCTCACATTCAACATGAGTGCGAACCTCCACCAGCAAAGACTAAATGGGAGGGGGAGTTAGGACATCCCCTCACTTGAAGAGCCATGGTCCTTCTGTTGTCGCCAAACCGGGGAGGTCTCTGCCAGTAGCAGGCTGCATATTATACACTACAAATACATTCACCGTTTATATTGTATGCCTGCACGACTACATTGCCTACACTTGAGTGATAACGATCCATGTGATCGATGTGGGGAACAGGGAGCTAACTTCAAACAATTGGCTTGGGACTGCCCACCTGTCCGCCGATACTGGGGGAAAGTTATGCTCACTCTAGATCAATTTATAGGGATACACGTGCCGGAATACCCCCTCACCGCCCTTCTAGGGTAAACTGAGCCGATGCCTGCTAAAGTGTGGTGATATGCTTCCTTGACGGTTCTTCTAGCTAGACAACAAAATCCCTGTAGATGGGGCAGGGGAAGGGCCCCCAAATTTAAGGATTGGCTCCACAACATTACATATTGTCAAGAACAGTTACATACCTATGCTGAACTCCTACCACCCTCCTCTCGTCCGCGCAATATCTGGGCTCCTCTCCAGATTTATCTCCTGGAGCACAACACAACCATAGATGCACCCACTAACTTGCGTACTGATGGGAATGGCACACAGGGCGGGTTGAGCATAGATGCATGGGGGATATCAGACAGGATGGGACATGACAACTGAAATGTAGATATGGGAGATAGGGCACACCATGTATAAATGAAACTGTGTGGCAGGAATCATTGAATGTGGACATTTTATTTAGCCAAAATTGGTGAATAGCAGCACTAGTATTATGTTATTTGTTTTTTTTATTTAGGAGCATAAATGTTCGGTACGTTTTCTGTGGCCAATAATGGCAATTGCCCACCAGACGCAGCCGGCCCGATGTGGTTGTAGGTGTTTGCTGTGTATCTCCCCTTCCACCTCTACTGTCTTAAACACAAACGTCACCTTGCATTGCCGGCCCGCCTGGGATGTAGGCTTCATGCTGTGTATGGAACCATTTGGCGCCAATAGAGGTCTTATAAAAAAAAAGGTAACCTGCTGTCTACAAAATTGCAATTTCTTCTGAGAGACTTTGTGATGATGAGAGGCAAGAAATGATAATAATGACAGTGTTTCTTCTTTACACTGTTCAGGGGTATCAGCAGTCAACAAAATGTCGTCGATATATTGAACAAGAGCCACCCCTTTCAGCACAGGAAAATAATCAAGCTGCTTTTTCAATGCCTGACTATAAATGCTAGGACTCTCTGTATATCCTAGTGGAGCTCTACAGAATCTGTAGCATCTATTATTCAAAGTGGAGCCAAACAAATACCGGCTGTCAGGGTGCATAGGCATTGAAACGTTGAAAAAAAATTCATTTTTCAAATCAATTACACTAAATGTAGTGGCAGTTGGAGGAACCATAGTAAGAAGTGTCGTGATGTCAGAGACTACCGGTTATTGGAGCACCACAATTTTGTTAACCTCTCGTAAATCAATAATGAATCTGTACATTTTAGTATCAGTGTCTCTTTTCAAAATAGGAGGGATAGGGCTATTACAAATGTTATAAGGGACTTCTTCCACAACCACCACCTTGATCAAACCCTGAACAATGTGCGTCAATGCTTCTTCACCTTCCCAAGATATTTTATATTAGGGTAGCCGAGGCAATGAAGCCCCTTCCTTCACTTGAATATGCAATGGTGGAATAACCATTTGTCCCACATCAGTATCTGATGAAGCCCACAAAGTACTAAGTAATGGTGCCACAGCAATATCTTCTTTGATAAAACAAGACCTTTCAACCATTGGATAGTTATCATTTAAGATAACATGCACACCTTCTGGGGAACAACGTATTGTAGCACGAAAATATTTAAGCATATCAATGCCCACAATATTATCCGGCGTGGTAGGGGAAAGCAAAAATGGAAATACCTCAGTGAATTTATCAAGACTAAATTCAATTGGCGGTGACAGTGGGCTAGATGTAGGGGCCCATCGAATCCTATCGATGTTATCATTGCGCCAGACAGGGGAGCCCTAGGAACCAATTTTTTAGACAGAGCACTACGATGGGTAGCTCCTGAATCAATCAGAAACCGATCAAAAGGGCCCTAGACCTTTGCATCAACATAAGGACCTTTCTGATCTACTGGGACCTCAACCGGTTCCTTACCCCATCCTAGGCATAACTATGCATAATCAGAATCTCCAAGACTATCAGCCGAATAATCTGACATTTGATATTGATTCCGTCTATCAAAGGTATTATAATAATTAGGTCCGTGTTCAACTGCCTCAAATCTGGTACGATTTCCTATTCCTCCCCTATGTCCTAAATTGCCTGGGCATCCTCTCATACTTCCTCTACCCCGTTGAAACTGCTGACCTCGCAAAAGGGGGCACTCAGAACACCAATGTCCAATCTCTTTACAATAAGCAGCACACTGATCAAAAGACAAAGTTGATCGAGAGAAAGGGGGTACACCAGGGGTATATACTGCACATCCGCCTCTACCACCACCTCTGAATGGTGGACCATATACTTGAGCCAACATAACTTGCGTCTTTAAATCCTTAACCTTCTTATCCTCTTTGCCTTTTGCTTCCGATTCCTAACGCTCATAATACTGGGCCATAGCCAAAAGGGATACTGAGGAAGACGTAGTCCACGAACTCTCGCTCGCCCTAAGGCGACTAGCTATTTCTGGTAACATGTTAGCGATAAATTTGTCGACGAACAGATGCTTACCTGTTTCATCCGTCAATGTCTACCCACTAAAGTAATGGAATGTCTCTTCAAATCGTGTAAAGGAATCAGACACTGATTCCTACGCATTCTGTTTACAAGACTCTAACGTTGTCCAGTCTATTTTCTTAGGGGGTATGAGAGTTTTTAACTAAGTCACAATAGCTTTGGGAAGATCTAATATCTCCTGTTGTGGTTTCTGCACATGTTCCCTAGCTGCATCTATTTCTGCTTAATGCACCAAAGTATCACCATATGCTACATTATCATCCATTTTCCGAATTTTTCCCCACATATCAGGGGGCAGAATAAGTCCAAAAAACATATTGATATCTGGCAAGGTCATAGTGCAGGAGCTAATGGCTCCTTCCACTTCTTCATAGAAAGCGGACGGATTTTTCTGCGGATCGGGCAAAGCAGCCTCAACAGCCATGACGTCTGCTCTACTCCAAGGAGTTTAAACCCTATTATAAAGAAAATATCCCTTTGCATCATCTGAATCTTTATCGGCACTTGTTCCCTAACCCTTCGGATGAAACATACAAAGGCGCAGCTTCATGCATTGGTTTGATAGTAACTATAGTATCACTAGGGTCATTGGCTTTTCCAAAACTAATTCTTTTTGTGCTGAGGTCTGTGCTGTTTATGCAGTTTTAACTTTACCAGCTGATTTTTGCTTCTCTTTTAAACGTAGTGTATCATGTCTTAATTTAACTAATCGCCTAATTAGATCAGGTATATTTGAAAAAAGGAAAGTTCCATCACTTAATTGTTTATAAACAGAATTGATATCAGTGGGCTCTATGTTTTTAGAAACATTTCTAAAACCAAGTATTGCCTCCCAGGTGAACTTCTCTGCAGAATAAAACTGCTCTAAATCCTTCCACTGCTGAACTATTGCTACAAGATCTAGAGCAGAAGTAGTCCCATAAGCTTCTTTGCAAGCAGTGGATCTGATAGTGGCCTTTTCATCAGTAGTCAAAGTAGAGCGAGTCTGCTGCCCATCTTGCTTATCTATGTCTTTTTTAATTTGAAGACAAATGTTCTTCTTCAGAAAGATCATTCTCAGGGGCAGAGGGAAACTTACACGGGGCGGAGGTCGATCTAACAAGATGGAATCATCCTGAGGTTTGTTAAGTATGGGATAAATAGGGAGCCTAATAGGGTACTGGCCAGTTACCTCTAAACAACGCTCCTGTTTCTCTTTTTCTTTTATTGCCTTCATCTCTTTATTTTTTAATTCCAACGATTTTTGATATATAGTTTTTGGATGTTCTTTTTCTGCTATAGCTTCTTCTTTCCTCACTCTCTCTTGCACTTCTTTCTCCCACATTCGTACACAATCAAACATATCTTGTCGACTTTTCCTTTTAAACAAACACTGTTCTACATATTGAATCTTCTTAAAGTCAAATGACCCATTCACTGGCCATTGTAGATCAGGATCCTTTTTTGTATATTTGTTCCACAGTGTACTATACATTATAGAAGAAATACCATAGTTAACATACATATGTCTAATAGGTGTCCCCTCTGGGGGAGCCAACTGACTTCTTTCTAAATCCGTTTTGGTACTACCAAGACAGCAACACAGTCTACGGAGTGTGCTGGAAACAGGCATGCTACCGATTTTTTTTAAATATTACTTTTCCAAAATATATGTTAAATGTCGTATACTTGTAAAGCGCACAGCTACCCCAGCAAAGGGGCGTCCCAGCGCTGTATAACGTGGGGGAACCCATCATGGCTTTCCCTGTGGGATGGTCCCTCCTGGGCATCTCCAAGGTGAAGACAAGCATCCCCAGCGCTGATGGGGCCGTTAGTAGAGATTAAGCAAGCTATTGCCCAGAGTTGCTGAGTGGGACCCATGGTTGGAGTAGGCACCGAGGCGAGAATTATCGAGTCCACTGACCATGGCCCAAGACCCTGCTGCGTCGGGAATCAAAGCCTGGTCCCGTGAGGACCTCTGCTTCCGGGTCTGCCGCCTCTAACCAGTGAGCCACACCACTCCACTATATTCAAAAGAAGAGAAAAATCTCCACATTACCTCTCTTGGTCGACCTAATGGTCACTGCAAAAAATTATGCCAAAGGATACCCCAGTTGGGATCAGCCACCACCTGAAGGGTCAAATTGAAAATAAAACTGAGAATTCACTTCAGTCTACAAAGACAAGGGTCTCCTCATGCAGGACGACTCCACGGTAATATTCCACTCTTCCGTCAAGACCACTTCTTCGGACAGCCGAGTCTCCGATGAGGACCCACGTATCAGGCGCCTACTGTAAAAATGTGCCTTTTAATGAGCACACCGGTGCAGGAGTGACCCTTCTCTGTCCGTAAACCAACAAAATAGAGATTGGCTTTGAAGCTGGAATTCAAATAACAAGTTTATTAATCACTCATGCATGGGACCACGTCCATACAACACCCACAAGTGTTCCATGAGGTAGTACATTGAATACACAGACCATGATGCTTAGATACACACTGTGTTACAGAGTAAGCATGTAGATACAAATAGAAGGTACAGGGCTACACAGGAATAGTTACTGACAAACATGGGCAGATGGGCGGTCACTTAGTCAGCATAGTGGGAGGGGGAACAGAACTGGTTAGAACAATAGAAAATAGTTGACAGTTACATCTTTAGCCAGGTGCATTTCAGCAGCTACCGGCCTTTGCTCAGCACATACATTGCTTTGGCCCAGTAGAGAAGGAGTTAGCTGAAGCCGAATAGAAGGTCAAGCAACAGTGAAGACGGAAGAATTACATAGGTAACATAAATGGAAGCCACAACCAAAATGGCATCAGCCTATGCTAACTGAAATTATTTTAGATTTCCACAGAACCATTCCAGGAAAGGACTTTGGGCCATCATATCAATCACCTGCTCCAGTTCATGGGATCGAAGGCAGATTCGCTTTGATCTTACTACCCCAGCCTGGTCAAAAGAGAACCTCAAAAGTGTCAATCGGGCAAATCAAGAAAAAACATGGTACTTCTGATAAGTAGCACATTGCCATTGTCAAGGTGCCCCCAGATTAGACCAATATTCCTCTTCCTATTGTGTAGATACCATAAGAAGAGATTAGTCAAGCTGAGATAGTCTGCCAAATTGAAGGAACTGCTGAGTCTCCAGCTTTACAGTAAGTTCAGCAACTGAACCTTCTCCAACGTCTACTGTGTTACCTGCATTTGCAGCACTAGAAGAATCTACACCTGTGAAGATGTAGTTCCTTTGCAAGAAGTTGCAAGGTCAAAAGATGATCTTGTCCCAGAAGAAATTTGAGTTGTTTTTCTATTACTCCCAGGAACACTAACGTTTGAAGTCATAGGGTACCAATTCAGATTGATGACCACATTTTGCTAGGGTGATGTTTAGTCTGTGTGATCCAATGTAAATTGAAGTCAGAGATGCAAAATGTGGGTATATACATGAGGCTTGCCTCTGAATTTCACAATTATGCATAGACAAAGTTTGAATGAGTTGACAATATGGGGTATTTTCAGGGATAAAATTACTGATGAAAAATCTGACTTGGTCAAAATGCAGATTCCTAGTCTTGATTTCTTTAGAGTTTGCAGTGATTCACATTGACTCTTTCTGGATACAGAGCTGTTGAGCATTGTTGAAAATGTATTTTCTATTTCATATTCCTACAGGATGAAGAGCAAGAGTTAGTTTCCGAGTCCTGGAAGACATGCACACCTTCAATTGTAGAAGTGGCAATGAGTGCAAGGAAAGAATATGAAATGAAGATTATATCTGAGAATAAATAGATAAGGGCTTATATGTTTAATCAAACAGTAGCCCCCAGGAAACTTGAAACTGTTGTGTTAAATTTAAACATAGCACAGACAAAATAAGAATTAATAAACTAGCCTTGCACATTAAGACATGATGCTGTTGTAGAAAATTAAGTAACCAATAAATGGGTTGCACATAGTTGTGAAACTTTTTGATCAAAGGTTGAAAGATCATCATCAAATGGTTTGGATGACAAGCAACACACAATTTGGCAACTTGTGTAAACAATTTGGTTTATAACTTGTAACTAAAATAATTTTTGTAATGGATTTTAGTTGTGTGTGTATTATTTTTGTAGTCCTGAAGAAGTCTCTTGTGAAGAGATGAATTGTGTTGGCTACATGAAAAACCTAATTTTAAGAAGATTTAAATAAAATAAGTTTTTTTAAAACAAGGAACATGTGAATGAAATTTGTGTATCCCTTGTCTCAACAAGATGTGCATTACATGTCTACAAAAGTAAAGTTATGTGTGCTGATTACTCTTGTACAATAGTATTATGGAGTAGTACTCCTGTGAGGAAGATTAGGAGGATGTTCTTTCTGATCAGAGCACCACAAACTGGATTCTCTAAACGTGAAAGGTGTGATTTCTTTTGTCTCGGTCTCACTATTTGTAAATCATGAATGAAACTTGTTGGCAATGTAGATGCAGGAGCACAGTAAATGCTTCCAGACCTTCAACTTTGTTTTTATTCTTACCAGGGATACCTTCACATAAAGCTCTTGTGAGGGAGGGGGTTCTCCAAGGTAGTTTCAACCTTTTTTTTTAGATTACCCCTTGGCATACCCAGCTGTCACTGTACTAAAGGGAATGCTTTTGGACATCAAAGTGCTGCCTCCAAAAGTGGAGTTGAGCAGCAGTGTTGACAGCCAAACCAGGTGTAGGCCCGATGATGAAGCATGCCAAATGACTAAGATGTGGGTCCATAAGTACAAAAGGAAAAATGTTGCCCATCCTGGTGTGGTCAGGAGTAGGGATATCACAGGTTTCTTGACTAGTAACAGACTTCTCTGTTGTTTGAATTTGGATTAAGGGAAGCTCAGGTTTTTAACCCATAGCAATGTTCTCCCCCCGTCATTTCTTAAATATTATGTGATAAAAAGAACACACAGCCTGTGCATTTCACCTGATGAAAGTGTTATGCCAGGTGATTGTGAAAGTCTGTGGGATAGGAAGGCAGTCAAACAGTTCATTGATGATAAGAATATTTATACTTGATTAGACAATGGTCAGTATCTTGATGCAGACAACTAAGAAGAGGTGTTTTGTTTTCATCAATACAGACATAACTAGATTCATCAATTAATAGCCAGAGTGAAAAGGTTAATTTCACTCATTGGGAACACTATGAGGTTCCTTCAGATGAGAGTTCCGGAGTTTTTCAAGAAAGATTTGTCTATTTTGATATAAATCACCTGTTTATTTCTTTTTGCCAGATCTTGAATTATTGCTAATAGTTTTATCAGTTGACGTAAAGCAATACATGTCTCGGGAATTGTTAGAGTTCTTTTCAGAACATGGTTATACCTAGAGATATGAAATCATATTAGGGGCTCAGAATCCTGGTCAAAAAGAGATTTAATCCTGTTTAAATACAATAGATTTCATTTGTATTAATGGAACTGTTCAGCAAACTATACGTGTGTTTTGATTGCCTTAATGATTTAAAAATTCCATTACGTCTAAACGCTTGTTAGCTGCACTTCCAGATTAAAAATTAGGAATACCTTTGTTCACTTAGGAAATGAATACGTTGATTAAAAATTTTATATTTTAGATGTCATCATATGCTTCAAATGGCATAGCATTGTAGTCAGTCCTTACTAATCTACTCAAAAATTCTTGTCAAATACATACAGTCCTTCTGAAAGACCTCTGGTCCTTTAGAAAAAAATGATAAAAACGACAGGTACCAGAGGGTCTAGAATCAGAAAAAGAGTTCAAAGGTATAGGATATCTACCCAACAGACCACAGTCCCTTCCTTAACTCGAGGTCAGAATGATGGACACAAAGACTCTCAAGGGATGAGGAAAATACCCATCAGTCACCATACGGATCCGCCCTTCATCATTTGGGATTTGTCCGGACCACCCGTCTGAGAAAATTTGTATTACAATCAAAGGAAGACCTGGTGGTTAGGAGGTCCCCTTTGTTGTTCCAATTACAGTGTGGTCTACCACTCGGTCTTAGTGAGTGGAGAGAAAATATGGGACTGGGGTGTGCAGTGCAAATAACTGTGAGTGAGGAAAAGAAACCAGAACAAAAACGTGTGTTAAAATTGGTTTAGAGAGCACGGAACAACCTTTATTCAGTGGATGCTCTCAATACCAAGATTAAAAAATATAACCTTAGGCAGTCAAGTTAGGTAGACCGTCTGAGGTGGGGTCGACATGTTTCAGCAGTTATGGACTATTACGTCCTTGCTTTCATCAGGACCAGGATATAAGGCTAGTGCTACTGCACAATAGTGATAAAATTATATATAGGAAGAAAATATAAAGTGACAAAAGGAATCAAGTGCAAGGAGTCACCTGTATGATCCAAATGCCATTACAGTTAGTATTGTTTACTGTGGAATAAAAAGAAAGGACGTGAGTGTCAGGTAAGGCTATCTGCACCCTTCGAACTCTAATTTAAGTCCATCATATATGGATCAACAGGAAAGTCACATCAAAATGATGTTGACACATGCTCTTTTATTGTTAGAGGGTCAGTTGCATTCCATTTGGAGATACATATTATTATCCAAACGTTGTACAGTTCTTACCTTAATCTGTAAGGTAGGACAGCCTCACCCCACCTGGCAGTGGCTCAGGGGAAAGTGAAGCACCGCTCTAAAAAACATGTGGAACACATGTTAACATAGTGTGCAAGACAAAATACATACACCTCCCTCCTCTCAATAGCTGAAAGGTAGCAAATCTTAGACTGACAAGTAATGCTCCCGTTCCTAGCGTAACGTGACTGAATCTAAAAAAGGGGCTCCCTTTAGTCTTAAGGCCCCTTAGAAACGGAGCATAGCAGCGAGCTTAGTAAAATCAAAGTTGCGGATTCGACACGTAAAGCTCCTCTCACCTGTCCGTCGGTGCTCCGTGGCCGGCGTCCTAGCCGACTGGGGAGGTACCGAATGGCAGGATCAAGGCTGTTTATCAACCTTGCTCCAATAGGTCGCGGAGTCACGTGGTGTCTATAGTTGCGCGATCTCATTGGCTCCTCACGCGCTGAATGTCCTACAGGCTTTACCATTGGTGCTTACTGAAAAACAGACGTTCCGATAGGCGGCAAAAGACACGGCCAGCCTAAACAAGGTTAGATTGTTTGACAGGGTTGTCTAGGTAACTTATGCCGAGTGTGATTTAATAGTGTTACGCCTCGCACAATGAGGTAATAGGAATTGTCATAAGCACGATCGAAAGATAGTACTCGTGTCCTGCATGGTCTTAAGTACATAGAGTAAGGAAATGAGGGTTGACTGGACTAGAAAACTCCCGCTCTGGAGGGATGAAGCAAATATCCACGTAGATGGACATATGGCCCAACCTGGGTGGTGTATTTAGACCGGGATAGCAGATCATGTGGGCATTTATATGACTCAAGAAAGAACCATGCATAGGGCAATTCAGATTGGTACAGACAGGTTCATTTAGTTTATAACATCACAGAATTAGACACTCAATATAGTGAGATAGACTATAAAGTGGACCATGGGATTTCATCATTTAGACCTTCACGATGTGTGTTAAGTTTCAGTAACCATTTTTGTTCTTTAATCAATAGGTACTTAGCCACATCAGCTGTGTGTGAAGGAATAAAGGGTTGTTCAAGAACGGTCCATTGGAACTCCGTAGCTAGATGTTTGGCTTCCAAAAAATGGGTGGTTAATTTTGTGGCCTGTCTAGCACATCGAATGGTACTTTTGTGCTCCGATATCCTTATGCGGACTTTTCGTGTGGTCATGCCCACATATTTGTATCCACAAGGGCAGGTTATCAGGTAGATCAGACGGTCACTGTTGCAGTTTGTAAACTTCATCTGCTTCCAGGGTCTCGATGTGCCAATGTCAATCTCGACCGATTTAGTTGTCTGAGCACAAACTTGCCAATTGCCGCAAGGGTGGTGTCCAAGGACCGGAGGAAGGTTCCATAGTGACCCGACAGCTCTTGGTTGATCTTCAAGTGGTCTGGTATGTACCAGTCTGTCTTTCAGATTAGGACCCCTTTTGAAGGAGACTAGGGGACGTGGAAGAGACAGATGTCCTGAATTCAAAATAGGCCAGTGTTTCCGGACCATACTCTGGATCCTGTTGGAGAGATTACCAAACGTGTGAACAAAAGTTAGTCGCTCCAATGCAGCCTTTGGTGGTCTAGGTTCCAACAGGGCTTGCCGGTTATTGTTCATAGCTCGTTTCATAGATTGTTGGACTAGTCTAGGGGGGTATTTACGGGCAACCAGTTGAGTACTCAAAATACTGGAGTGTTTTTTATTTGCCGTGGTTGTAGAACAGTTTCTTTGGACCCGTAAAAACTGACCAAAAGGAAGGTTCTCCTTCAGAGATTTCGGGTGGTGACTGTCAAATAGTAAAAGTGAATTTCTAGAGGTGGGTTTTCTATAGAGCTCTGTTTGCAGGCCCTCTGGTTTGGCGATGATCAATAGGTCAAGAAAGGCAAGTTCATGTTGACCTATCTCTATGGTGAACCTCAAGTGTATATTTCTGGTGTTGAGCCAACTCAGGAATTCAAGGCATTTTTCTTTTGTGCCTCTCCATGTAACAAAAATGTCATTGATATACCTTTTCCAGGTCCTCAGGTTATCGATATAGGGCTTGCGATCATTCAAGATATGTTCTTGTTCGAATGAGTGAACGTACAAGTTCGCTAGACTGGGTGCATAAACGCTCCCCATACTAGTTCCAGATATTTGTAAATAGACCTGCTCTTCAAATTGAAAGAAGTTTTGTTTCATTGCCAGAGTGGCGCAGGCCATTATAAACTGGACTGGTGTGATGCTGTTTTAATCCCTAGAGGCTGACAGTTGGTGAACGACGTCTAAAGTTTCATCCTGAGGGATGGAGGTGTAAAGTGCCTCAACGTCAAAAGAGACCAAGAGGTCGGTATCCATATTGAACTCAATATCCGGTATTTGTCTTAGTAAATCCGTTGTATCCTTAAGATACGTGGGCATTTCTTTCACCATCGGTCTTAGAAAATGATCTACGAATGTGGACAAAGGTTCCAGGGCCGATCCTATGCCCGATATTATTGGGCGTCCTGGGGGTGGTCGTTGTTCTTTGTGGACCTTAGGCAAGGTATAGAAATATGGCATTTTCGGATGTTCTGTGCATAGGTAGGCAGCCTCGGCTGGTGTTACCAATCCTTCCGAGGATGCTTCTTCCACCAGCGTTTTGATGCTACGTTTTAGTTCCTCAGTGGGATTGTGATCCAAGGGGAGGTAAGCATTCCTCATGCCAAGTTGTCTTAGGCATTCTTTGCGATAGGTGTCGGTGTCGAGTAAGACAATTGATCCGCCTTTGTTAGCCGGTTTTATAGTGAGTTCCTTATTCTCAGTTAAGGATTTGAGCGCTAAATGCTGTGCTTTAGGCAGGTTGTAGAAAACCCTGTTGTTTTCAGAGAATAGGTTGTCCATCTCTCTTTCAAGGGCCTGTTCATAGGCCAAGACCTGTGGAGGCATTGAATGAGTGGGTGGTGTAAAGGTAGACTTACATTTCAGCCCTGTATTGGTGTTGTCCTCATCCTGCAGGGGGACTTCCTTCTCTGCAAAGTAAAAATGTAGTCTGATTTTCCTTAAGAACCTCGCTAACTCCAAACGGGTCTCAAACTCGTCATTTCGGTGCGTTGGTACAAAACCGAGCCCCTTGTTGAGGGCCTCTTCCTCAATGGGAGTCAAGGTGTGTTTACTTAAATTCATTACTATACCGGAGCTGCACTGCTCTGTCCGGCTTCTTTGTTCTTGGACGAGTTGCTCCTCAAGACCCTCGCCTCCGTTGAAGTGGAGGGGGGACTGTAATGAACTTGAGGTTGCGTTTTTCCTCTTCTTCTCCCGCGGGAGAAAAAAGGCCTGACCATTGGTGTTACAATTAGCACAAACAGCATTGGGAAGCGGTGCCAACAATGTTTGTTGGATCTGTCCTTAATTCGGTGAAACAAAACCTGTGTTAAAAATACAAGAAGATTTTAATTAGTTAAGTTTCTTTTAGGTACAGTTCAAGTATGAAAAAAAAGAGATGTTTCCCTATTTTAATTTATAGTCTGATGCAAGAGAGTACTGCTTATTTGGAAAAAGAAGCTACTATCCGTTTTAAGGGTATAGAAAAGAAGTGCTAGGGACACTCTTCTGTCACTACCTCAAGAACTAATTCTGACACTTGCTGTGCTGAACTTGGCAAACGTTTAAATCCAATAGGGTGCCCTGACCCCTTCCTAGTGTAACTTCACTTTTTGTACCTTAAAACCTCTTTTTGTATCCGCACTACTTCATTAAAAACAAGCATTTACAATGCAATGGTCTCGGCATTATTAAAGGTAGAGCTATTGGCATTGCTCATGACATTTTTTTTCATTTAAAAAAAAAACATAAATAAATGGTATTGTCATTTACAATGGCAATAGGTGAGCAATAGAGAGTAGTAGAGAGCAGGTATACAGCATAAACATTTGTTGCCTTTTTTTGTCACTCTGTTTTGCTTACTTATTTCATGGCTTGCCTTCCTCTTCCTGTTTGTCCGTCCCCCGGAACATATCCTCTTTACCATCCTTTTGATTGACTGACTTGTATCCCCCCCACTTCCCACATTTTAGGAACTTCTCCATGAGAATGCAAGTGTTTTTTTGCTATTTCTCGTGTGTTACACCCCCCCCCCTCCCCCGAAATACTCAAATCTATCTGTTGATTGACCTTTCAACTGCCTCTCTGTTGCTCCCTTACCCATCGTGGTACAGCAAATGCTTACATTTTCATTTTTTATTTTTTGCAGGGCCCAGGAATTGCCATTTGCTGCCTGTCTCTACACATTCCAAAAGGCACTTTCAAGTTTAAAAGAGAAAAAGCTTTTCATTTATTGATCCTTGTGCATTCTGCCATCTTGGAATGGTGAATAATAAATAAGAGAAAATGATGCGGCTGTCAGCGGCAGCCCATCCTTGTGATTTTTTTGTGGCAGTACTGACTAGGATCACCAAAAATCACTTTGCTTTTTGCCGATGTTGCACAGTACTAGTGGTAAATAACAGTGCCAAATGTAATTAGCAAGAAAGTGAGATCGATTGACTTTTCCCGTGCTTATTTGCAGTAATAGTTCCCCTCTGTTCTTCCCCTAACTCTCTCAGATAAAAGAACTGTTGCTCTCTTGTTTGCTCACAAATAACAAGCTGCCATACATTGTCATCACTGTAAAGGTAATGACACTGGCCCAGCCCCTTTCTTTATAATATGTTCGCGGTCAGTATAAATTCACAGATTGTCACATATTTCACCTATCTTCTCACCGCTCGCGGTTCTAAAAAAAGTACCTTTCAATGCCTTTTTTTAGGTCCCCTCGCTCGCAAGGGCCCCGCACCTTCTCAGTGGTGTAGTATTACACCCCAGACCATGCTGGCCTTAGTTCTTGAAGAGAGTGGATTGAGCGTGTAGAGAGCACAAACGCGATTCCAGAAAATAACAGACCATCGTTGGCATGTTCTCTTCTGCGAGGGGACGTGCAGGCACTTTTACTAGCACTAGAGGGGGGAGGGGGGGGAGGAGGATATTAGGGCTTTCCAAAGAGAGGGAACCATGTTATAGCGACGTAACCCCCAAAACATGCATGGTACAAAAAAAGAGGGCTCTTCGGCCCGCACTGCCTGTATGTCAGCCAAATATAAGTGTAGGCAAACACACCAATCAGAGGCGGCTCGCTCTTTTCACTTTCGGGCAAACGTTTCGGTGTTTCCCAACTTATAAAATATCCCTTACTTAAGTAATGTGGAAAAGAAAGATCCTAAGCCTTCTAGAGCGCTCTGTTCTCAAATGTTGCCATTCTTTTCTAATGACGAACAACTTCACATCAACTCGTACCCCACGAGGAATATTACTGACACTGAACGAGTGTAACATTCATGGATGACACAGGGATGCGCTCGTTCAGAGTTTAAAATGTTGACATATTTATGCTAACTTATGTCGAGAAAATTAGGAGGATTCGTGACTACTCCGTCTAAAGGATGGCTACATGTGCATATGCATTAGGAACCTTCGTTGGCATAAATGGTGGAAATTCATTGTAATACTTGAACAAACGTTTTCGGGTACCGCTTGGACCTTGAGAAAACGTCACTGTCATGTGACTTAGGCAGTCGGGAGACACACCTCTAACAGCGGCCGTATACTACAGCGACCTTTTAAGTGCACATAATACATCTTTAAAATGTAACGTTTTAACAATGGACGCTTTAAGTAAATAATGCAACTTTCTGAAGCTAAATTAAGCGTGTTTTCCTGATTAATAAAGAGTAATTTGGCGCACCTGTGCATTTACTGGTGTGTGAGCCCTTTTACCGGATGAGACAGAAAAGAATGAGGTCAATCGGAGGTACACATGGAAAATTCTGAGCATAAAGGTAATTACCAATTGCACGCACATGGGTCTCCTTCAAACTTGACATGCAGCATCTGGGGGTTTTAGGTGAAGTGCAGATGCGAGGGGTAATATCGAGTGTTGGAAAGAATGTGCTGGTGAGAGATATTCTTTTGGGAACAATACGTAGATTTCCCTTGTCGAGGAAGGGCTCCAGACGGGGCATGCCTTGGTGGCAATGACGGACATTACAGAGTGCACAATGGAACATATAGGGGCTTTGAGTGCATTATGAGATAGGGCATTTATAAGAGACGTCATACCGTGCATTAGTCATCATTAGGGAAAGTATAGAGGACGTTCTGGATAGGTAAGACGTACGAGCCAGATACAACACCGGTGGGACAGGGGAGGGGCGGTACTGGCGTTCCAGCCAATGGAGGTGCAGCAGAATATTCCACGGAGCTCAGACCTTCGCAACGGCGCTGGCAAAGACAGTTACGTCACGAGAGTATTATGGGCTGCCTGTGCCACTGACGGGTGTAGGGAACGGGGCGGACATGGAGCTCTTGGCTGTTGGGGAGCGAGTGTTTGCTGTGGAGGCACTGCTCGAGCGTCGGGTGTGGAAGTGTCAGACACGTGTGCATTTATGAGCGATGGTGGTTGCACACACATGCGACAACTTTTCAGTACATGGAAAACCAAACCTGTCTCAGTGGCAGCAGCAGAGGCGAGGACTCGGCGGCTTCTTGGGGCTGCGGTCGTTGCAAAATGGCATGAAAAAAAGCGCCGCCATTTTCAGATTCGGGGGCGTGTTTTTTGCGCCCTGAGTGACAGACGACGTCACAGGGCTAAAGAATGCAAAAAATCACGCCCCCGAATCCGAAAAAGACGGAGCTTCTTTGGAGGGACAGCTCTCTCCTCCAATGGCTGGCCTCCTTTTAGGAAGCCAGCCAATGAGGAGAGACGAAAAGAGAGGTGGGATAAAGGAGCCACTCTAAGTAGCATTAATTCTCCTGACTTCCGGTCTTGGCCTTCGGCCAAGCCTACAGTCCCTCGACCTAAAAAGTACACAGACCATCGTCTTCTCTCTGTCAAACAAATAAATTGGGCACCTTTCTCTACATCTGATGGTCCTAGCCTGATGTGGTTGATACATGGGGCTATTTATCTTATTCATCACAATTTCCTTTATCTGTGGTGTCAGGTTGCACTAAACTTGATTGCAGGACCAAACAGGAGAGATGCGCACCATCCCCACCAGTGACATAGACTCTAGTGTTAGAAGTGACAGGATATAAACAGGAGAGATGCTCACCATCCCCACCAGTGACATAGACACTAGTGTTAGAAGTGACAGGATATAAACCCTAGTTGTAAAAGCAGGGCAAGGGAAATGGGATAAGAGAGAAAACAAAAAATATAGGATTCCATCACTCTGTCTTGCCACTTCTGCTAGTCAATGAAATATGCATGTGGACTGGAGTTGTATTTCTCCTTGTGTTTGGATAACTACCTCAAACTTTCCTACTGCACAGTCTTTTATGGAAGATGAGACATAGAATAGATTCTACTTCTATAGGACTGCAAAATATCACATTTTGATAATATCCCGTAGTTCTCCAATCTTAGCAATTGGATGTGCTTATATGAACTCTAATACTGTGTACATGGCTTTTATGTATGCATATGCAATCATTCTCTCCAAGAGTCCTTCCTGTTCCTGTCCCAAGGTTAATATCTCAGATAAATGTTCAAGAGAATTAGTTGAAAGCTTGTTCTCATCAACAACATGACTTCAGGATACTTCTCTGTAATCAAACAGTCTACAAGAAAACAATGAATCTTTAAAAGGAAATTTAGTATCTCTATAGTGAGAGCCTAGCTGCAGCAACATTGTAGCATGATTGCCTGGCATGGGATAACGTACCATGAGGGAAGTTATACCTGAAATTGTAAGATGGTCGCAGTCTATGTAGAACATACAAGGGTTTGTGGCCTGCTGGGAGTCATAGTGAAGTAGTGTGGCTCACTGGTTAGAGGCGGCAGACCCGAGAGCAGAGGACGGCCCGGGACCAGGGTTCGATTCCCGGCGCGGCAGGTTTCTGGACCAGGGTCAGCAGACTCGATAATTCTCTCGCCTCGGTGCCCACTCTGATCAGTGATCACACTCGGCAACTCTGGGCATTAGCTTGCCTCATCTTCACTAACGGCCCCACCAGACCGCCGGGGATGCCTGGTCTCACCCTGGAGATACCCATTAAGGGACCATCTCTCAGGGAAGCCAGGAAGGGTTTCGCAGCGGTCGAAGCGCCTTGGGACCCTACGGGTAAGTAGTGCGCTATATAAATGCCAATACAATACATAGTTCATAGCCTGCTTCAATGCATGTTCTCCACATTTGTGCAGCTTCTGGCAAGGTAGTGCTAGCATTCCGTGATGACTGCCAGCCATTGCTTTGCTGAAAGGAACCTGGCACAAGGGGATTTGGAGTCCATCTAGGCACACATTAGCCACACTAACAGGTACACAATACCTCCAACTATGTTTCATTATTTAAAGGTGTACATGAGTAAATTCCACGTGGTAGTACAAACCTATACACAACACATCTCTTCTACATACCTAGGACGCTCTGTTCTAATTCAATTTTTTATGTAAAGGTGCTCCTTATTAACGTCAACTCCATATAATAATTTACTCCTATGAGACACTATCACAGTATACAACTTTTGTGACTTTTCAAAGCCTGGTCTTGTTTCCAAATTAGTAGCTGCACCTGCATCTCTCATTCCTTCATACCATACTATTCTCAACAGCAGGAGCAATGTTTTCAGAACTGACGTATCAAGATGTGGGTTTCATCAAGGTTATGTTTATCTTATGTTTATCTTGTTACCGTGCAAAAGACTGTAAACTGTTGTGTATCGTATCCACAACCAACAAGATCTTCTGATGTTTCTGTTTGGCCCTTGGTTAAGTAGCCCCCTAAGGGCTTGATAAAATAAAAATGCTTTTTAGCATTCTGTTAGCAAAACAAAGCCCAAACATTAGGTCAGAAAGCAAAAAAGACAGGATTAAACGTGTTTCCCCTTCAAGGTCGAATACAGTCCTAATACATAAACAATCATTGACTTTGCCAATAGGTCTCGCCTTTGGGACTTTATAAATGTTTAGCCATGCAGCACATTATCCTGGAATTGAATAGCTATACGTGTTCACACTTTTTTACAACTACTCCCTTAGCTATGTTTTGCTGCCAAATCGATGTAGAGCAGAGTGGCATAGAGTGCACTGGCATAGAGTGAGGTAAAATGCATGCATGGGTGAGCATAGCAATAGGTAGAATCACGGTGAACTTAACATTGTCTTAAGGCAACGTGAATTAAATAAAACTCTGAAACACAAACAACACATCGAACGACCCCATATAAGGCAAGAATGCCACTTAATCAATGCAGTGAAGTGATATGAGGGATCCTCATATGAAGGTGAATGTTAACTAGATGCTGGTGAGAATTAAAATGCCAGAATGAACAATGACAATGCTGTACCACTAACAAAAACCAAGTATATCCTACATCATGTACAAGTGGACCACTATTATGTGCCGACAAAATAATGCAAAAAAAAGGAATATGTATGCCGTTTTCAAAAAAAATCACACACCTCCTGTCCCTAAAACAGCAATGTGCTTGTGCACTTAGGTGAAAAAACATCCTCAATTGAGTGTTATACCTCATTCTCTCATGGTTCAGCCACCCTATAAACATAAATTAACCGCTTCACATGTTTCCGTAAAGATAAAGCAAGTCCACTCATTTCTTAAATATGAAAGAAGGACTATGGTGTACTCGGACATTTATTGCCATATTGGACTGGTTAGTCCCATGAAACTGGTAAAGCTAAATCACCCCAACAATAGCCATGTATCAAGGATAACTGTTTTCTCCTTAAATGCATGAGGCTTTCAATGGAACCTAATGTCGTGTTATGTAACAATAAGGATCCTTAATTGTATGAACATACTCACATATAAGAATTTTCAGTGGGCACAGTGCCTCATGTCGGACAGAAGAGCAGCTGTTTATTGTGTGCGTGTTTGTGCCAGTAGTAGCGGTTGGTGAGGCACAGGAAACCGTGCCCAGGTCCCCACCCCAAGGGTCGTCATGTGCAGCACTATGCTATACTATACTACACTATACTATCATGTTGATGTTGTAGAAGATGAGGAGCACAAAAAACTAAGGGAGGGGCAGTAGGGGCAGACTACCGAAATACTCCAAATAAGGTGAGACTTAAAAAATAAATAAATTGTGTGTTGCAGCTCAAACAGAATGTGCTGTGTTTTACGCCAGTGCAGCTTTTGCAGTCTGTCTCTGATAGAAAGGCGCTCAGTTTCACAAATATCAATGGAACACTGTTTGGCTGCAGCTTACGCTACTGAACTGACAGAATATACCGTGTTTAACACCGTGCAACTGCGAGCACCGTAGTAGAGTCACGTGGGAAAATGGTGGTGGCCAAGTCCTTCATGAATGCATATAGGATTAGGTCATCAAAGAAAAACTAATTTACCAAAAACAACCAGAAATAAATAAAAGAGTAGAGGAACATGTAACTGGCCAATACTCCAGGGAGCAGCAACTCACAAGAAGGTGGGACGTATAACCACAGGAAACCATAGAGAAAAAAGCTTTTCAGAATGACACACTCTTTAACCAATTGGCAGCAAGGATGTGGCCAAAGCCCAGAGAGTGAATACAGCATGTCTGGAAGACAGAACATACGCTTTGCCTAGGCTTGACCAAATGAAACTTCTTTAACTTTTACAGCACAGACTTTTGCCATCAGACAGCATATTCAGCGACACAGCATCTTTTGAAGTGTTAGCTTCCTATTTGTTTTGCTGACCTTCTTGTAAGTGTCTTCCATTTGTCTAACATTACAAGCTTAGCTACTGTTTCCAACAACATAGAATCGAACCAAGGTGGCAGGTTTACAATGGTTCTATTTCTCATAGGTATGGCATGGTATGGTATCTCCTAAGATAATTCCCTGAATCTCTTTGATGGCGCTGATGTCATGTGATTGTTTTCTTCTTGGCAGCGGCATTGCTCTCAAGCTTGAATGAGCATTGGTTTCTATTCTTCCAACACTAGTCATGAGACCTCTCTTTCAGTGTTGCACCTGCTTTCATACAACTTGTTAGAAATTGGGTTTCTGGTTGGCAGAGGTATGCACTCGGTGCGAGCAGGAACAACAATCCTAGTCAGGATAAGTCGAAACACACCCTAAATTAACCTGTGTTCACCCTCTGGCAGCTTGCCATAGAGTAGTCAGGATTAACTTAAGAAGCAATGTTTAAAGTATTTGTGCAACACTTCAAACAGTAACTCAGTACCACAAACAGTCACCATGCCAGGTTAGAGAAATAGAGAATAATTTTACAAATAAAACAAGACCAAAAGAACAAAATAAGTAGAAGTTGAGATGTGATATTTTAAAGAAGAAACTGTAAAATAGTGCTTAGAAGCAAAAAGGGCGCGTTTTGCTCTGATATGAATGTACCTTGAAAAATGAAGACAAGAGGCGTTTGGCCAAACAGGAATTAATAAAACGCAGCAGCTGGGAGAGTATAAATATACAGTTCGTGAGGTGCAATAAACCAATATTAAATTTGCAGAATACCATCATCGTCATAAACAAGAAGTACAACCATCTGGTACGAGGGACACAGGTGGCTCTCGACCTCAGGGAGAGCTAGCATGGGCCAGTGTGTATGCGCCCAGATGTCTGGTATGGGGAGCGTGTGATCGCTATGTGCTTTGTGAATGCTGTGTCCTGATTGGTTGAGTGTTCCTAACTTTATGTGGCATCTCACTTTGTGGTATTTTGGGAATGCATGCCTTTGGCCAAACGTGTTTTACTGGGGCCAATTTCCTCAGACCTGTTTGTGGTGCAAGTGCTTCTCTATGGGATTGATCAGGGTTTTTCCTGGGTGAAAGTTTGTCTGTGGGCTAAGTGCAACCTCACATATGATCTACCAATTGGTAGGCTTTGGTTTGGGTTGCAGGGCCTATCTGACCATGTATCTCTGACTCAAGATTGATGGTGAGGTCATCTTGGGAAAATCCTACAGCAATGATTCAAGTATGTGATGTCTTATGCATATAACAAGGTGGTCATTGATATCACTTTTACCAACATCCTCAGTATTATGCGTACAGTTATCATACCGTTAATCAACATTGTCTCTACTGATATTAACATTGTTAACCTTTCATAGATTACAACGTACATCGATATTACATTTATTGCAATTGCTGCTAGTATGCATGCATATATCATTATGTACATTGACATTGTATTCACACTCTTAATTGGGATAACTGGTCTCGCTGGACCAGGACAAAGACAACATTTCTTGCCAACCACGATGGAACGCAGGCCGGACACAGGGACACAGATAGATTCCCCTGAACAAAAGTACCTTGATCCGTGCTGCATCACTGCTGAAGAAGATGAGGGGTGCATCCAAAGTGAGGCATCGATGTTGAGCCATGTAGTGTGCGAGATGTGTTAATTTTTTCCACGCAACGGCGGCAATGCACTGGTTCTGAATGCTCCTGCAGTAGAGGGTGTTTTGATTGCGAGTGCAATTCGTTGGTTCCGCTCCAAGCAATGATTAGGATGCACCAGTTCTGACCCTGGCAAATGCAAAGATGTTATGTTAGTGACATGTTTAAAGCGCGTTGATTACCCAGAAGTGTCCTGGCGCTATCTAGATCTCGAACTGGCCAAAAGTGAGAGAGTGGATTTGTTAGGAATAGATTTCTTGGGAGAACAACCAGGTTTTTAAGCCCTTCCCAAAGGAAAAAAGTTCTGTGGTTTTTCTTAGATGGAACGGCAGCTCATTCCAAGCTTTTGCTGCCCCGTGGAAAAAGCTCCTGCCACCCCACCGAGCTTTTTGGGATGTATGTCATTACAATGCATGCTTTTTCCACGCATGCCTTTACAGTGCAGGTTTTACAACGCAAGTCGTTACAACGACTTGCGTTGGGGGGCGCTGCATAGTGAATAGTTTCATTTACTATTCCAACTCCAGTCCCCGTGGATAGTAGGGAAGGTTGTGGATAGTAAATTAAACTATTCTCTATCCTACAGCGCCCTCCAGCACAAGTGGTTGAAACGGCTTGTGTTGTGATTCCTGCGTTGTAAAGGTACTGCGTGGAAAAAGTTTTGTTGTAAAGGATGTTTCCCAGCTTTTTATGTGTGTGGCACTCATACCAGCTTTGCCCCAATTGACTTTAATGTTCTTTCCGGGATATACCACCAGGCCCGGACTGGCCATAGCGGGCACCGGGCAATCCCCCGGTGCGCCGCACGGGTGGGGGGCGGTTTTGGGCCCCTGGTGGCCGATTTTGGTACAGGGCCGATTTTGCAGCTAAATCGGCCCTGTACCAAAATCGGCCGAAAACTGGCCCCGGCAAAGAGCTCGGCGGCACCTCCAACGCCCCCCGAGTGGGGAGGGGGGCCGGCTGAGCACTTTGCCAGGGCCGGTTGTGGTTCCCAGTCCGGCCCTGTGTACCACTGGAACTGCTGTTTTAAATCATCTGGTCCTGTACCTTGGAGTGCTTTAAAGACCATGCACAGAGTTTTAAACCAAACCCGACTCCTTACTGGAAGCCAGGGCAGTGTTTTGATATCCGTAGAAACCGAAGAGAATCTAGAGGTCCCCATAAGCAATCTGGCTGCAGCATTCTGCAATACTTGCAGTTTGTTCAGGAATCTTTGTTGTACATTTAATTAAAGACTATTACAGTAGTCTAGTCTTGACATTACAAGAGCCGTAACCACTGTTTGCCTGCTCCCTGAAGGCAAAAACTGCAGCACTTTCCTCAGCATTCTCATCACATACTGAAGAACCGGGTTTTTAGAACCCAGCGGCGTCAGGGATACGCCCAAAGTCTTCGAGTTCCTCTGTCTTAGAATCCATAGACACTGGATACTTCTCGGTGACGTCAAAGATCAAATTTATTGGCTGCAACCAGGAACAGAAATCTACGAAGTACGACACAGGTAGGTTCGTCAGAAACTGCTCAACATTACAAAGCAGGTCGTCCCTTTTTATGCCGAAAATTATGCTTCAGGAAAACATTCCTCATTTACAGTTGACCAATCCCATGTATACACGACAAAAGCATTGCATGATGACAAACTCACATTTCAGTTGTCCAGCCCACCATTAATCACAAAGGAAAGTGCAACATTCTTGCTCGAACAGGCCGGACGAACCCATAATAAAAGACCACAACCCATATCATAAATAGACCATAAAAGAAGGAACAGAAACATGAAAAGCAAGATAGAAGGGTGTGTATGTGTGCCATAAACTCAGCAATGTCCTGCTCTTCGATCCTAATCTCGATCAACTACCGGACAAGGAACTGGTTTAGCAAGGCTAGCTTCAGGCAACGGGGTCAGTTCGCTCAGGTCACCTAGGAGTCAGCTAACGTGTACGTGTACTAAAAGACTCGCTCAGCCGTAGTCATCGGCCTATGTGAGGGCAACCACAAAATGGCTGCCGTACACAAAATGGAACCCGAGGGTTCGGAACAGAATCCATGAATACACAGTGAAGCCATCGGTTTAACATGGCCAAATCACCCGTACATGCCGCACTCACTAGTTACGGTTCGCTACTATCAAATTCGTAATGAAACCATGACCTTTATAATACGGGTTCAGAATTCACGGAACCTCAGACCCTCCTTTTGCCCTTACATAGGCAATAACCTAAACTCAGGTCAATCTGAATCCAGGTCTATATTCATCAAATCATCAAGATGTTGCTGGAGCATGATCCAAGTACTTAGTACCTCTCTCGATACAGGTCTCCTCATACACATAGTAGCACAACAGCCAAATATAGCAGGAGCACACTGTACACAAAGACAGAACAGGAAAAGAATCGCTAGAACCATCCCAATGATCATCAGAATCTTCCATCCCCAAGTGGAGAACAATTCCCAAAACCATCCCATCAATGACCAATCTCCTTCGCCCATATGTACAGACTCAGGGATCTTATGTAGCTTAGAAATGGCCTGGTATACTGTCTTAGCATTGTCTGGAATGAAAATGCAGCAACTCGATTGGATCAGTTTACATACCCCTCCTCTATCTGCAAGTATGACATCTAACGCAACACGATTCTGCAAAGTCATAAGATGATCCGCTTGAAGCTCTGCAGTCACATTACTAAGAGCACCAGCAGTCTCATTTATGGTGGACTCAACCACTCTCGCCAATTGCCGTATGTTCCTACTGTTAGCCATAGGTCCCCAAAACGGTAGGAAACCCTTGAGAAAATCTCCCAATTCTTGTCCTGAAGTATCTTCCTTACTGAAGACACCTCTACTAACTCTCGTTCTGTGTTAATCTGCCACTGCAGTACACGTAGGGGGGCAACAGAAACGAAACATAACATGTTCCTGAAAAATCAGGGGGCAACCATGTATATGCTCTGTCATGGCAGACAAAATATGTACCCTTGGCTGCTAAAAACGGTGGGGAAGTCTGGGACGCAAAATCATATGTCTCAGTGCAAACACTCTTCCCTAACTGAGCTCTCGGATTCTTGCCATTGCCTTGCAGACAAAAATGACCACTATGGTGTACGATCCAAATCGAGGATGACCTTTTCCCTCGCTGCTTCTCATTCAGACTAACACCATATCCAGTCTCGTCCCATCCAATATATGCTTACGTCTCATCTCCAGGAATAGTCTCATAGGAATTGTATCGGCCTTTACCAGGCTCCGTCTGACTCCGGAATAAAAGCTCAGGTTCAGTAGTGTCTAGTTTCATAGGAGAAGGTACAGATGCTTGTAAAGTATTGTTATCCTCACGCTCAGAACTTGTCCCAACTAAACGCGCATCACTGAATGGGACAAAACGTAACACAGTCTCAGTCTCTGAATCACCAACACCCTCCTGGACCCACTGGTCATACGACAGAGGCAGAGAAACCCTCTTACAATGTACGCCGTGGATCCAGTTCTTCTTCCTGTGGACTCTCACTGCTATACGTGTCAACAACAAGACCTGGTAGGGGCCGGTCCAGCGGGGCTGATCATTCTTTGTCCGCTGGAAATTTCGAACGAGAACCCATGAACCAGGATCAATGGCATGTCCTGGGTCTTCAGATGATTGTGGAAGTGTGTCGTGAACCTGTTGGTGTAAGACACGCCATTTAGCCGTCAGATCATACAAACAGTCAATCAGTACAGGATATTCGATTTCACCTAACTTGGTCGGCTTCGGCACTCCCCATATGTTTGCTGGGCGACCAAAAACAATCTCGTATGGGCTAAGGCCCACTCGAGAATGCACTGTAGTTCTGGTTGACAAGAGTGCCAATGGCAAGGCATCGGGCCATTGGAGACCAGAGCTCGCCTGAATCTTGGCAAGTTTCAGCTTCAATGTGCCATTATAACATTCCACTAAACCCGCTGATTGGGGATGATTTGCAGCGTGACATTTTTGACGAATTCCTAAACCCTCACATACTCTCTTCATGACTCGACCCACAAATTCACTTCCGTTATCATTCCACACCATTCTCGGCAATCCATACCTAGGGAAGAATTCCTTAAGTAGGGCTTTAGCAGTGGACAAGGCAGTATTATCTTTCAGGGGGTATGCTTCTATCCATCTCGAAAAAGCACAAACAACTACGAGGACATACTTTAAGTTATTACATCTCTCCATATGGATAAAATCCAATTGTAACACCTCGAACGGGTATGTGGGAGGCGCAAAGTGACCTGCTGGAGTTGGAGTTCCCTTACCAGGATTATACATCAGACAAACCATACAATTCTAGACCAGATTCTCCGCACACTTAGGAATTCCAGCATTCTGCCATACCGGAGCCAACAACTTACAAATCCGTTTCGCACTAATGTGAGCCATTCCATGCGCCATTGTAACCACGGCAAGCACATACGCATGAGGTCCCGTACTCTCTCTCCATACACTCAATTCTTTCTCAGTAGCTTCAATCTGAATTGATTTCACACTCTCTATCGTATCTTCACACATTCCTCTATCCGGAACCCATCTTGCTGGACCCGCAACATACATTCGACTTGTCACATCTTTCGCAACTTCCTCCGCAAACGCATTACCACGACCAACGTCATCGGTAACCTTCTTATGTGCACTGCATTTCACAATCGCAACTTGCATCGGTAACGTAAGTGACTCAAGAAGCTCATTCACCAACTGCCCATGCTGTATCTTTGTACCGTGCGATGTTAAGAACCCACGTTCTTTCCACAAACACCCAAAACTATGGGCAACTCCAAACGCATACTGGCTATCGGTATACACAGTCACTCTCTTTCCTTTCGACAACACACACGCTCTCGTAAGTGCAATCAACTCTGCTGCTTGACCTGAATTCTGTGGAATACGTGCAGCTTCAACAATCGTATGCAAAGTCGTAACCGCATATGCTGCAGTCTTATCACCATTCGGAAGCTTAAAGCATGAACCATCTACCCATAAAGTACCATCAGACTTCGCAAAAGGAATGTCTTTAAGGTCTATCCTACCCTTCGTTTCTTCCTCTGTTCTAAGGAAGCAATCATGCTGTTCCTGAACATCCATCTCTACCGAAATCGGCAACAACGTGGCTGGATTCAACGTGTTGCATCGCTTTATATGCACATGACTCGCCAAAAGCATCAACTCGTAACCTGACAATCGAGCACTAGTCAAGTGCTGTGTCTAAGTTCTGTTTAACAAAGTATCTACCGCATGTGGAACCAAGACAATCAACGTATTATTCATTACCAAACCAGCAGACTGTCGAATAGAAACAGCTGCTGCTGCTGTAGCTCTCAAACAACTCGGCAACGCTCTAGCTACCGAATCTAACGTCGACGAGAAATACGCACATGGACGCTGTTTATCGCCAAACTGCTGAGTCAAAACTGACAACGCACATCCCTCCCTCTCGTGGACATAGAGTGTAAAAGGCTTACTGTAGTTGGGAGTACCCAACACAGGAGCCGAACACAATGCATTACGCAATTCAGAAAAACTATCCTGACATTCGTCAGACCAAGGAAGAGGATTCGGAGTATCCTTTAGAGTAAGTGCTAACAAAGGCTTCGCAAGTAACGAAAAATCCGGAATCCATTGTCTACAATACGAGGTAATACCCAAGAAAGCACGTATTTCTCTCTGTGTATTCGGCACATTCATTTTTGAAATTGCTTGAATTCGTTCTGGGGTCAACCTTCTTCCCTCCTTCGATAAGAGATGACCTAAGAAGGTCACTTCTTGTCGACAATACTGCAACTTCGAAAGTGACACTTTATGATGTAAGTTAGACAAATGTCGGAACAAAGAAAGAGTAGCTTCTTTACAAGTTTCTTCATCATCAGCAGCAACTAACAAATCGTCGACATACTGAATAAGAGCAACACCATCAGGCAAAACAATTGTATCAAGCTGTGTTTTCAAAGCTTGACTATAGATGGAGGGACTTTCACAATAACATTGAGGAGCGCGCTTGAACCGGAAACTGCTGAAGAAAGCATTCTTCAGATCAATAACCAAAAACCAAGTATCTGAAGCAGGAATCATAGTCAGCAAAGCAGTAATATCCGGAACAACAGGAAAGTGTGGCACAACAATTTTATTCACCTCACGGAGATCGATCACAAACCTATATACAGGCGTTTGAGAAGAATCAGTACGTTTCAGGACAGGCAAAACCGGACTATTACACACATTACCTCTTGTTTCTTCGATCACACCTTTCTCAATCAAATCATAGATAATCGCTAAAAGCGCTCTTTCACCATCACTAGAAATCCTATATTGAGGAATATGTGGCAATTGGACATTCGCTTTAAGCGTCACTACATAAGGTAAGATCTCGAAGAGACCCACATCATTAGGACCAGTAGCCCAAAGAGTATCAGGGAGAGAACACAATTCCGGTGGAAGCCGATCTTTAGACAAATACATCGGAGAAATCACCTTCTTACCCAATGTAAGCTGTACTCCTGAAGGAGAACAATGCAATGTTGCATGTAACCTCTTTAACAAATCCAAACCCAACAAATTCTCACCACAACCTGTCGTCAAAATGAGGGTTGCTTCCAAATCACAAGGTCCAACCGAAAGAGACAAAGGTCTCGAAACTGGATTACGAACTGGGGCACCAGAAAAACCTACCGAAACATTTGTCAAGCCAGACAAAGGTGCGCCAGGGAGTTTAAAGTGCATGATAGAACTCTTCGCAGCACCAGTATCCAACAGAAAAGGCTCTGACACACCTCATGCAATCCCTTCAACATAGGGTCCACTCTGATCTACTGGAACTGAAACAACTCCCTCTCTTCGTCTATGGCTGTCCTAGCAATCATTACCGTCGCCATTCTCACTCTCAACATAATAGTCGTCAGCATAGTACTGAGTCGATCTACCAGACGCAACATTCTGCTGATCAAAGCAATTCATCGTATTCTGTGGAGGAAAGGATTGTGCATTCTGGGAGAACACACCACGGTCTCTACCTCTAGGAGCTTGCTGAACACCTTGACCTCTCATACCAGACGCATCATTCGTACACTGTAACAGAACCGGACAACTACTCTTAAAATGACCCTCTTCTTTACAATATGCACGCTGATTAGGGCCTACAGGAACACGCTGCTGAAAAGACTCGGACCTTTGAGATCCTCTCTGAAACTGCTGAGGTTGCTGAAACTCACGCTGATTATAACGAGGCGGATACGCCTGTTGCAAAAGAATCTTCGTCTTCAAATCTTTAGTCTTTCTCTCTACCTTCTCTTTCTCATCCTTATCCCTATTCTCATAATACTGTGCAGTAGCCAATATCTGGGCAGACGAAGAAACAGCCCATGAACTTTCTGAATCCTTCAGCTTATTACACAACTCGGGAAGCAAGTTATGAACAAACTTATCTACGAACAACCTTTGGCCACCTTCCGTACTCATGTCTGACCACTATGATCCACAAACGTCTCTTCGAACCTAGTGAAGAAATCAGACACACTTTCATCTTTCTTCTGCTTACATGCAAACAATTTATCCCAATTCACTCGCATAGCAGGCATCATAGTTTTCATCAACGTAATAATTCTACCAGGTAATTCCGCAACTAAAGGTTCAGGTTTAGCTCCACCTACCTGTCGACCATCTGTAGCAACTATATTAACCCACGTATCACCTAACTCTGCCGCATGATTCTCGTGACGAATCTTTGCCCATATGGGTTGAGGCACTACATTACCAAACAACATATCTATATCGGCCAAATTCATAATGCACGCATCAGCTGTCTGTGACAACTCTTTATAATACCCTGCAGGATTCTTCCGGGGATCAGGTAGAGTTTGCTTAAGAGCCAAAACTTCAGCTCTCTTCCATGGACAATGTACCCAAACACTCTGAAAATGAGGCAAAATAACTGGATTAGCGTTTGCGTCTCCTGCTCTCCAAACTGGCGGAACCTCTCTCATTGGATACTGTTTCGCTTCCCTCCTGACAGAAGAATCAGGCTCATACAACGACTGAGAAGGACGCTCACTCCTAAGTGAAAGCAACGTCGCAACTGCTCTCTCAACATCAAGACCCACTATTGTTCCCTTTGCAAACTCGGACTGTACACGAAACAACTCTGCCGGAGTCTGACCCAATTCACCATCTTCCCATTCCTCACGGAGGAAAGTACACATGATGTCGAAGACATACCTCTGCTTTGGTGCTTCCCATTGACGGAAGACATCCATAACGATTCTAAATCATATCTCGAAGAATAAATAACCCATTTACGAGCCAAATGGTCCAACACTGCCCGCTTTTCGGGACCAGGCAACTGACTACGCAACTGTTTACGCATAGAAACAGGGGTCACACTCAATGACCCAAAGAAAGGAGAGAAAAGACCAGTAACAGTATCAGTCATTCTCTGCCGAACAAAAGGAGAATTTGTCATAAGGACAGGAGACAAAGTAGGCTGAGACGAAACAAACGTAGGAGCAGTAGCAGAAGGAGTAGCAAGTACAGGAGAAAAAGTCATAGGAGTTTGAGGCGGAACTGTTAGCAAAGTCAGCGGCCCTAGAGGAGGCTGCACCGTAGGAGAAGAAACCATCTGAAGAGGAGCTGGCGGCTGTACAACAACGGGAGTCACAACAACTGGAGGTTGCGCAACTAAAGGTTGTGGAGGTACCGTAGCACTCTGCACATAAGAGGGTGGCGAACTCAACAAATGTGACATCAAAGGATCCTTTTCAGGGTCCTCCTTAGCACTTCGCAAGAGAGGTGACAAAACTGGATAACATTTATCGATGGCCATTTTATGTTGCCTGTGCAACTGTTCACTCGCTTGTTCTTCCTCATTATCTTTAAACTGTATAGCAGCCTGCATTATCGATATACCCTTCTCTCTTTTATTCTTTTTCGCTTCTTTAATCGCTGTCTGTTTAGCTTCCTTACGCCAGAGGCAGAAAGAGTCAAACATTGCCGGCCGGGCTTTCTTCTTAAATAGTTTAACTTCAAAATTATCTAAGATCTCTGTGTCATAACTACCATATTGGGGCCATTTTAGAACACCGTCTTTCCTAGTGTATTTTACCCATACTTCATTAAACATTATAGGACCCACACCATGTTTAGAATAGAGCTCATAAGTCGGAGTTCCAACCGGAGGTATCGGACACGAATCCTCCAATCGGGAATCCCTGCTACAACTACAACAACCAAATATCTTTCCAAGTCTGCTAAGACCAGGCATCTTCGCTCACTAGTCTAGCTTCAAACTTCAAGGGATTATCAAACCACGATAGTCTCATAAATATACGAGTCCCTCGGCTTTGGTACTTGCAAGTATCAAATCAAAGATCCAAGGAAACCAAAAACTAAGGACTCAAACTAAGGACTCAAAGAACCAAAGAACCAAAGAACAAAGGACTAAGGACTGGGAGCGACCCACTTATACTTAACTGAGGTATCAGTCATGTCACCAGAAGACCCGTCTATCGTCTCGCTCTACAAAGCATCACAAAATGGTCCAAGACAGGGCGACAGTCAGGGCAGCAGTCCCTCGTAGCCGTCGGAAAGCAGGAAGCCTCGCAGCAAAAACCTTCGGACCACGACGACATACAGGGGTCGATGGAGTGGTTGGTCTTCCTCCAGAATTTTCTCACGAAGCTCCTCACGATCTTCAGGCTTGGACCGGTACCACAGAAGTCGCCCCACGTTGGGCGTCAACTTGACGTAAATAATTAATTTACTCTCTTAATTTCTATGCAGGTAAGTACTTAATCAATAATAACTCAGATCGGATGAAAAAAGACAGAGTCCGTGGTGTGAGAGTTCTAAGGGGTTTTATTCCTTAACAAGGAATGGTCATGGCCAAGATATCATGTTCTGACCACCACACAGGGTGTCAGAAGGGATAGAGCGCTCCCTTTTATTAACAGTACATAGCTTATATACTTATTTCATTCCATAAGTAACAGTGCAAGAGGCGTAACAGCTGAGAGAAGACAAGATAACAGTATTACACGTGGTACATGTGCGTAATCAAGAGGCGTGAACTAGAGGTGTGTTCTGGAAACGTCACTGATAGGTGTCACAAAGGGGTGGCACTAACAGGATATGTGGCAATGTCAGCAGAAATCGGAAGCTTGGATGCGTGCGCAGCTGGATGACGTGTAACTGGAGGGGTGCAGGGGACTTGACATTTACACTGACGGAAAGAGACAGAAGTCTGGCATGTCAGATCAACTTGTGCTTCTATCATATCTGATATCTGATGTTTAGGAACTAAGCTATCGGGGCAGAAAGGTCTCTAGGGCAGAAGCTATTCTATACTTGCTGTGAGTGCGTGTATAAGCGCCTGAGTGTCTGTATGAGAAGCGTGGGGGCATGGGGCCTTCCATGGAAAGCATGGCAACAGAAGCTATGAATTACTTGCATAGAGACAGGTCGGCCCTTTAGCCTCGTAGCTGAGGAAGGATGTTTACTGAAGCTAGCAGGCTGGAATGTATTTTCGGGGAGGGAAACAGATAACTCGAAGGTTATAGTCAATCTTGGCAGGCAGCAGGCTGAGCTGAGCACGGAGGGCCGCGCTAGAAGTAAGTCAGAGTTCACGGGTACGGGGGCTGCCTGGGCAGAGATTCCTCGGAGTCAGAAGCCAGAAAAGAGGCTCGGTGGCAGGGATTCAGGGCCTACTTCAGCCAGGGCTGAAAAACGTAGGAGTACACTACAAAAAGACGTTGGCATAGCATACTTAGGAACGGATCATTCAACCCATTCATGGTGGGTCTGAAAAAGGACATGTTAACGGTGGACGCAAATGTATTTGCGTCTTCATAGCTGACACAGGAGGGAAGTTACATGCACTTTAACTCGTACATGGAGTCGGTGGGGTACTCGCTAGGGAACACAACTTGGCCATAAAATTTATATTACCTCATTCCCTCCTTGTTCCCTACGGACCCTTCATGATATATCGATCCTCATGAATCGATCGGTTTGTTCTTGTAACATTATATGTTCATCTTTCTTTCTTTGACTGTTTGAGAGACAACTGGAATGTTCAATGCACGATGTGGCACACAGTCCGCAAATCGCTGGCCCACACTGTAGGCACAGGCAGCAGCTGAATACTATAACAAGGCCAATGCCTAGGAATGATAAGATCTTCCATCCCCAAGCGGTTAACGTAGTCCAGAACCAACCGGACCAAGTCCAGGTGCCTGGATCCTGATGTATCTGATTTGCAATTTTATGCAGACGGGTAATAGCTTGATAAACAGATGGTGCGTTTTGTGGGATGAAAACACAGCAACTTGACCGATGACCTTACAGGCTCCACCTCTATCTGCCAAGATGACGTCAATTACAAGACGATTTTGAAGGACAACAACCCGCATAGCAGATTGCTCCTCTGTTAGGTTACCTAAGGCGGAGGCAGTTTCATGTACTACTGCTTCAAGTGTTCTTGTTAATCTGCGTATTAATTTACTGTTTTGGACAGGCCCTAGAAAGAAAAAGAATCCTTTATTGAAATCAGTGTACTGTTCCCATGCCGTTTCTGTGTAGTCGACAAGTGGAATATCTCTTTTGGGTCTATTCTGTACTAGATTCGTATTTCTATGGTAATCAGGGGGAGCTAGAAAAACAGGTGGCAGAAGGAATGCAATATAACAGGTACCATCCCAATCTGGAGGCAAACGTATGTATGCGGTATGACCACAAACAAAATAGGAGTGACTTATAGCTTTAAAGGACGATTTACCATGATCACTGAATTCGACCACAGTAGTGCATTTACTATGACCTACGTGTACTGAACCTTTCTTGCTAACACATAGTTCGCCTGTGACTGGTAATACCAACATATGGGGCAGAACTGGAGCAGCTTCGGATTCAACAGTAAGGATCATAAGGCTAATTGTGTAATTACCTAATCCATATACTTCATTTTCTAGATCAGTTCCTATTCGAGTGGGAAGTCCCTCTTTATCAGGGTAACAGACGTTGAGCAGGACTAAGTTCAAGTTTCCCCAAACCCAGCCCCCATCGAAAACAGCAATATCAGGATCTAAGGAATAATTATTTTAAACCATGCCCCACAGGAGCCATTGTGAGTGAACGGGTACGGAAAGAGGGGCAGAGCTCCCTTGTAATTCTGGTAGGGAGGGAGTCGGCCACATATCCAGCAGTCTGTAGCATTATTCGTCTGATGGGAGTGATGTAACATACTAATGAATGTATTGTTGCGCAGCGCAAGTCTGTAAGAGAGTTCATGTGCAGGAAGTTCACTAAAAGTGTGTTCAGCAGAGACATTGTAAGCAGTTTGTTCACGCATGAAAATAGGCCAATATATAGGTAGCAGAATGCTGGCAATAATAATTAGAATACTTAGGAAAAACATTATTAACAACGTCACTATACAGTGACTACGCAGTGATTTGCAGTATGTACGTTTCTTTGCTTCTCTCTCTCTCTCTCTATCTCGATCTAGGGGATACATGTCAGAAACTATTTAACCGATTCACCTAGGGGAGGACTTAAACAATTAAACTGTCTGACTTGCTAGATCGGAGCTTCATACGGTACAGTTCTTGGGGAGTCTTTTCTCGTTCGGTAACGGTAAAGTCTTTTTCCTCAACACAGTCTTTGGTGGGGGTGGACGAGTCAGAGTCCTGTTTTAGTCCGTTTTTTAGTTCATTGCAAAGTTTGATGTGACTCGTATGGACCCACCCCTTTCTCCCCTCTATCTTCACGGCGGTCCTGGTTGTAAGGAGGACGGTCTTCGGAGACTTCCAACGGGGTTCCAGCGGACTTTTCCGGTCGAAATTCCGGACGAGTACCAGGTCCCCAGGACGGACCTCATGCGCCTTTACATCGGTGTTGTCAGGGAAGGCTGCGGCAACCTGTGAACGACATGATTGGAGTGCAGACATCAAGGAGGCAAGGTAATCGGTCAACATATTACAATCAACATCAGTTATTTTCTTCGGAATGGGCGTCCCCCACATATTCGGTGGTCTGCCAAAGACCACTTCGTACGGGGATAGCCCTGATCTTGAGTGGGCGACCATTCTCATGTAGAATAGTGCCACGGGCAGGGCGACTATCCAGTCGACCCCTTTTTCCTGACAGATCTTGGCAAGGCGGATTTTTAGCGTCTGATTATGCCTTTCTACAAGGCCTGCTGCTTCGGGATGTCGGACACAGTGGAACCTCCACTGATATCCTAGCAAAAGGGAAACCTGTTTCATCAACTCGGACGAGAACGGCTGTCCGTTATCTGAATACACGACACGGGGCAAACCGTACCGTGGGAAGAATTCACGAACCAACTGTCTGGCAGTGGTCGGAGCAGTGTAGTCTGGGACTGGGTATGCTTCGGTCCAGCGGGACAGAGCACAAACAATTACAAGGACATATTTAAAACCTCGACAACTGTTCATCTGGATATAATCCATCTGGAGGACTTCAAAAGGGTGATCGGGAGGATGAAATCCTCCTTGCTCTACAGGGACACTTTTACCTGGATTGAACTGACAACAGATCATGCAAGTACGCACTCTCTGTTTTGCTGCTGCTCGTAAGTGTTTGTTGTACCAGAGATTCTGTAAACTGTCTAACATCGCCTTCTCTCCTAGATGTGCCGGGCTATGTGCTGTATTTATCATGACTTGAACCATTGCGTCAGGGAGAAACCATATAGATTTTCCCTTCGTCACCCAACCTTGATCTGTCTGAATCCCTCCTTGTTCAGTCCATTTCTTTATTTCATCTGGAGTAGCATGTGTCTGAATGTCAATTACGTCTAGGGCGGGATCTCTAACTGTCATAGACTTTGTCGGTACTATTGTCTTTGTCACATCAGTAATCTGGATGTGAGTCAGTGCTGTATGTTTTGCTGTCTGGTCTGCTAGGTCATTACCCTGGGAAACAGAATCTGTAACTTTAGTATGTGCTTTACACTTCATGACTGATATGCCCGAGGGCAAATGTATTGCTTCTAACAGTGCTTGAATGAGGGGACCATGTTGAATCTTGGCCCCATGAGAGGTCAGGAAACCTCGTTCTTGCCAGAGGACTCCGAAGTCGTGTACAACTCCGAAGGCATAACGGGAATCAGTGTATATGTTAACATTTCTGTTCTTGGCTAGAATACAAGCTCGGGTCAGAGCGATGAGCTCTGCTGCTTGAGCAGACAGTGTGTCAATACGATGTGTTTCTTTAACTTCAGTTTCAGTGGTCACGGCATACGCGGCCACTAATTCTCCTGTACTTGTTCTCATGCATGAACCGTCCACATAAAGTGTCAGGTCTGGATTTGTCAATGGAACATCTGTTAAATCTCGTCTAGGCTTTGTTACTGCATTAATGATTTCTATACAATCATGTGGGGCTGGATCCGTCATAACTGTTGGTAACAGTGTTGCGGGGTTCAGGATACTGCAGCGTCTTATTTCTATGTGTGGCTGGAATAGTGTTAATTCATAACCTGTCAGTCGTGCTATAGTCAAGTGTTGAGTCTGGGTTCTGTTTAACAAAACCTCTACAGAATGTGGTACTTGAACTGTTAACTGATGACCTAAAACAATTGAATCACTTTGTCTTATTGCTAACGCTGTTGCTGCTACTGACTTTAAGCACGCAGGGAGTGCTTGGGCTACTGAATCCAATGTACTAGAAAAATAAGCACAAGGCTTATGTGAACCTGCTTGATCTTGAGTGAGGACAGACAACGCTGTACCGTCACGTTCTGTAACAAAAAGTGTAAACGGTTTGCTGTAACATGGTGTCGCTAAAACTGGTGCTTGACATAAGGCTTTCTTTAAGTCTTCAAAAGCTTGTGTGTGTTCCTGAGTCCAAGGGAGGGCAGTCGAAGTCGCTGCCTCCTGTGTCGTTAACTGGATGAGTGGCTTGGCTAGAAATGCATACTGGGGAATCCATTGTCTGCAGTACGAGGTGAGGCCTATGAAGGCCCGCACTTCCTTTTGTGTCTGGGGTTGTGGCATATTTGCAATTAACTGAATGCGATCGGGAGTGAGCTGTCTCCCCACTTTGGACAGCAAGTGACCCAAGTACACAACTTGCTGAACACAGAATTGTAGCTTCGAAGGAGACACCTTGTGTCCCTTGTCGGCCAGAAAGTGTAGAACTGTCAGTGATGCTTTTTCACATTCGGGCTCACTTCGTGCGGTGATCAGCAGATCATCGACGTATTGCAGTAAAGCGGTGTTAACTGGCATTTGAATACAATCTAGTTGTCTTTTCAGTGCTTGACTATAGATGCTGGGGCTTTCTGTGAATCCTTGAGGTGCGCGCGAAAATTTGAAACTGCGTCCATTTAAACTGAATCCGAAGAGATATTGGCTCTCCGGATCAATAGGCACGCTGAAGAAGGCGTTCTTGAGATCAATTACAGTAAAGAGCGTTGCTTCTGAATCAATAGCAGTCAGTAGAGAGGAGATATCGGGGACCACAGGATACTGTGGAATAATGCATTTATTTAATTCTCGAAGATCAATCACCAGCCGATATACTGGCGGTGCATTGGGATCAGTACGTTTAAGAATCGGAATGATGGGTGAGTTACAGATATTGGAGTCGGTTTCGACGACCACTCCTTGGGCAATGAGTTCTTCAATGATTTTCAGTAAAGCCACTACAGCATCGGGTGGTAACTTATATTGTCTGATTCTGGGTAATACAACACCTGCCTTGAGTGTAACGCGGTATGGTGTAATGTGCATACAGCCTACATCTGTTGGGCCTTTTGCCCACAAGTAATCAGGTACATTTTTTAATCTGACATCAAACTCACGCAAAACATAATGACCCTTGAAATCCCGCAGAAAGAGTCTAACTCCCTCCGGGGAACAGCATATTATAGCTCCTAGAGCCTTCAATGTTTTAATTCCTAACAGATTTTCTGGACATGATTTCGTGAGTAGCAGGTCTGTAACGCGTGATAATGGACCCACAGCCAGGGGGACTGGTTCGGATACTTCATTTACAATAGGCTGTCCTGAAAAACCCAGGGAAACATTCTGTGAGCCTGAGAGGGGTGCCCCTGGAACTTCATCATGACTTATTGTAGTGCGACTTGCCCCTGTGTCAATTAAAAACTTTCTGTCTTTTCCCAATACTTGACTGTGTACATAAGGACCTTCTTGATCTACAGGAATCTCAATAAGAGGCAAGCCACCTTCCCTCTCTAGGCTGTTTCATGTATATCGGGAATATTCAGGGTAAGCAGACTGGGCATACTGGTACATCTGCTGTGACACTTGCTGAGTTGCGGCAATGGGCTGTGGCTGTGATACTGCTACGGTCTGTGCTGGAGTCGAGGAAGCATGCATAGGCTGTGTATTCTGTGTAGACTGATGCTGGTTATGGTCTTGTCTAGGCGGATGCGGTCTTTCTTTAGTTTTACCTGTCGCTATGTTATGTTTCAGAACTGGGCATTCGTGTACGTAGTGACCTGGCTGCTTGCAATAATTGCATGTCCCTTTAACAGGAGCTGCAGTGTGACTTGTCTGGGTCGTACCCTTTCTGTGTCCGTCGGATGGGACTGTCTGAGCTACTAACATTTTCATCTTTGTGTCTTTCATGCGTTTTTGTTCCTGATCTTGTTCTTCTCTAATTCTGTTCTGATGATATTGTAACATTTGTAACATCTGGGATGGCGTATTTGCTTGCCATGTACTCTCAACCTTGTACACTCTATTTTTAACTAACGGTAGGGAATTCTCGACTAACTTTGATACAAAAAGATGTGGGTATGACTCGCTACTTGGCTGGAGGCCACTATTAATAATAAAACATTTCTCGAATCTTGAATAGAAGTCACTAGTATCTTCATCATGTTTCTGTTTACAGGACGAGATTGCATCCCAATCCTCCTTTCTAGTTGTCAATAATCTGGGCAGGACCTGTACTATCAAACCTGGTAATGCTTTAGTTTTGTCCCCAAGGCCTAACCCTGGGACCCGTTTCTTTTCTTCTTCCTCTATTTCTGCCCAGGCAATCTTTGTGTCTCCCACCTCCCATTCCTTTTCCTTTAATTTCTCGAATATACCCGTAGGCAATAATACCTTCAACATTTTCATGATATCATCATATGTGTAGTCCCCCATTAATAACATGTCTTTAAGCTCTCTATGGAAACCTGCAGGGTCTTTATCATGGCATGGTACTAGTTTCTTCATTTCTAACAGTTCTAATTTAGTCAGAGGTGTGTGTACATACACGCGTTTCAAAGTTTTATCCTCACCCATAACAGGGTGCACTTCTCGTAAGGGGTTCTGACTTTCAATACCACCCCCGCATTGCATATGGTACATTTTCCTTTCTGGAGGTGGGGCGGGAACATATTCAGAGCTTACAAAGGTATCATATCTGTGTCGTTGTTCTAGAATAATTTGAATTAATTTAGTGCTTAGACCTCTCCATCTATCCATCAGTAGTGCTTCTAGTGTCTCGTGTAAGGGACCTGGATCGGAATAATGTTTTCTGTATTTAATGAGAAGGTGCTGAATCATGTATACACCTGCTAATTTCTGTTCGTCGGGGGAGAGGTTCAGAAATGTCTGTGCTACTGTGTCATCATTATATATGTCTGCATTTTCAGCCCATGATACAGCTGATCGGGCGAGTTCTTGTTCATCCATAGAATTGAGTACATGGTACCCAACTCGATCTCGAAGCCTTTTATCAGTTTCCTGGAACTGATGCTCAGCAGAATTCGGATTTGTTAAGGCAGAGAAGAAAACTCTCTTGCTCTCCGGACGGATACCCTTCCTAAGGTAAGTTCCCTTACCTACATATGCTATTGTTCCTATATTTCTTTCGGATTCTTCCTGTACTTCTTCCTCCTCGGAGGAAGCCTTTTCTTTCTCTTTCTGATGTACTGCTATCACTGCTTTCTTAATCTTTTTGTACATAGAGTCTATGCAATTTTGTCTGTCATGTCTTCCATCAGCTATATTTTGACCCCACTTGTTCAATGCGTCTAATTCACTCTGATCTGTTCCGGGCCTGTCTCGTTCTCTTATTAGACAATTTATGAAAAATCGTAGTATCAGTGCTTGCATGCCAACTTTCTGTTTCTCCATAGCATCCTTAATACTGTCAGAGTCCTTTCCTGTCTGAACGAACTCATATATTCTGTCTAGACGATCCTTCATTCCTGCATAGCATAACAAGCTATCAGTAGCGGATCTTAACCGTAATGATGCCAATATCCTTAAATCGTCTTTTCCGGGTACTGGATCATATCTGCAAACTGACATGTTTTCTTTTAATGTGTCAAGGCGGGATGAATTAGAGGAGTGGGGAGACCTGTACGTGAGAGGACTCTGCATATCTCTGAGATTGAATCTGTGAGTAGGTGGCGGGGTCTGAGGACCCGCGGTCGCACCTCCTGAAGCGGACGCTTGTACATTACCTCCCTGGGGAGTCTGTATCTGAACTTGAACTTGTCGTTTAGGTGGATCAGGCAAACGTGGTTTCGGTAGGTCAGTTTTGAGTACGGGAAGTGGCGGGGCTGGCGGAACAGGAGAAGTCTGTTGCGGTACCGGCGGAACGTGACCTGGGGGTGGAGTGCCACCCCCGTCCCTGTCTATAGGCAGGGCACGGACAGGCAGATTGGTGTAAGCTGGTGCTACATCGTCTAAGTATGAATTTAGGAATATGTCTTTAGTAGTCTTATGCATTACTTTAGTTGGAACTAATGGTGACGGCAAATTTTTCGGTATTTCTGAAATGGCGTCAGGGGTACCTTCGGCCAAAAGATACATGTTGTTCACTTGGCTATTTCGGATGCGATCTATTTGTTCTGATTTTACTCGAATTCCTTCAATAACTAATTCGTTTTCTTGGGCCTTTTCTGATTCTTTAAGTCTGTCTTCTCTACGGAGTGCTCTTTCAGCACGTTTATGTGATTCCTTACGCCAAAATTCTATGGCGTCTTTCTGAGATTGTCTGGCTTTCTTTTTCCGTAATGCTTCTTCTATCTTTATGATGCACTCGGCATCCCATGTTCCGTTAACTGGCCATCGGTATCTTTCCTCTAGGTGCTTGGTATAATCGGTCCATAACTCTAGATACAATATGGCGTCTATGCCATGTTTGTTATACATGAAATTACCTGGAGTGTCCCTAGGGGGGATTGGAATTTCTTCCTCTAACATCCCTTTCCTAGTTCCTATCTGCTTTAACTTGCTGAAAAACGGCATTGTGCCTACTTGATACTGAAATGCTCGATCCTTGATACTTAATTCTGAATGTAACTATTTATACAAAAAACACAATAATGCACAAGGAAAACAATCACATTCATACCACGACATTAATCACAGAGACATTGAAAACATAGATGATTACCCCACTATACTAGATGTACTGCTAAACAGTACAGATACACTGTTGTAACAGTGCAAAGATTCAGAAATTCGGAATACTAGATATACTGCTAAACAGTACAGATACACTGCCTAAAAACAGTGCAGACCGGACTTGCGTACCCAAACCCGTCTAGATACGACCCAGCAATGGTACTCACCGGGAAGCACGGAAACAGAAGGCCTCAGAAAAACTCGACTGGACTCGACTCGATACTTCGGAAAACTTCGGAAAACTTCGGGAATTTTCGAAAAACTTCGGAAACCTGGTGGGCCTCTTGACACCTCGGACCTTGCTTCTTTCGGCTAGGCTCTGGTCGGGATCCTCCGCACTCCTCACCGCCTCGTCTGGGCACTGATCGCAGTCTTCGTCACCTCCGTGGGTCAGAGGGAGATGCAGGAAATCCTGCCGGTACGCGTATGTTCCTTCTAACTGATGGCAGGGGACAGAGCTTGCAATGCGCCAACCGGCGCGTGAGGTGGGGGAGGGGTCCCTATTCGGGCGCCAAAATGACGTAAATAATTAATTTACTCTCTTAATTTCTATGCAGGTAAGTACTTAATCAATAATAACTCAGATCGGATGAAAAAAGACAGAGTCCGTGGTGTGAGAGTTCTAAGGGGTTTTATTCCTTAACAAGGAATGGTCATGGCCAAGATATCATGTTCTGACCACCACACAGGGTGTCAGAAGGGATAGAGCGCTCCCTTTTATTAACAGTACATAGCTTATATACTTATTTCATTCCATAAGTAACAGTGCAAGAGGCGTAACAGCTGAGAGAAGACAAGATAACAGTATTACACGTGGTACATGTGCGTAATCAAGAGGCGTGAACTAGAGGTGTGTTCTGGAAACGTCACTGATAGGTGTCACAAAGGGGTGGCACTAACAGGATATGTGGCAATGTCAGCAGAAATCGGAAGCTTGGATGCGTGCGCAGCTGGATGACGTGTAACTGGAGGGGTGCAGGGGACTTGACATTTACACTGACGGAAAGAGACAGAAGTCTGGCATGTCAGATCAACTTGTGCTTCTATCATATCTGATATCTGATGTTTAGGAACTAAGCTATCGGGGCAGAAAGGTCTCTAGGGCAGAAGCTATTCTATACTTGCTGTGAGTGCGTGTATAAGCGCCTGAGTGTCTGTATGAGAAGCGTGGGGGCATGGGGCCTTCCATGGAAAGCATGGCAACAGAAGCTATGAATTACTTGCATAGAGACAGGTCGGCCCTTTAGCCTCGTAGCTGAGGAAGGATGTTTACTGAAGCTAGCAGGCTGGAATGTATTTTCGGGGAGGGAAACAGATAACTCGAAGGTTATAGTCAATCTTGGCAGGCAGCAGGCTGAGCTGAGCACGGAGGGCCGCGCTAGAAGTAAGTCAGAGTTCACGGGTACGGGGGCTGCCTGGGCAGAGATTCCTCGGAGTCAGAAGCCAGAAAAGAGGCTCGGTGGCAGGGATTCAGGGCCTACTTCAGCCAGGGCTGAAAAACGTAGGAGTACACTACAAAAAGACGTTGGCATAGCATACTTAGGAACGGATCATTCAACCCATTCATGGTGGGTCTGAAAAAGGACATGTTAACGGTGGACGCAAATGTATTTGCGTCTTCATAGCTGACACAGGAGGGAAGTTACATGCACTTTAACTCGTACATGGAGTCGGTGGGGTACTCGCTAGGGAACACAACTTGGCCATAAAATTTATATTACCTCAAACTGAAGAACCAGGTTTTTAGAACCCAGCGGCGTCAGGGACACGACCAAAGTCTTCGAGTTCCCCTGTCTTAGAATACAGAGACACGGGATACTTCTCGTGACGTCAAAGATCAAATGTATTGGCTACAACCAGGAACAGAAATCTATGAAGTATGACGCAGGTAGGTTCGTCAGAAACTGCTCAACTTTACAAAGCAGGTCGTCCCTTTTTATGCCGAAAATTATGCTTCAGGCAAACATTCCTCATTTACAGTTGACCAATCCTGTGTATACACGACAAAAGCATTGCATGATGACAAACCCACATTTCAGTTGTCCAGCCCATCATTAATCACAAAGGAAAGTCCAACATTCTTGCTCGAACATGCCGGACGAACCCATAATAAAAGACCACAACCCACATCATAAATAGACCATAAAAAAAGGAACAGAAACAGATGAAAAGCAAGATAGAAGGGTGTGTATGTGTGCAATAAACTCAGCAATGTCCTGCTCTTCGATCCTAATCTCGATCAACTACCGGACAAGGAACTGGCTTAGCAAGGCTAGCTTCAGGCAACGGGGTCAGTTCGCTCAGGTCACCTAGGAGTCAGCTAACGTGTACGTGTACTAAAAGACTCGCTCGGCCGTAGTCATCGGCCTATGTGAGGGCAACCACAAAATGACTGCCGTAAACAAAATGGAACGCGAGGGTTCGGAACAGAATCCATGAATACACAGTGAAGCCACCGGTTTAACATGGCGAAATCACTCGTACATGCTGCACTCACTAGTTACGGTTCGCTACTATCAAATTCGTAACCAAACCATGACCTTTATAATACGGGTTCAGAATTCACGGAACCTCAGACTTGTTTTTGATGCCACTGAATTTACTTGTAGACAAAAGGTGAGGCATTCGTCCACTATTATGCCCAGGTTTTTAACCTTTTTTGAAGGGACTGGGAGAGTACCCATCGAATCCGGCCACCAATTTGGTGTCTAGATCTTGGTGTTATTGCCAAACAATATTTCCTTGGTTTTACCCATCTTAAGTTTTAAACAGTTCTCCGCCATCCAACCTCCCATTGCCAACATGCATTCCTAGAAGGGTCCTTCAATTCCCACCTCCTTCCCTTGTGACAGAGACACCATAATTTGGGTGTTATCCACATAGACGGTGAAGCCGAATCCGAATATTTATTTATTGACATTTGTAGAGCGCGGCGAATACCCGTGGGCGTCTCGGCGCTAGTTAAGGGATGGATCAGCAACTGGGGTAAAGAAGATATACAAGGCTATTGGTCAAATAACCACGTCTTTAGCTGTTTGCGGAATGTGAACAGGGAGGGACTTGCTCGGATATGTGCAGGAAGGGTGTTCCAGAGTCTAGGGGCGGCAACCAGGAAACGCCTGTCGCCCCAGGTGACTGTTCTAGTGCAAGGCACAGCCAAGAAGTTCTGAATAGAGGAACGAAGAGATCGGGTTGGGACATAATGGAGAAGATTCTGTTTGAGAAAGTGGGGACCTTGATTATTGAGTGACTTGTAAACAATACACAGCGATTTGAATTTGATACGGCTGCGTATCGGGAGCCAATGGAGATCCCTAATGATGTTTGTAACTGGTGCGAACTTGGGGATCCCAGCCAGCATTCGTGCGGCTGCATTTTGGATTGACTGCATCTTATTTGTCACTCGGACTTGGGCATTTAAGAATAGAGCGTTACAATAGTCCAAGAATACACTAATGATGGGGGCCAGCAAAGAAACATAAACATTGAAAAGTGTTGGACTGAGAGAGGACCCCTGTGGAACCCCACAGGGCAGTGCAAAAGGTTTAGACTGGTAATCTCCCAGTGCAACAATTTGTCTTCTGTCCGTCAAAAAGGATCTTAGAAGATCCCAGGCTTTCCGGAGCCGCCCACACACCTTTAAACGGTCCATCAATATAACATGATGGACCGAATAGAAGGCAGCAGACAAATCTAATAAGATCAGCGCTGCCCTGCCACCTTGGTCAATAGCTTCCTTGATCTCCTCAGTGGCTTTAATAAGAGCAGACTCAGTACTGTGTCCCTCTCTAAAACCATATTGTGAGGGATCCAGAGCTTGTGTCTCAGCCAAAAAGGAACTAAGTTGTCTGTTCATAATTTTTTCAATCAATTCTGCTGGGAGTGGGAGCCTAGAAATAGGGCGAAAATTGTTTGGGACCTGGGATGCACCAGTTCTGGTAAGGATGTATGGGTTGGCTTGAAGAAGCACCTTAAGCCTCACTTCCAAGGGTCCAGGACTGGGGTGGCACCACTTGGCAGGGCAAACTCAAAGATGGCAGAGTCCAGGTGCAGATGAAGGTAAGATTGAAGAATTTATATCCCTGAGACTTCAAATCAGGAAGCAAGCTAGAAAGCCCTTAGAGTCACTCTGGGTTCAAGTTACGCAGGTCCAGTCCTTCTCACCCAGGGAGTGGAACAGCAGGCAACAGGGCAGCAAGGCAGAAGTCCACCAAAGCACCAGTCCAGCAGATTGGCAATCCTTTTAAAAGCAGTTATTCTCCCTTGCAGACTTTTCACTGGTCCAGAGAATACTGAATTCATGGAGTCAGAGGTCCAGTGATTATACCCAGCAGTGCCTTTAAAATTGGGGAGACTTTAAAGAAGGTTTTGAAGTGCACAGAGGTCCTCCCTTCCTTTCCTGGCACCATACTTACTACAGGGTTATGCAGCCCTTCGTGTGTGAAAAGGACACAGCCTAATCAAATGTAGGTGTGAGGCTGTGCCCAGCTCCTCCCTCCCATCTTTCAGGATGGTCCATCAAGTCACACCTAAGTTCCTTTTATGTGCTGCGGTCTACAGGGAATACACAAAGCCCAGCTGTCACCATAACCATAACCAGACTGAACAGAGACAGACAGCAGGCACCAAATGGCTTAAGTAGAACAATCCCAACTTTGGGATTTTCAGAACTGCAGTTTAAAAAACGAATTCACCATGATTTGTGATTTTAAATTGTGAGTTCAGAGACACCAAACTTGAAGAGTCTATCTCTTCACTGTTGGGAATTACACATAAGATATGTCATAAGCTAATTTCAATGTAATCCTATGGGAGGGATAGGCCTTGCAATTGTAAAAAATCGTTTTTCACTACCAATACATGTAAAATCTAAAAGCACATGTTCTGTCTTTTACATACGTTGCATCCTGCCCTGTGGTTTATACAGGGTCTACCCTAGGGATGACTGATATGTATAAAACTGGAAGGTTTAGGCCTGGCAAGAGGTTTATCTTGCTAGGTCGATGTGGCAGTGTAAATTGCACATACAGGCTCTGTAATGGCAGGCCTGAGCCATGGCTAGAGGGCTACTTAAGGGGGTGGAACTATGAATGCTGCTGGACCCACTAGTAGCACTTTATTTACAGGCCCTAGGTCAATGTACTGCACTTTACTAGGGACTTATAAGTAAATTAAATATGTCAATGGGTATGAGCTAATATTACCATGTATAAGGGAAAGAGCACGAACACGTTAGCAGTGGTAAAGTCCACAGAGTCCTAAAGCCAGCAAAATCAAGGTCAGAAAAATGGAAGGAGACAGGCAAAAAGTTGGGGGTGGTCCAACCTAAAGCTGTCAGGTCTAACACAACTCTTCTGAACATTTTCCGTTAAAGCATCCAGCTGTTTTTCCTACGGATCAGTGGGAGCTGATTCATCCGCTACTCATTCATCATTCACTCTATGGGGCTTGGTATATGATATCGGCGCCTCAACTTAGTATGGTGCCGCATTTCTCTGACTTCCTAACCATTCAAAATGGGTTTTGGGTCTCCGGCTCATATCACTTTCTGGCAATAAACCTGACGGCCTGCTCATCTGTGTCTAATCTGATGCCTTTTTCAAGGCTGCTTTGTGAATTACAAATTTCAGTCATCTTTTGCAAACATCAACAGTGATTGCACAATCTAAGATTCCCCAAATCGGGTAATGATTTTGATGACTTTCTGCTCGCCAACATCTCTGATAAATGAATCAGTGTTCAATGCTTTGGATCTGGAAGTTCCAGCCAGCTATTGCTGTTTTCTGTATAGCAAACTTTTGCTTCCAACTTTTGTTTCAATTTTTTTTAATCACTTTGTGCACCTTACTGCAGTTGACTTAGACATAAGACTAAAGCCTTGCTTAATCATTTAGCAATATGGGTTTTTACTCATAATTAGCTACAGTGTGAATGTACATGATTTGTATATCTGCTAGAGAGCTTACTATCATTACGGGTGTTAAGTATTTTGGGCCAGATGAACGCCCCCCTCATTATTATCCATGAGGCAAGTGCAATTTGTGACCCAAGTAGGAATGGCTAGCACTCCTGGGGATGGTGGCCTGCTGGGGTCAGCAGACCACCATGTCTGTGACTGCTTTTTAAATAAAGCAGTTTTGTTTTAATGCAGACCGTTTTCCTTAATGGGATGCATTTAAAAAATGAAAAGTAAAACGTTACTGTTTCATATGTTAAGAGTATGCAGTGGTCTGTGGGACCACTGGCTGCTCATAAAGAATATTTTCAATGCCAGTCGATTTCGATTCAAAGAACTTTATTTCGATTCAAAAGATAGAATCATAAAAGTATAAACAAGTTTAAAAAAGAACATTACACATAGAATTTAAAAAAGACAATACAATTATATTGACACCAATAAAACATATTGTGTTATATGTCCAGATTAAATTTACAATACATTTTGGATAAAAAGAGTAATGTATAGGAACAGAGACTATTTATTGTAAAGTGCATGTGCAATCCAAGTGGATACCAATCTATACACTGATCTACTAAATGTATATCAGAAAGTAATCAATGGTTTCCAATAATGATGATCAATATCGATTTCTGATAGTGAGCGCCAGTCTGATAAAGCTAAGCACAGCACTACATATGGCTGGAGTTGATAAGGACAATAAATATTCATATCCATCTTTGTAGTAACGGGAACCGAGTGTTAACAAGAAAGGCTTAATAAATCGATTTCTTGGGTCTTTATACAGGGTACAAAAAAGAATAAGATGCACAGTGTTTTGTGAAACTTTGTTGTTACAGCGGTAAGGGTGTAGTCTCTCACACCACCCCGCTTGCTTTGGGAAAACAAAAAGAAAATGCAGTGTGCTAAGGCGAAACCTAGTCAAGTAAAAACGCCATTGGGTAGGCATATTATATGATAGGCAAGGCTGGTGCTGTATCCTTCCCCAATCATATACTGCACACTTGCTATTTCTTGACATGCCTAGCCTGGTGCGATAGGCCTCTTTAATTGTTAGTTTGGTCTCCCTACCAACAATTTTGGGGTTTAGATATATATGTCCCAAACCAATCTTGTAAAAGGTTTCCCTAACATATAGTAACCATGGGATCTCCGCAAGATAATCAAGCTTAAGGCAATCTTGTAAGATTTCCTTTGTGAGTTTCAGTTCTTCAGAACTCCAAACCTTGCTCCATAGCAGCAAGGGAGAGACATGGATAGTATCACTCACGAATTGAAGACCCATCTCAGTATGACAAAAAATATTTGAGGTGCCAGATGGGACAGATAGAAGGCGCTTTATAAATTTCTTTTCCATGATTTGGATTTTATTGCAATTTTGTATTCCCCACACGCCCTCACCATATGTTGCAACAGGGAGGCATTTTGCGTTATATAAAGTTTTTAGTTCTGCAACCGGCTTCTGACCCAATTTGCTTGAAAAACGGAAAAGAGCCTCTATAGATTGCGTAGCCTTTTGAACGCGGGCTGATATTAGAGGATCCCAACTCAAAGTTTTATTGAATAAATTCCCCAGATAATTAAAACTGTCGACTTTCACAATAGTGGAGTCCTTCACCATAAGCCTGTGAGATTTTACCTCTTTTGGGCCGCAGACCATGGCTAAAGACTTTGTGAAGTTGACCCTTAGATCTAATCCTTGCATAAAAGCTTCAAAAGCATTCAAACAAGTTTGCATGCTATTGGCAGTTAGGGTCATTAGCACCGTGTCGTCTGCATAAGATAACATCGGTATCCGTTTACCATTAACCTGGGGAAAATCAGCACAGCTTTCCAACAAAAAACCTTCCAGACCATTGGTGTACACCAGAAAGAGAAAAGGAGCCAAAAAACACCCCTGGCGGACACCTTCAGTCGATGGAATGGACTTTGTCTTCTCCCTCCCGGGCCAAATCTGATCCTCACTGTTGTGGCGGCATGCAGTCTACGGAGAAGGGTGACCAGCGGTTCTTCAAACCCCATGGACTACATCATTTGCCACAGTTTGTCTCTACAAGCAGTGTCAAAGGCACTGGATAAGTTCATGAAGGCCAAGTGGATACACCACGCTTAGCCCTCATGTACTTACCCATAATTAAAGCCAAATTAAGGCACTGCTCAGTGGTTCTTTTTCCCCTCCTAAACCCATACTGGGAATCCACGATAATACCTATGCCAGTCACAAAGGGGAAGGGGTCCTCTGAGGACCCATTCCCGTTTGAGAATGGCTTACCACCTACTTGAAGTAGGTGGTAAACTGCGAGTTAATTTTGATGCAACAATGTTTGTTGCATATATCATTCATTCTGATGGTATGCTTCTAGCTCATATAGTCATGTGTTCATTTGAATAGTTGATGCTTCGGAAAAGGCATAGTGGCTTTACAGGAATATGTATGTATGTATTAGTAGTATTTATAGTATGGACCTAGGCACTAGGTCAACGGAGCACTTTACATACAACTAAGAGAAGAGTACATATAAATTACATTGATGAAAGGCATGAAAAGAGGAAATAAGAATTATATAATGTAGGCATATTTTAAAGAAATTGGTTTTTGGTTCCATATGAAAGAAGAATAGGAGGTACTGGTTCAGCGTAATGTAATCAGGGATAGAGGTTCAAATCCTGAAATAGCCTGTTTACATGTTTTGCTCTTTTGAATATTGGAATTTTAGGAATTAGTCAGCTTTTGCTGCTATTGTTCCTGTGGCCTCTGGTGAATAGGAGTTTGTTACTCAGATATGAAAGTTAGCCTATATCTACACTCCTTGAAGGGTTAAGCAATCTTGAAGTCACTTTCAGAGGGAATCCAAGGGAGGTGCCCTAGAATGGATGTGATGTGTTCTGATTTTTTTGCTCCTGTGCTATACAAATGGATTGCAAGCAAATTGTCCTGCTACTTCTCCCAGCTGACAACATGGGGCACGAGGTTTCTTTTTCTCAAAATAGACAACTTGGATAGCAGAAATTAACTTATCACAGCCCTCCCACAGCGACAGGGCTGAACTTTGATTTATTCCTACACAATAACAGAGACTAGCACAGTTTGCTGCAGAGCTGCTAGCATCAAGGCCATCATATCATAACTAAGCTTCCATAGGAACATAATTCATTCCTGTCTCGGAGACCGGAATGTAGGCTGAATAGATGAAGCTCAGTAACACGTGTGGTGGTAATATATAAATAATTAATTTGCATAGAATGTCATACATTGGATCCTAAAGATTACACATGAATGGATCCTTAAAAAATCTGAATATAATATATCATTTTCTTGTTACATTCTGTGCCTTTGTATTTACTACAGTTTTATTTATTTCTGCTATAATACTCTTCATTTTGGTCTCTACTAAAATTGGCATAAAATACAGTGTTAAAAATAACAGCGTTGATTTATTGGGTGTGTTCGCTTAGAGTGAAAAGTTGTCAGAACTCCCAACTATAAATCATAATATCTGACTGTCTCAGACATGTTACATGTCCAATGAGCAATCTCTGCAAGTAAGTTTGAGAGAAGGGCGTGGGATACAACGTCTCTATGAGTTCCGCTCAAGCTAGTTAGTAAATTGATGCATACCTCCGTTTACCTGAGGGATCCATTTGGGTACACAGAATATTGAGAAAAGGCAACTAACTCATACTCCTTTCACCAGTGTGGCTGTAACTGCCATGGCAGTCATGCATTACAGAGATGCCCACTTATGGAAAGTACAACCCTCAGTGAAAGTAATCGAATACAAGTAAAGACAAGCAACATTTATGGGGTTCAATTTTTAAAAATTGGACTCCTCACAAAGACCATACTTTAATGTCTAGTTCTTAGTACTGCAAATGTACTTCATTCTTAGTGTGCTATTATTACAAGCCACAGGGTAGAGGGTACCTTGGAAGGAGACATGGTTGAGTCAGAATGGTGGCATTGACCCATATGACTGCAGGATTCATATAGATGGACCCCAGTAGCAAACGCTTATGCAGCAGCTAAAAGTGGGCCAGTAACAAGGTGCAGTTATACCACAAACAGCCACACTTATTATCCCATTTCACCCAAAACAGGGGCTTTCGGTCAACAAACCAAATCATGCGATCGCATAGGATCGTCCCCTAATGCATTGATCATATAATAACTTTATTGTATAGTTGAAAGGGGCTGGCCTTGCGGCGGAGCGGGTGTCATTGCGCCTAAGCCTGTGGCGTTTGGTGGCGTTTTGTGCATGTGCCTACCTGCACGCTGTACGCTGTCTGGGGATCCCGTCCTGCCTTCAGCCTCGTCTGCCTGGGGACTCGAGCGACCTGCTGATTGAAAGCTGCTGCCTGATTCCACCGCACCTGCTGTCTCCTCCCCCCGCCGCAGCCCTCTAACACCGGGACTGCCGCAGAGCGGGGGAGTAGAGACTACAGCCCCCAGAAGCCTCCGCGACTGGCTCGGAAGTTGCATTGAGGCTTAGCACCCGGAGGCGCCGTTAAAGGGGCTGGCCTTGCGGCAGAGCGGGTGTCATTGCGCCTACGCCTGTGGCGTTTGGTGGCATTTTGTGCGTGTGCCTACCTGCACGCTGTACGCTGTCTGGGGATCCCGTCCTGCCTTCAGCCTCTTCTGCCTGGGGACTCGAGCGACCTGCTGATTGAAAGCTGCTGCCTGATTCCACCGCACCTGCTGTCTCCTCCCCCCGCCGCAGCCCTCTAACACCGGGACTGCCGCAGAGTGGGGGAGTAGAGACTACAGCCCCCAGAAGCCTCCGCGACTGGCCCGGAAGTCGCGTTGAGGCTTAGCGCCCGGAGGCGCCGTTAAAGGGGCTGGCCTTCCCGCGTCACGGGACCGCGTGGGGGCCGTGCCCGGGGCTAAGCCCGGGCAAAGGGCGGGCCCTCTGTGGCCCTCAGAGGCCTGAGGAGTCTGGGCTGGGCATCAACCCCTGGCCGATCCGCCGCCCATTCAAAAGGTATTTACACACTTGACCAATAAGCATACTGTAAATGGCACCTATGGAGCCCAAGTCAAACGCTAAGATCATGGTCAAAAAAACGCCTATCCATACACGCTCTGTCACAAGGAATACTGCTCCAGTAAAAACTCCGCTACCAACTCTAACTGCAATTGACCGCATGCTACAACAGACAATTGTGGTGGTAGCGAATGCCATTGAAAATACTGAGAGACGATTGTCCTTACCACCTAGTGCCTGTTTAATCCAGCAGATATCACAACCCGAAGATTGCAATGTAAATAACATAAATGTGACATCATTATTAAACGACTCTATACTAATGCAATCTTACACGGGTCTTCCCGGGGCCGAGCCAACCCATGTGGAAGATCATCCCATAGTTCCTGCAGTGTTTCAAGATAGGGAAAGTCGGTTGTCCCTAACCCCAAATTTACAGATTAATGTTACACCGGCTGGGGCACCGGGGCTCAGTAATGCGCCTGAGACCAGCGCAGTTCTGATTTCCTGCGACACTGAAGATCCCATCCCCACAATTGACTCACCCAATAATAGCTGTGTAGATAGTACGACTGATCACGGCTCTGCCCACCGTAGATCCAGACGCACACGCAATAGAAAACTATTGGCCCCAAGTAGGGTGTGTGTGAAACAAAGGGGCAGGAGAAAGAAGGCAACTTCGTCATTATTAGAGCAGGCTAACGGAGGAGAGCCTCCTCCACCACAGTCAAGCCCAAACTTGGGACCAAGAGGCAATTCTAACCCTACCATACTCAATGGGGAGTCTCTAATGTGTCACATTGTGGATGCTATGAAGCTCCTTATTGCTCCCCTAACTGACAAACTTGAGCAGATCTGTAAAAAAGTGGAAAATTTGGAGAAATTAGGTCTAGCTAAGTTAGACATCCTTGAACATCTGGGTTCACAAGTCACTCCAACTCCCTTGCACGCATCTCCTATGAATAAGGACAATATGATTGCTACTAATACAACTAACACACAGGTTCCTCCCGCCAGAAATGTGGCCCCCACGGCAGCTACCGGCAAGTCCAGTAACCTACACACCTATACCCCAGGTAACACCACAAGTGGGCCCTCTGGGGTTAGAGGTAGAGAGGCAACGGGTCATACCCCAGTAAATGGGAATCCACCAGCATGCAGCTACTATAATAACATCATTCCTGCAGTGATTAATCTCCCGCCAGAAAGTAGACCATATGTGGCAATTCTCGCTAATGTCCCGAAACTTAAACCCTCTCAATTCGAAAATAACGAAACACTCAAAAACAAAATTTTGCACTGGCTTGTCCACAATTGTGGATTCACCCTAAGAGGGGCAAGTCAGATCCTCTCAACCCAAAGGGTAGGGTGGGTGGGTCCCAGTAAAAAGGAAATAAGTGGGAACTGCGTAATCATAAATTATAAGACCACTGAATGGGCAAGGGATTCCATCTTGAATGCGCCGATCCCATCAGATAATGATTACAACACTACCCTGTTCCCACTGGACTACTTTTACAGGAATCAGGTGGGATTTAAAATTCCCGTGCAGAATTTTAAACACCCCAGAGCAATAAACATGCCTCACCCACCTGTACAGCAGGCACCAGTGCAACCAGTCGGGCACCCTATGATTTCTTATGACCCAAACAACCAATATGTACCACAGCAACCACTGAACTTATTCAGAACACCAAACCCCAATTATTTTAACAACCCCATTGTCCCCGGGTTAGGAACTAGCGTTTATGGCCAATATGCAGTCCCAACATCCAACAGATTTCAGATATTCAACTCCCTAGATGAAAATGACTGACTAGGGGATACTCACGTTGCTGAGTCATCTGTAACTGAGGAACCTAGGTTGATGGCCGTTAATACAGTTGAGGAATCTCCAACAGACACCGCTGTAGCAAACTCTAATGATCCAACCCTGATAGACGCAATTATATGTACCGGTGAAAATCAACTGGAGAACCCGATAACATCTTCAGTCACAACAGTTACTGACCCACCACATGTAGCTTCAGAAGAGAACCTGAGGGTCATTACATGGAATATAGCTGGGATAGCCTCTAAGGTAAACACCCCAATTTGGGCTGACTTTATTAAACAGGGTTACGACATAATCTGCCTGCAAGAAACCTGGGACAGGGAAGATGTACACGTCGAGGGATATACTTCCTTTAGTGTGCAGGCTGTGGCATCCCAGGCTGGTAGAGCCAAGGGTGGACTAGTGACCTTGATATCCACCACACTGACTGAGTTTAGTGTTAGCGATCATGTTGTACTAGGAGAGCACGCTTCCGTTCTGCGCATGGTCCATAGCAGATGTAGAGATCTAATAGTAGTGAATTTCTACAATAATATTGCGGGGCACAAACGGGGAACGATCATCTCTGATATAGAGCAGGCCATTGATGTGACCTTATCAAGTACATCCAAACCAGCTGCAATCCTATGGGTAGGAGACTTCAACATCAAAACATGTAACCACGCACTCAAGGGGGCATGTGGCCACAGGGAGGAGTACTCGGGAAGGGAAACAAGTGTATATAATAATTTCCCACACAATAATTATGGCGGTGCTTTAAATAACCTACTTGCCAAATATGACCTGGACCTCCTAGAATGTAATAAGAACATAAAGAATGTCAGGTGTCCGACATTTCATGGGAGAAACAGCCAATCATTCATTGATCACATTATGATATCTTGCTCCGTAGTTTACATCAATGTCTGGGTGATTGAACAAACTGTCAGTGACCACAATAGTGTAACCATCGAACTATTGGGCTGGGGAACCAAAAGGAACACCTATGGTCAACCAATCCAGGACATTGCGGCAGAAAGACCTAATGGGATGAGGGTGAAATGGATAAAAGTTGACCCCACTCAATTTGTAGCCAACGTGATAACAAATTGTTGCAGAGAGGTTGAGTACTGCTTGTCCTCTAATCCATGCCCACGAACCTTGTTATCCAACTTCCTAAACATAACAAAAATGATTGAGAAATCCTTGACACACAAAGCTCGGAAATTAAGGAAGGTCAAGGTGGTGTGGTTTGATGACCATTGTGCTCAGTCACTAAAAAGGCTGAAAACTTCACTTGATGCTACACCAAGAGACGCTAGCAAGATCAGGGAAGAGCGTCACAACTACAAAACTGCACTCTCCACCAGGAAGAAGGAATTGCAGGACGAGGCATGGGCACAATTAGATTTGGCTGCAGATACCAAAGATCACAAACTTTTTTGGGACACTGTAAATAGTCCATTCCTGAAGAACAATAACATTCCTGAACTAACTTCGCATGTCAGTTGCCGGGCTTGGATAGCACACTTCACAGGGATTTTTAACTCTGATTTTACCTCTGGTTTTACTTCTGATTTTAATTCCAATGTTTTAACTGACACACCAACCTGTTTTAAATGGGAGAAAATATTGTTTTCTGTGACATTAAGCGAGGTGATTGAGGCAATCGAGAAGAGTAAGGGGGGGAAAGCCCCGGGACCCGATGGGGTCCCTGTGGACTTTTACAAATTTGAGATTACACTATGGGCCCCCATTTTGACCCGTTACTTTAATGCTGCAATTAAAGATAAGTTACCGACTTCATGGGGACAATCAATTATAGTGCCACTTTTTAAAAAGGGCTCCAGGGCAGAAGCACGAAATTACCGCCCAATTTCACTTTTGGACTCGTCGTTAAAGATTCTGAGTCGTGTACTCTTGGTGAGACTAGAGTCCTGGGTAGAAGACAATAACATTCTTTCACCTATCCAGTACGGGTTCCGAAGGGGTCTAGGAACTATGGAGCAGTGCGTGAACCTGGATTATCGGCAAGTGCACGAAAGCCAAGGAAGGGAATTTGTTTATGTGCTTTGCCGATTTAAGTTCCGCATTTGACTTGGTGGAACACGCACTGCTCTGGCCAACACTACTTGCCATGGGCGCACCACCCGAAATCATCCACCTCCTGGCTAGAATGTACAGTAGTCTCTCAAGCAAGGTCAGATTCGGAACAGACGGTGAATGTACCCCCTTTTTTAAAATTGGCAGAGGGATCCGACAAGAGTGCGTGCTAGCCCCTCTTTTATTCTCCCTTTTTATCAATCAGGTTGACCAATTTTTACAAGAATCTTATGCTGATGCCCCTATTATTAATGGAAAGCAAATACCCGTCCTTTTATATGCGGACGACGCAGTCCTGATTTCCAGGACCGCGAATGGGCTGCAAAAGTTAATCGAGAAGTTCCATATTTTTATTCATGGCAGAAAGCTCAAAATCAACAAGGGCAAGACAATGACTATGACCTGTGGAAAGAAAATGAAGAAAAACAGGACATTCTTTTTAGATGGGGATAAACTCGAGGCTGTCCAATATTTCTGTTATTTAGGTATTACCTTTTCAGGAGATGGGAGATGGGTAAACGAACAATCTTGTGTTGACCTGAAAATGACCAGAAATGTAAATTGCATCTTCAGATTTGCCTCAAAACTGGGGGGCCGTAGAATCCGAGAGATGATCTCCATCTATAACTCAAGGTGTATGTCCTCTGCCCTGTATGGAGCAGGGATATGGGGATATAATCCTCAGATTGCCCTAAAACGACTATTATGCCTCCCCTTTCTGCTTCAAATGAGATTACTCACAGAGAGTTAGGCATAAATTACGTTACAGATTTGATTGCATTGCGTCCCCTGTCCCTATGGCGGTCCATATGGGCTAAAGAAGAAACCAGGTTTACCCAGGAAGTAATTATGGATTGTATTAAACTTGATCGTCACTTGAAAATCCCCTGGCTAAAACACATTCAATTTTGGTATAAGACCCTCTTTGGTCAGGACATTTTTAAAGATATATTAACAGAATCAGTTTTAACAAAGCATGACCTCAAATCCACTTACCTGGACCATGTAAAAGGGACCAGAATGAAGGAGTATGCAATGCAAAGTACGTTCAAATTATACATGGAATACAATCTTAGCACAGGTCTCTCCTCCTATCTCACATTTGTCAGTATTAATTCCCATCGCTTTGTTCTAGCTCGCCTGAGGCTGGGAATAGTTCACCATTTAGTGGCTTTCCCTACAGTAAAAAAACCTGGTATATGTCTGTGTCCATGCGATGGGAAATCTAAACAGAGCATCTGCCACTTTTTACTTTTTTGTACTTTTTATACTGGTTTTAGAAAGTTTTATCTGAAGCAATTATTCTTAGATCATAACATGTGCAATACAAGAGCCGCAATGCAATTGATGTTTGACTTGGCTTCCCCGGATGTGTGTTATCGTGTGGCCACTTATATCCTAAAATGTATGTGGCAAAGGAAATCAATTATAATATGACTTCTCTCCCCCCCGAATACCCCCCTGGCTGCTACATTTTGTGTCACGAATGTGTCCTATCCTGTCTATGATTTATTGTTCGAGTTACATTGTTTGTACATGTATCTATTTGCAATGCACTTTATACTGCATATTTGCACCTGCCAAAAGTACCTTATGGTAATGATTGTAACCCGGTTTTTGCACTTTGCACTGGCGTTTTGCACAAACCTCTATCGTAAACAAATTGCTGCTAAAATGTTTAAAGTGATCAAACTGACTTCGCACTTTATTCTTAATTCTGCATATTTGCACATGTCAATAGCACTTTATGCATATAATAGGTCTCTTGAATTTTGCACTTTACATTTGCGTCTTTTGCACTAACTCTTTCTATAATAACTGCTGCTAAAACGTATATAGTACAATTGAACTAAAACAAGACTGGTGTATGGATATTGATGTAATTTTAACTGTTTTATCATCTATAATTCACATAAATATGAATTTGAAACTGTATTTATGTATGTTGCTACATGGTTGTACTTGTACAAACCGAATAAAGCATTTTGAAACTGTATAGTTAATACATTGCATTGTTGTATTTACTTATTTTTCTATCTGCTGAAAGTAATATTCTAAACAAATGGCTCCATTTGCGTAATTGTTTATTTGCAAGAAAAATATCGGGTTTTGTTCTTGTGAAAATAAAGTAAGTACCTTCTCTGCTCCTACCATCTTGATTTCTTCCTACAATAATCCGTCTAAAGAACAGTATCTTCCCTCACTATGCAAGTGTTGCCTAAACTTTTTGGAAACTGTTGCAAGTTCGTCAATTCGACATTTTCTACAACAAAGCATATCTCGGCAGACCCAGACATCCAAGACGAGTCAAGGTCTGAGAGTGCACGAAACGATTTACTCGAGACTTTCTGTGAGCACATCATAAGTACATGCTCCCATTTTATCGAATTGCTGAGCAGAAAAGTTGTTTTAAAATGCATTCACGAACTACATACAGTAAACAAGGTTTTCCAAAGTCCTCAAGTCATCAATAGCCACACATCAGCTCATGGTCAATAACGGAAGCACTGCCAGCGGGAAGACGTCTATCAGTTAACATACACACGTGCAAGAAGGGCTATCTATGCACGTGCATTAAGTATTCCTATTAATCGCACAAAAATGAAAAACGAAGGTTGCACTTTTATGAAATGTTGCATGCACGCGCTCTTGTGTTTGCATGCATTTTTTAATCACTTACTGCAATACATTACGTACGTGCAATGCACCCGTGCCTTTTTACACCGAGCGCATCCCTGTCGAAGGAACAATTACCTGGAATAAACGTTTTATAAATAGGACATCTGGGCAGAGGGCTAATGGAGTGGGTTTGTGCAGCAGTCTGCGTCACACGGAGATGGGAAGGAAGGCGCTCTGCATCAGAGCTGGCCGTGTTTACCGACAGCTCGGAGCCGTTGACGCAGGCGAGGCTCTGAGGCACTGAACACGTGTGAACTCCACGGGAGCAGGACAGCTGCCTGGGGAGGCGACGACCCCCACCCGCCTACCGCAACATGTTAGCGCATAGACAAAAATATTTTGGGAATAAACATTTTCAAGATGGTTCCGCGAAAACGCGTTACATCTTGTGTCGTAAAATAAGATAGTGGGGCGACGAGGGAGGTTGCGTGTCAAGAGAGGCACCGCAGGGGAAACGGGTGGGAAGCGCTGCGAACTCTGCCTTTGGCCCCCTTGGTGAAGCGCTAGCCAAACTCAGTGCAGGTCAACTTTGACCTGTGCATAAAGTATGCAAAGAACAGGGTAACTTCGCCTTTTCTGGGCTACCTGTTGCAGCAGGTGAGCCGAGCGTGGGTGAAAGCGACGCTGTGCTCTGAGCGTTACTAGTGGAAACACACCGAGGGTGGGTACCACCGGCCCAATAGTGATCTTTCGAGTTCTGATCCCTTTCGTGCCTTCGCGGAGGTGCACAGGTTACTCCTTAAACAATTTCAGATATAAACAGGCATTTTCGCCCTGTTCTGCCTAGGGGGGCAGCCCGGTGCCAGGCTCCGGTGGCAGGAGTAGTGTGAAGGAATGGGGAGGGGGCGGGACGCGCGGCTGCAGAAGGGTGGGCGGGGAGGGATCGACAAGCGAAAGCAGCACAGACGAGTCGATTTCCTTCCACCCCGGACAGCGGGAGGCGCTGGCAAGCACGTTCGGCGTCTGGCACAGACGGAGACTGGCAGGGAGGGAGAGGTCAGAGGCATCGGTGTCCGGAGTCACCTGTCCTACGGCACGAATGATCTGGGCGCCTGCGGAGCCGATACAGCGCATGAAATAAACAGCCTGTCCCTCGTTGTCAACTGGCGCTGCTGCCCGAGGTGTCTCCTAGTCGGGCTTGGCATGGCATAACGAGCAGCGTGGAACCTTAAAGGATGGCATACAAAGATGGTCTCTGCCAGGAAGGAGCCAGCAGCTGCGATGTCCAACTCTCTCCTCCCTATTGTCGCCCTTCACACACTACTTTGCCTTGTTGCATGGTGAGTACCAGGGGCCCCTTCCAGTGCCGAGCGTGTGTGCCCGGTGCTTGGCGCTGCATGCCGCTGTGAGTGAGTGCATCGCCGGGAGTCGCAGTTTGTCAGCCTCCTTGCTTTGCAGCGCCCTCCCCCGCCACTGTCTAACTCAGTCTCCGCGCATCTTTTTTTCCCCGCAGTGTTGCTGAGCCCCCAGGGCAGGCGAAAAAGGAGGAGAAACTGTACCCCGAGAATTTCACCAGAATCCTAGACAGTCTGCTGGACGGTTATGACAACAGGCTGCGCCCTGGATTTGGGGGTATGGTGATTTCAAGCACCGAGTACTGTGCCGTCCTGTCTGTTTGTCTGTCTGTCTGTGTGGAGTACCCCTTTAGGTACGTGCTGTGTAAATCCAATGCATATTGCAAACTGGTATTATCATAACGCCGCTCTGTCAAGTCGAAGCCTGTAAAGGCTGCTTTTCATTTTGCAGTGGCGCGGGGGATGCAGCAGTCGACGCTTAAAATGGAGATACAGCTTTGCCTGAAGTCGCCTTTGCAAATGTTTTGCCGCTCCCCCGCAGCGTGTCTTCGTTACTAACACACGTGATGCACCTGAGCTGACATGCATGCCGAAATGTGCATCATATGCTTAAGTTAAGCGTCCTTGAGCACGCGTGCCGTGTACGCCCCGAAAACACAGATATGCTACACCCTCGATTTAACATATGCCGTGTTATCCATTAGTTTTGCTGGTCTGTGCACGAGCCTGCTCCCCCACCCTCTGAAGGAGCTAACTCAATTAAATCACTAATGGAGACATTTAGCTAGACAGCCTGTGGCGGTGGGCTTTTAAAAACTAATTCATATCGCGTTTTTCTGAATGCTGGCATGACTTGTTAAGAAAACACACGTATGTGTTTCTTTTTACACACGACTGTGTTTGAACGCTTACGTTTTGGTTCCGGTCAGGGCCGTGGATTTAACTTACGTCATTCAAGGACTCGGAAGCCTCGTCCCTCCCATGTCAGAGACAGGCCGAGGAGGGCAGAGATCACAGCCGTAAACTTTATGAACCTTCTTCACCAATAAGTCAGTGTGATCTTTCCGCTTCTGTTTTCATTAACCCACCATTAATCACCTGTGTAAAACGAATTGCTTTTAATTCATGCAATTCATTATATGAATCGTAAAATGGCATTTTACATGAACAGTATTAAAAGTGATATGATATATATTGGCAGCCCATCAAATTAAAAAAATAAACAGGGGGGGGGGGGGTCTGGCCACTGTCTGCTGCAGGTCTCCCAAAGCATTCTGGTAGATGCAGTCCTCATTCGTTTGCCACCCAGTGTTGATCACTGTGGACACCTGTTGTGTGCTAACTGACACTCATCTGCAAGGAGTAATCCATTGGTTTGTGGGAGGATGACAGCTGCTTTAACTACATCAGGTTCTTTACCACTCCAAGCTCAGGTGCATCCACAGGGTTCTTCAACCCAATATCCTTTCAAAAATTCAAATAATGAGGGAGGGGAGCACACCGCTTCCCTCCAACAGGTCTCAAAATGCATTCTGATAGTTTCAGTTGTCTATTGTGTTCAAAATCAGAGCCAGTCAGTCAAAAGATTGTTTATTTAGACCTTAGGTCCTTAAACAAATACAAACATACAAACATAGGTCTTCGATTTAAAAACCATCTCAAGCTATAAACTATATAACAAACGTATAAAACTCTGATTTCACTAAAAGATCTTCTTAGATATATAATAATAATAATAAGGGAGTTTTATAAAGCACGCGGTTACGCTCAGCTGGCGTGTCCCTGCGCTAGGACAGAAAAACTCATACAGGCAGGTCGCAGAGTCAGCTAGAGTTATCGTTTGTAGAGATGTGTTTTTAGCTTCTTCCTGAAGTCGGCTTCAGACACTTCTAGGCAAAGATCCAAGGGTAAAGCGTTCCAGCCCTTCGCCACCAAGTAGCGAAATTATCTACCTCCCATGCAAGCCTTTCTTATCCTCGTGATCTATATAGCAATTATTTAAAATCCAAGTACCATTTATGAAAACTGGTGTACATTTCATCAAACCAATACCAGTGATAAAACATCAGCTCTACACATTTTTAAAAACTTTTTTTACCTCAAGCATAAACTTCCATATTGCACATGCTACCTCTAGTGAGTGCATTTCAGTTAACAAGTCTGCTGCCTGTGCACGATTCCTAACCTCATATTTTAGAAAGATTGGCCGTAGGCACGGTTTTCCTACATCAAGAACTTGTAGACAATCCAGTAAAGTTTGCAAATTATTGCATTTTGGCGTAGGTTACGGTACACTTCCCTTCGTGGTCTGTCACGGCCTTCCTAATCCTGTCATTCACATAACATGGATTAATCACAATCCTTATTTTTAACAGTTCATTCCTATACCAACGATTGGGAAGTATAACCACATATGGGAACGTTTGGACATTTTGCCATGACTTAGTCATAAAACAGGTTAATCAGTCAGTAGGGAGGAGGGAAAAGGGATCCATTCATATCCCCAGTATAATAATCAGATTTATCAAAAGGAAGAATGGACACTTGCCGCTTCATAACCATTGGTTATAGTTGAAGCACCCTCGTAAGCGCTTAGATATTAAATGCGGTGTATATCTGTTGTCCGCCCATTATCAGCGTTATGGCATAGTCATCGGGTGTTCAATATTGTGCTATATGCCAGCCTCATCCCGAGGCAATCTCTGGTCTGGGTAGCAGTGTCAAGAAATTAAAAGACTCTCCCAGATGGAGGGTGCAAAAAAAAGTGAAAAGAGGGTTTTTGTAAAAAACAGTAGCTCTCCACACGAAATTTTTAATATAAAAAGGAGAGGTAGTGTTGGTAAAAATAAATTGCGATATTGTGGTCAATCGAGTTACTGGATCACCTCATATCTATTACAAAACGGTCGACCCTCTTTTCACCTTCACCTTCACCTTCCGATGACTATGCCATAACGCTGATAATGGCGGACAACAGATATACATCGCATTTAATATCTAAGCGTTTATGAGGGTGCTTCAACTATAACCAATGGTTATGAAGCTACAAGTGTCCATTCTTCCTTTTGATAAATCTGATTAGTCATAAAACATACAGAGCTTTTTCCTTCGAAGTATTGTCTATCCTGGTCCCATGATATTTCTTTCCCTAATATCCTAAGTTCCTTCTTGCTTATGGCAGGATGAAAGTTCTGCCAACCCTCGATTCCCTACATGCCATAGCAATCGTTTCTGTAACCCCCCTTTGTCCACTTCATTTCCCTCTGTAGGATCTCACATATACACCAGTAGGATACTTTTTGGTCCTCTTCACAGCCCAGGCGTTGCCAGTATCTTATAACTGCCATCCTTGCCATTTTCTCCCATGATATAATTCCGGTTACTAATCTTTTTGCCTGGATCATGGAGGAACTGGGTAGGGACAATAATTTATTTATGCAAATCCCTTCTTCAGCATCCCACTTCCTCTTACCACTAAAGAATAGCAATTCAGCACCATATAAGTACTGGGGGGGTACCATAGCTGTGTAAGCTTTCAGAACTGGCCTATCTGTCATTTATCCATAGGTCTTATTACATTTTCTCAGGCCACTAACCGAGGATAGGGCCTGAATTCTTCAGGCATCCAGGTGTATTTTCCACTTCATAGATTTCTCAAACCAGATTCCTAGGTATTAGTACTCCTTAACTATCTCCAGTTTTATGGAGCCTAGGAACCAGCCTCAATTCCTCCTCTTTTTCCTAAAGCTCAGAATCTTAGTTTTTTCCAAGTTTACTGTTAACGTCTTACTACAGTATTCCCCAAAAACTTTGAGCTTTCTTTCCAGTCCTATCACAGTAAGTCAGGTGGATGCCATCCAGTGATGGTCCAGTACGTTCTGGATATCCTTGAAAATATGCTTTGTTCTATTTCAAACTCATCAGTATGGAGCAATCTATTGTTTTGAGGAGCAATTAAAGCCAGTATCGGGATCTGTACTTCTCCAAACTTTTTTTTAGCATGGCAGGAACTTTCAAAGGGGTCTTGGAACGCATATTTTGAATGCAGATTACTCCACCATGACAAGTGTAGAGAAATCTGCACTTGGTAATGCCACTAAAGGGTGGAAAGAGGAACTCATTGCAGTTTTCCAAACTTCAATCTGACCCCTTCCAACTTCGAAATGGTCAGTCATTTGCTCCAGCAGGGTCCTGGCAAAAGTTCCTTTCCAGGTTGGTTAGGAGAATGGTTCCTCCCTACCGTTGATGGGATTGTAGGGGTGAGGCGTTCTCGAAGGGAATATGTTTTCTCCAGTGAAGAATAAAATATGCTTTTCAACAGAGGGCTGCCACCCCCCTCCAGATGTTTTTCACATCAATGGAGAACTTCATACAGTAGGAAAAGGAATCATTAAACTATATATATATATATATATATATATATATATATATATATATATATATATATATATATATATATATATATATATATATATAATGTTTTATATAGATGTATGCTAGCAAAGATGCACCAGTCACAGCTTTCCTGGCAGACTCTGGAAGTGTCATATATAGTGTGGCTCAATGGTTAGAGCGGCAGACCCTGATGCAGAGGTCTAGCCTGGGACCAGGGTTCAATTCCCGCCTCGGCGGGTCTTGGGCTCAATTTCCGCGGACCTGATAATTCTCACCTCGGTGCCTATTCTAATCATGGGTTCCACTCTGCAACTCTGGGCAATAGCTTGTTTAATCTCCACAACGGCCCTAACAACGCTAGGATGACTGGCTTCCCCTCGGGGGTGCCCAGGAGTTGGCACTTCACAGGGAAAAGCCAGGAAGGGTTCCACAGCGGTATGCGTACAAGTGCCTGAGATACCACTTTGGGGGTCGATTTGGTGCGCTATACAAATACTACTACATTTACACATTTACACATACCATAATAAAATATGTTGGCTTCGGATCACATCAGTAAAAAATGAAGCCCGAGTTTGGTGTGACATGTGAAAGACAAGCAGCTCTTAGGGACAGAGAGAAGGTTTCTAAAAAGGCCATTCTCTACCTTCTGGAGTGAATGAAAGTTGCTGTAATCCCACATTACTGCCCTGTATACAGCTGTTGACATGCATTTGGCCTTGTATATGGTTAGCATTTCTCTCTAGTGTTTTTTGCCAAGTTTTTTAGCAAAATGTAACAGTGCTGAAGTGGATATATTAAAATGCAACTTCTGTATTTAGTGGCCTGTTTCCAAGAGCCGCAAGCTTCAAACAAAATTCCCCAAAGAGAAGGTAGAACTAAAGTTTACCATGACAATTCCAATTAAAAAGTTATGGCACTTCGTAGCTTTTCTCCCTCATTTCATTATGTATGTTTTTCCAGCATTAACATTCAGACCCTCATCTAGCATATAGTTGACAGAACATTTAAGTAGCTGCTGTAAAACCACTGGGTGCGAGTCATAAGTATAGTATTGTTGGCTGTTGTACTTGGCATCCTTGGCGTGGTTTCCCCTGACTTTTTGCCACTACCACCTGTATTTTTGATGGTAAGCTGGATTTAGTTTTTGCTGGCTTAGATGCTTTGGGTGCTTTGACACTGATTTTGCCACTGATGATCAGTGTTAAAGCGCAAGTGATCCCTGTGTAAATTGTAAATATGATTGGTTCTCCCTGATTGGCATATTTGATTTACTGGTAAGTCCCTAGTAAAGTGCACTGAGTGTGCCAGGGCCTGTAAATCAAATGCTACTAGTGGGCTCGCAGCATCGATTGTGCCACCCCAAGGATTAGCCCTGTAAATGTATCTCAGACCTGCCACAGCAGTGTCTTCGCACACAGTTTTAAACTGCAAGGCTACATACACTACACCCTACCCCCAGGGGTACCATGGACCTACTTTAGGGGTGTCTTACATGTAAGAAAAGGGACAGTTGGGAACTTGGGACCTGACCAGTGGATGCACTTGCCAAGTCGACATGGCAGTAGAAACTGTGTGCAGACAGTGCAGTGGCAGGTCTGAGACCCCTTTAAAAGGCTGCTTGCATTGGTGGCACAATCAGTGCTGTAGGCCCACTAGCAGCAATTGACTTACAGGCCTGGGCACACAAAGTGCACTGTACTAGGGGCTTAGTAGTAAGTAAAATAAGCCAATCATGGAAACACCAATCCATAAACACAATTTGCATGGAGATCATATGTACGTTAGCACTGATCAGCAGCGTTAAAGTGCCCAGAGTCATAAAACTAACACAAATAGGTCAGAAACTGGAGGCTAAAAAGTCTGGGGATAAAGCCAGCTGAAAAAGCTAAGTCTAACAGGGTGGTCCACGCCATCTGAAAAAATGTTCCACAATTTGTTATGCAGAACACAGTCAAAAGCACTTGACAATCAACAAATGGGAAACATAAATGGCCTTTCTTTATAAGGATATATTTTCCAATTATCAAATTTAAATTTAGCCTCTGTTCTATTACAAAATAGTACTATTATACCCGGAATATGAATCCCAGGGTCAATGGGATATCCTAAACAGGGGAAATCTTCTAAAGCTATGTCAGCATCTTCCAGGCTTAGAAAGTGTCAACTCAGCGGACATTGAAACAGTGGCCTTTATAGATCCTGTTATGTGCCAGAAAAATGAGTCAACCTTGGTAACTTTTTTCAACCCAGAACTGGCTGTAACACCATCTAAGAACGTAAAGCAACTGAGCGAATGGGGCATTCAAGCTAGCCTTTATACCACCATTAACTATCCAACCTTTCTAAAAAATACCCCTGATCCCCCATTGACCAACAACATTAGTTCCGACTTAAATCTGGAAGGGAGCAAACAACAGCTACCCCCGATGCTACGCGGCCACAGACAGGAATCAAAAGCAGCTCCCTGGATTGATACTCTGCTCCAAGTAATAGCCACAACAGCAGGTGGCCCACGTAAATGTGTATTTAAATCAAACAAATCCCAAGACTGGTCCTGGCTTTCCAAGGCCTTAGGGTAGTGCACAGACAATTAAGCATGGAAACGAATCAAAGTATGACACAGCCTGTTGCTTAAATATTTGCTCTTGGAACATCCGGGGCCTAACAAAAGAGAAAATAGGCCGATTAACCACGGACCTCCGGAAGTCAAATGATATCTTCGCCATTCAAGAGACCCGGGCCCTGGCGAATACCATCTGGGAAGATTTCACTGTAGCCGAATCCTTTGCTATTCCATCCACAGCAGGTGGCCATGCATCTGGGGGCGTGCTGATCGCCGTAAAGAACACATTGGTTGCAAAATTCGAGACACTTTACAACAGCGAAGGTGACTACATTTTCCTCAGCATTGAGATTAAGAGCCATGTTAAGGATAAAATAAAGCAAAAAATCATCCTCGGCTGTGTCTACCTACATCCCGTAAAAATTAGTCGGGAGACTACTTTAAGCAACTTGCTTCCTATAATAAATAATCTTGAAGCTTTATTCCCAAATGATCTGTGGCTGATAACGGGCGACTTTAACTCCAACCTAATGGATATTGACCCCACCTAATCTTCTCAAATATCATCAGTAAATGAAGAGTGGGCAATCCCGGAGATAAAGTTCCAATACCAACGGAAGGAAGCCAACGGAATAAAATTAGCAACAAAATTAAACCAATCCGGTCTGCCCACTCTTAACGAAAGGTTAGCCTCTGATCAACCAGCTGCATATACCCATATATCTTCATCCCGTATGGCCACTTTAGATTACATATGGATATCTCTTAATGCCTTCCACCTGGCGCGTCAGCTCTCGATAATACCATCCTTAGACAGCGATCATGCAATTCTAGTATGCAAGATTGCCCTTAGGCAGCAACACCGCCCAATAACTCCCCTGATTGGAAGGGAATAAAACCTTCAGAAGGTAAGAAAATTAAGATGATCTGAATGGAATCGTGAAACAAAAGAAGCTGAAGTTGACAATCTTCTTTCCGAACAGCGCCTGGATGGCACCGATTACTTGACAGGATTCTCCTGGGAGACAAGACTGAGCAAAATCAGAGACCAATTAGCATTACAACTAACAAATAGCCCTCTGAAATACCATCTGGTCCCAACTACTTTGAAAGAGCAAAAACAGCTTATAATTTCCACAAAGAGTAAATTAAATAAATTGCAATGAGTCCATACGAGCAATGAAAGTGAATATAAATTCCTGAAGAGCAACATATCAGCTGCCAGAAAAGACTATAGGAAGGCCATATTCGCCCTAAAAAGACAGGAAGAAGAGCTCCGTTGGGGACAGTCTTTGAGATAATCAAAACTAAGGGCAAAAGGAAGTTTTGGAATTGGGTAAATGAGGCAACCAAAGCCACTAAACCATCCACTGCAGCTAATATCTCCCCCGCTGATTGGGAGAACTACGTTAAAATATTGTACACAGTACCGTACCCATCAAATAGCAGCAGCAGTACCCAACCTACGCTTGATCAGCTCATCACTGATGATGGCACAACCTCGACCATCAAGATAACAACAGAAGAAATAGTAGGAGTCATAAAGAAAATGCGCTCCAGTGGTGCCCCCGGACCCAACGGGATCCCTACGCAAGTACTCAAAGCCTCCGCACAAAAATATGCCGCGATACTGACCCCTCTTTTTGAGGATGCGATACTGGGACACACCATCCCGCCCTCCTGGCAAGGATCATTCCTTGTACCCTTCCATAAAAAAGGCTCGCGCTCCAACCCCGATAATTATCGGATGATAGCCCTATTTGATGTGGATGGGAAAGCCTATGCAAGTGTACTTTTAAAAGAACTTACAAAATGGGTGGAAACGAAAAACGTAATCCCGTTTAGCCAAACTGGCTTCCAAAATGGTTGGCACATCGAGGACAACTTGATTTCCATAGCCCACCTGATGGAAACAACCCTAGCTGCAAAAGGCAAATCAATGTACATGGGATTCATCGATTTCCGTAAAGCCTTTGACAGCGTTAGTCGGCCCAAATTTTGGGAAAAACTGGCAATATGGGGCATCCCACGGGCGCTACTAAAGCACTAATAGCCCTACACACGGACACCTGGGTTAAAGTCAGAGTAACATCGAAATGGTCTACCTCCAATAACATTTTTACAAATAGAGGCCTAAAACAAGGATGCATTCTTGCACCATTACTTTTCAATCTGTACCTCGCCGACCTACCTGAATGGTTGTCCCGATAAAGAGCCTTCCCCCCAGGAATCGGTCAAAGTAAAATCCAAATTCTGCAATACGCAGACAATACCATTCTCCTAGATCAAACCCAAGTGGGCCTCCAAAGATTGTTCAATTCCCTCGCCCAGTATTGTAACAACAATATGCTAGAGATAAAAGTTAGTAAAACTAAAACGATGGCAATTTTACCTGCGAATGGAAAAAAGATCATGTGGTTTATGGAAGGGAAACCACTGGAGACTGTCACTGCATATAAATATCTGGGCGTCTGGATTGATCATAAAGGGAGATGCTCGGTGCATACAACCGAGATGCAGGCAGTGGCTCGTAGTCTGGAGGGGGCCTTCATAAGAACGAAGAGCGCTCTGCATTCCCAGGACTTTGTCCCTTTGATAAAACTGATCAACGCAAAATTCCTTCCTACAATCTCCTTTGGTGCAATAATTTTCAAAGACAAAATGAACAAATGGCTAGATAGAGCACAATCATCATGCTATCGCCGGGTCTTTCGATTGCCAAACTCGACCTCCCATGCCCAAATCCGGAAAGAATTTTCCTTATCCTCTATGCGCTCGATTATGGGTGCAAGATACGTCTCATACTGTTTGAAAGTGAAACATGCTAACCCCCATATGATGAAGAGCTACATATGGCTCCTGCTTAGCAAACCAACTACATCATGAAAGAAATATTTGACATTCTGCCTCAATTTCCTCAAAGCGGGGGCATATGGACCTCGTCCTTGCCTGATGAAATGAAATCAAAGCTTTTAACCAAGCAAGCTAAAATCCTATCAAATCAATCAGATATGCAACAGGTTCTCAAGCTTTTTCATGGCACTTAGGCTGCCAAACTATATGCCCCGAAAACACTACCATCTTATCTCGCATCAGCAATGAAGCCGTATATCAAACATCAATTAATGAGATTTTGTTTCGGCTTAATTCCGTTGAAGGCATACAAGTTTGGCCAAGGATACAAGAAAGAAGCCTCCTCTCAGTGCTGTATCTGCAACCAGGGAGAGGAAAGCCTAATCCACATTCTGTGCATTTGCCATTGCCTTTGGGTGCAAAGAATATTCTGGCTGAGACCAATTTGGATTCTTCTAGGCATCAGGACATGTCAAGAAGCGCTCGAGGCATGTATGAGGGGGGATTCGCCACAGTTGGGGACTCGCTTTGTAAAATTCATCACAGAAATTAACTCCTTGACTCTACCATCCGAGCAAGCTTGAATTTGAACCCCCTTCCCTTTATCCTACCCACCAATTTTACTGTCTCTTTTAACAGACTTGAACACATTTTTCTTACTTAAAAGGTCATTTTTTGTATGTGCACATTGCAATGATTTTAAATAATTGTGCAATACATTTTTAAAAAACTTTTACTTACTCTGTTCTATTGTCCCCATAACCCTATAGAAGCCATACTGTAAGTCAAAAAAGATATTTGTTCCTCTCTGCCCAATCTCCTTATCTGCTCAGTAATATTCTGCTATTCATTTTTACCAAGGAGACGAGTAGTGAAATTGGGTGGTAATAAGCTTGATCATAAAGATCCCCTTTCTTATAGATGGGCACTATCACTGACTCTGACCAGGTACTCAAAATACCAGAGCTGCAACAAGCGTAGGACACCATGGTCAAAATATGGCCCAAAATGGAATATTAGCCATAAAGAAATCCATTGGCATGCCACCCAGGCCAGGAATTTTGCTGCCCTTAATTCCCATAATTGCCCTCTTTATTTCATCCATGGAGAAAGATGAATTGCTGATGTCAGATGGAGAACCCTCAGCAACAAAGGTATTGGCGTTCTGGTACTCCAGACCTAAGGTTAAGTAAATCTTGAAGAAGTACGCCACCAAATCAGATTCATTGATGGTGACCTCTAATCAGGGCGCTCTATCATCCCTTAAAAATGAGGCATTAACAACATCCCAAAAAAGGCTGCTTAATCTTTAGCCACACTGACCTCCAATAAAGTTTCCCATGTGGGTTTCTTTAATGCTAAATTCCTTTGTTTCAGCGCTAGGCTGTACTCACATTGAAACGTTCTTAATTCTGGGATGCACCGTGAGGTATTGTGAAGGGCTATCGTAAGACGCTTATGAGTTTCAGAATAGCATTTACGGTCAAACCAGCCTGGACTATTATGGCTGAAGTGAGGTGAGGATCTGATTAATCATTCTTTAATCCCACAAGAACCACGATGGAAAGCTGCCTTGATGTCAGCATCATTAGAAAAATTAGCTGAACAGATCTCAAAAGCCTCCTTATGATCGATAACCAGTTTTACAAAAAAGTTATCCCAGTTGAACAGGGACCAACGTAGTGAGAGTTCGTTGCGGGTGTCTAACACAATCTTGTCAATGGTTCGCTCAGGATGAGAACTGTTCTGCCATAACAGGCAGTTTACATTGTCACTCTGTGAATAGTAATCGCTCATCGATATGGTATGAGTGGTCAAATTAGAATAAAACATACCCAGTTTGTTGGAAGAAAGAATATAATCAATAACAGTGCTGTGACCACAACCGCTAAATGTAAAAATAAATGAGACGGGAGGGGTACACAATACTGGCAAAAAAAGAAAAATATACTTAGACATTAGATCATTCATTTCTGCTCCATAATCACTTTGAAGAAAGTGGTTTTGATAAGTGTTGTGTGCATCCACCATGCCACCAACTGTTTTAGGCAGGAGGTGACATAAATGAATATTAAAATGACCATCCCACAGTATAAGGAGCTCCTTCCCTTCCCAGCAACGTAAGATTTTAAGATCATGACCAAGCAGAGATAAAACTTTGAGTGTATCAGGTAATGGAACATTTTTATAGAAATTAACAAGTGCGAAATAAAGATTATTAAAAATGTTGATTATTATTTGATAATGTGTAGCTCTAATCTCTGATCCTACCGCAACATTGGACAATACATTTGATATGAAGATGGGCAGTCCACCCGTGTCTCTACCAGCTTGCAAAGGGACTGGAGTATTTGAAATGTCCTGAAACCATTTCTTTTAATGAATGAATGAATGAGAGATTTGTATTGCGCGACTTTGCCAGGAGGCGTCAAGGCGAGTGGTCTCGGGAGCCAGGGTCACATGGAAACATAGATTGTGGAAATTAGTTATCAATCCAGAGTGGAAGAAGCACCTTAGAACGTAATGCTGCCACAACGTAGCTGACAATCTTGGACCTCAATGTTAGAGCTATAGGAAACGGAATAACCACGCTGGTCAGACTTCTCAGGCCTGACTGTAAGTCAGTATGTTCCATCGAAGGCTGCAAAATGATTAAAATTAGTAACCATTGGATGAAGTCCCTGAGTCTGTGAAAGACTGTGACCAGGGGTTGGTTGTTGCTGATCGTTAAAAGTTAGAGGCCAGTAGAAATAACCAAGTGGGGGAGATATCACTTGATTAGAGGGAGTGTTTATATTGCTACTTCTACACTGAATTGTCTCTACCAGGCCAGGGGATTTGAAGGGCAAGACTACAAAATTGCTAGTAGAGTATTAGTTCCCCTACCAACCCAGCTTACCCTTCTGACCATTTTTATATCTTCAAAAAGAGAATAAATCAATAAAGTTTTCTTACCCAACCAGTAAATTGATTTATTCTTTAAGTTATCCAAGATAAATCTTCACCCGTACTTTTTAATTTTTTTGTGAATAGGCCCCTTAGTTCCCAGATCCAGACTGATGATTGGTGGAACGTTTTCACTAACAGACAGCTGTCATTTTTTGAATAGGAATGCCATTGAGAGTGGTTACTTTCTTTTAGCCTGGCTACAAAAAAGTGAAAGTTCATAAATGTGTTGTTGCTTGTGGCATATCAAATTGTGTAAAAGAGGCCTGTAATCGGCATGGGTTTTCCTATGTCTGATAAATCAGAGAGAAAGCCATAATTCTTGTCATGCTGTGACGGGTGAACTTTGAAACTAGAGGGGCAGAAATAGCTATTCTGAAGTGGATTGGACATCAAGTAAGCAAAACAGACTTCTTCTGTACATTTCCCCTACCAATCACCATTGAGAGAGTTTTGGAGAGATGTGCATTTTACAACACAGTTTTCAAATAAGTTGTATTGCCACGTCAAGTCAAGTCAAGTCAAATAGGCTTTATTTCAACATAAAAAATATCTTAAAAAGCATACATACATATAAAATTATTTTTGGAGCATTGAAAGTAAAAAGTGTAAAAACCCCTTGCATGATAGAAATCAGCAATTTTTACTATAATTTTTAGGGGGAGAATTATATAAATTACCTAAAAGAGGTATGTTTAAGAAACAGACCACAGAAGTAAAAACATGATTAAACAATTTGCCTAAGTCTCTTTGACCGAATCCGCCATGCCCACCCAAGATACTTCGACTTACAACACAGTTTTCAAATAAGTTGTATTGACACGTGTTTTACAGTGATTTCTAAAATGTGGCACCCAGGCACTTTTCTAATATTTCCATGATTCATCAAACAAGCGTGTCCCTCCTACCAAGGAGTGTTTGGGGAGACGTAGACCACTTTCCAGAATACTTGGAAAAACCATTCCTGCAAATTTAATGTGCTTTACTGACAGTTTCTCCAAAAATGAATACAACTTCTTCACATTTTACAGGCAGTTCAGCTAATCTGGATGTGCAATTTGACTGTGGAGTAGTGTGGCTCAATGATTAGAACTTATTACAAAGAAAAGTGGTGCCTATATGAAAGTAGTATACAAAAATACAATGATCATACACTTAGTAAGTAGTATGTCTTCTGTCCGTCCGGATAGGATTTTTATTTTCCACTAAGTGAAATTCAAGGTTTCTAAAAGATGTCAAGTGGGCACAGCCGTGACCCTTAACATACTAGACACAACAACGAAAACAGTGGAAAAAGCAAGAAATCTGTCTGTGCACTTGTACTTCAGTGAAAAAGACTTGAAATGTTCAAAAAAACCACACCATTGCATTATTCAATGTTACATAGAAAGTTTGCATATGGGGTTAAAGGTCGACGTTTCAATGCCTTTTCTAAAATAGAGGCATCATCATCAGGACAAGAGATGACATTATTGTTGTCTTGGACACCATTAGTAAAATTTAAGCCTTTTCGTTACATTTACTTTACATACATATTTACATTGGGAAGAAAATGGAGAGAAAACAAAAGAAAACAACATGAGTAACAGGCATATAACAAAGATCCTTTATGGCTATGCATGGAGTGATTTCGGGTGACGCATTCTGTCATTTACCCGTGGTGGGTGTTTAAAACAATTGAGAAGTGAGGCATAGTTTGTGGCATCCTGCGAAAAAAACAGCGCGGTGACTGTGAGAATATATGAAGGCGGTAACATGCATGATAGCACTCTCCTAAGATCATGGGCGTGCAAGAGGATATTGACATTGGCTAAAGTGGGTCATTTTTCCGTGGAAAAATGACCCACTTTAGCCGATGTCAATATCCTCTTGCATGTTACTGCCTTCATATATATGCATCACTCCATGCATAGCCATAAAGGATCTTTGTTATATGCCTGTTACTCATGTTATTTTCTTTTGTTTTCTCTCCCTTTTCATAAATAAAACAAGACCAAAGCAATTGAAATCCAATAAGTAGAACTTGAGCTATGAAGTTTTAAAGCATGAGCTGTATAGTAGAGCTTGGAAGCAATAAGTACTAACTTGGGATATCTGGTCGTGTCGGACTGAGATAAAGTAAAATGTTCAGGCCAACCGCGATGGCACACCAACTGGACACAAGGATCCAGTGAGGCCCACTGAACAAAAGTATCTTAATCCTGCTGAGTTGACGTCGAAGATGTGGTGTGCAGCTGATGCGATGGGTCTATGTCAATTCAAGCCTGGTTGTGATCCACAAAACAGTGGTAATGCGTTGGTTCCGATGTGAGAAGAGCTGCAATGCAGAGACTCCTCGTCGAGGATGCTGGTGACGGGGATGCCAAGACCTGGCCCTAGAAAGAGCATCACACAGTGGTGGTTCTGAAAGCAATGTGCTGGTTCTGGTCCACACTACAGGAGTCATGCACCGGTTCTTGTTCACACAACAGGAGCGATGCACCGGTTCTAGTCTACACAACAGGAGCAATGTGCCAGTTCTTATACACACAACAGGGGTGATGCGTAGGTTCTGATCCATGCAGCTGTGGCAGTGTCCCTGTTTGACAGAAGATGCATGAGTTTTACTGGGTCAAGGCCCTTAGGATCACTTCCAAGGGTCCTGGACAAGGGTGGCACTACTTTGCTGGTCACAGATAGCAGAGTAAAGGTCCAGAAGCAGGTAGGTTGTAGGTCTTATATCCCTGAGGCTTCAGTTCGGGAGACAGTTTCAAGTGATGTAGGTCCAGCCCTTCTCACCCAGTCAGGGGAACAGCAGGCAGCAGGGCAGATCAGCAAGTCAGGAGTACAGCAAAGCAGCAGTCCAGCAGAAGGGCAGTCCTTCAGCAGCACATCAGTCCTTCTTCCTGGCAGAGTCTTCACAGGTCTAGAGGCTTACTGAAGCCATGGTGTCAGAGGTCCAGTACTTATATTCAGTTGGGCCTTTGAAGTGGAGGAGGCTTCAAAGACAGATGTTTGAAGAGCACAGAGCTCCTCCCCTCTTACCTTGACTCCAGACGCACTACACAGGGGTATGCAACCCTTTGTGTAGGGCTAGGATACAGTCTATTCAGGTGTAAATCAGTCTGGGTCCAACTTCTGCCTCCCTTCCTCCCAGTATGGCCCATCAAGTAACATCTAAGCTGTATGTGGCTATCAAGGAAGAGTACACAAACCACAGCTGTCACCCACCCCAGAATGATCAGCGATAGGCAGCAGGCATCAAATGGCTAAAGTAAGAAAACGCGAACTGTCCAACAGTGGCAATTCTCCAATTGTAATTTAAAATCTGACTTAACAATAAGTTAAGATTTTAAATTACTATTCCAGATACATCAGACTTGGGGGTCTTATCACAAATGGAAACTGCACTTATAAAATGTAATAAGGTAATCCCAATGTTATCCTTTTGAAGAGATAGGATTTGCATTTGTGAAAAACGAACTGGGAGTTTTTCACTATCAGCACATGTAAAACTTAAAAGTACATGTCCTGCCTTTTTAAATATATTGCACCCTGCCTTCTGGGTTGTTCAGGGCCTACCTTAGGGGTGACTTAAATGTATAAAAATGGACAGTTTTGGCCTGGCAAAAGGTTTATTTTGCCAGGTTGAGATAGCAGTGTAAAACTGCACACACATGCTCTGCAGTGGCAGGCCTGAGGCATAGTTAAAGATCTATTTCAGTGAGCAGCCCAGTCAGTCCTGCAGACCCATTAGTAGTATTTAGTTTACAGGCCCTGGGTACAGGGGGCACCACTCTACTAGGAACTTGAAACTAAAGGGATGAACCAGTTACCATGTTTAGGGGAGAGAGAACAATCACTTTAATACTGATTAGCAGAGGTAGTGTGCATAGTCCTAAAGTAAGCAAAACGGAGGTCAGAATAGCCGAGGAGATAGGCAAAAAGTTGGGGAGGAAGACCACACTAAAGCTGTTAGGTCTAACACCTGGTCTACCAAGACCAGATAACTGAGGTTGGTGATTTTGTGTTTTTTGATAATATTTTTATAAAAACTTCATGAAATAATACTTCTGGTTTTACTTATTGGATGTTTGTCATTTTGGTCTCATTCTATTTATTATAATGCATTCTATGTTTCTAAGTTGGTTTCAGATTTTTTATACTGTGTTTTGACTTTATTACTGTTTGAATACTTACACTGTCTCTAAGTTAAGCTTGCCAAATCAAAGGAGAGAGAGAGGACTAGGTAAGCTAGTCCGGATCCCCAGGATTATATGTAGATATCAATAAGGACTAGCTAAGTAGTGAGAGGAAGACTCATTTAGGTACGTGTGCTAGTAAACCATTTGGTTTGTTCATGAAGCCCTCACCCACCAACCTAGTTGGTGGCATGCTTCATCATCGGGCCCACCACAGTGACACCGAATGTGTCCCGGGTGTGCTACAACGACAGAAATACTGCGGAGCTGGTATGATTGCTGAGTGTGCTGTGTAATGAGTGAGTAAGTAAAGGTTTAAAAGCTATACAGTGGGTCCCAGTACCCGAGGGTAAATAGATAAGATTTAATCACTGGGCCCCTGTTAGCAACTAAAAGGCAGTCGGACGTGCTGGAGTGCGGATTATGACCTGTGTGGTCTACATGTTTCAGCCAGGCCTTTCGAAACTGGCTTTCCTCAGGACCATTGAGTATGTGAAAAAAGTGCAAGTGAATAATAAAATACTAAATTGTAGTGATTGTGTTGTTTTTTTAATAAATATGTTGCACTCCCTAAGGTGCGTTATATGTCAGAGGGGGATTCCCTCTTGCTTTAACAGGCTAGTGGTCTGTAAAAGCCTCCTTGGGTCACTTGGCAGAGAAAAAGACCGGAATTGCCGGTCTGGGTCCTCCTTGGACCTGTCGTCCTTCTGTAGTGCCCGAGTTAAGCTTGACTGTTTGTGTCAAGATAACAAAGGGTTAAGCACAGGTTTATTTTGTGAGACTAATGGTTCACCCTGACAAGGATTGTGACAATTAATTGAGGTGGGATCTCATCCTCTTTAACTCTTCAATTTCTTACAATTCTCATTAACAAGCTTTGAATGAGACTTTACTTGTAAGGGGATAGGCATAGAAATTAAGAGACACATCTCACACGCTTTGGCAACAGAGCTATTAAGCAGGTTAAAGACATTTCATGGGATCTTGCACCAGAGCTAAAACGCACAGTAGAGCGATGTTACTGGATCACACAGGAGATAGCTCTCAAAGGTCACACCAGTGAAGTAGGCTGCAGTCTTTGACAGCGTTAGTGAAGTAAGAGCTTCAAAGGATGTGTCAATATAGATTATGAAATGTCTAATATAATGCCTAGAGGGCCTGCAACTTGATATGCACGGCCACTGTATGCATAGTGCAAGTGCACAGTACAGTAGCAATGGCACTTCTATAAAGCGTTAGGTGGTTGATTACTGCTTTACTTGGCAAAATATCGCCCCATCTAGAGAATTACCATCTGCAATCCACTGTTAATTTAGCTGTTTTCTCATGAGGATTTTGAAGGAAGCACCTTCATGTGTCAAGAGCCTCTCTGTAGCACTCCCTCCCAGTACACCCTACACTGGATACTGACTTTCTCAGATTAAGAAAGTTACAACAAACCCACCTATTCAAGTAAACATAGATCATATACGGAGGTGCGGTTGCGGCATCTTGCTTGAGGAAAGAAAGTTTTAGGAACCTTCATCCCATAACAAGAAGGAATGTGGTGACCGGACCGTGAGGACTGCTATATGCCTATTAGCCTGTAGAACAATGATTATAATCTGCAGATAATGTTGATATAAATAACAGATACTGATGACCATATATATATATTTCCATTGCCACTTGACATTGTCGTTCTCTTGATTGAAACAGATTTTAACTCAGCTCTGTAGACATTGAACCAGATCATATCGGCCATACATCTTTGAAACTTTTAGAGTCTTTTTGGTAAAATATTCAGATTTTAATTTGTGGCGCTGGACCTGAAAATACTTGGCCTACGTCTCTGGTTGCCTTAGAGTCTATTGAAAATACTCTAACGCTTGTTATTGTCAGGAATATACCTAGAAAGACCATGCAATTCATAGTTGGGAGATATCTACAATCCTGAACAAGGTGGTTTTTATCTAACTGTTACACACCGAAACACGTCGATGCTTTTAATGTATAGACACTTGATCACTAGGGTATCTGCAAGTGAATGAAATTATATAAAGTATTCTCACTTAACAGGATAATTCAAGAGTAACTGGTGATCATATTCAATGCCTTGAACATTTTGTGTGTCTATTCTTTTCTCCCGTTTCTGTGCATAATTATTAAGTAACAGTATCGCTGTTTGTTATAACCTTTTTGTTATTGATTTAATGTACTGTAATTTCATTTTTGTGTTTATGACAATTGCGTGTATATGAAATCTCCAGGCATTTCTTCTGGTAGTTTTAAAGGAAACTTTGTAATTTACAAGTGCTTTATTGATTTTTTGACTTTGAAATAAACAAATTTGTTTTAATTTTTTTTTTTAATGATTGTATTGTTTATGCTCTTATGATACAGTAATGATGCGACAAGGATATTTGTGGTGTCTGTAATCGGTGTGTTTGACATGGCCAAAAAGGACATTTCTTTCAGACGTTTGTCTAATTGGTGCTCCACCTCTGTTGGTCTTAGGGAGCCCCTCTCATTTTTTTGAGACATAAGCCAAGCCTACATTCATTCACTTTTTATCTCTGTCTTTTGCTGTGACCTAGGCATGCTGGTTCCATTTATCATGCGTATTCCTTCTGAGGTGCAGCCCAATTTTCAATAGATTAAGCTTCAGGAAATTAGATGACTTCTGCCACTGGGCGATGACTACAGCATTTTTAAAACGAATCTGATGTGCTAGGGCTGATGCATTAGAAGACTTAATGGTAGCAATGCTGACGATCACCTGAATGTCATCAGCATACATTTAGCATTGAACTCCAACGGAATGCAACAAGTGTGTCCGTGGGGGCATGTATAAGTAAAATAAAAGTTGTGATAAAATGTACCTTTGAGGAACATTAAAGCTGATCTTTTTGGATTCAGAATTAAAGTGGTAAAGCTAACAGCTTGTTTTGTCAGTCAGAAAAGACAAAGCCCACTTCTATACAATGTTTTCGATTCATATTTCTTGAAGTTCCGGCAATGAGATTAGAGTGATTGATTGTGTTGCTGCCGGTGAAAAGTCTAAAAGGACCAGCGTCCCAACCTCCTCGACCACCGTTCCTCTTAAATCATCCTGAACTACAATCACCGCAATTTCTGTGCTGTGGTTTGGTCTAAAGGCAGCCCAGAAAGGGTGCAAGACTTGATTCCCTTTGGTAAATGCTTTTATCTGTGTAAAAACAACTTTTTCAGTCTTTTACCCAAATATGATACCAGTGAGATTGTGTGAACCTTTTGCTTCTGCTCTCAACATTGGACATTTGTTATACTTTGCCTTATTGTTTGTTCTAATTGTTGGAAAGTGGTTATCAGTAGTGGTAAATATGCATCTACCACTCGCATTAAGGTCAATAATCCAGTCTAGAGTTCAGTACAGGTCTCAAATTATTCCATTGCCCAACCTCGGGTAGCTTTGCTGCAATCAGGCAGGCAGGCTTCACTTAGGAGACGGATTTGTCTCCTAAGTAAACCTAAGTAAAATATGTAAATAATTAAAAAACACCAATTCAGTGAATAATTAAGATACAACACCCAATTAAAAATCCCACACCAATTTATTAAATATTTATATCTTTAAAATGACACCAAAATGACAAAAAATCCAATGTAGGGAACCAGCAGAGGCGGATAGTGACATTTGAAAGTGGTGAGGCGTAATTTAAGGCAATGGCTGCTCCCCTACCCCCCCTTATTGTTTGTGTGGCTTGAGTGCATAAGGCGTTTCCTAAAACTGCTCTTGAATCCTGGAAGTCTCCGCAAGGATGTGAAGAGTGCAGAGGAACTGTGTCAGATGTCTGTCGACTTCAAGGTCAGACTACACCCCTAGGCCAGTGACACTACAACACGTTCCCCATTGCTAAAATGGATTACTTGAACAGAGTACCACTTAAAGTGGTGCCTAAAACCGAATTTAGGCAACAAAGTGAAATTGTCAACTCATAAGTGCACAATCCCGTTGCAGCTGCTTAAACAGCAAAACACTGTTTTACCACATGTGTGAATGTCTGTTTGAGAAGCTGGGCAAAAATCATCCAACATCTGAATAAATATCTGAAAGAGGACAGTTGAACTATCATAATAAATATAGCCAGGACCAGCATTGACACAATGGGCTCGTGCAGATACAAAACTGCAGTAGACACCACACCAGTGCAAAAAGTGACTTTTATCCACAATTACTTGGCCAAGAACAAAAGCAGGCAAGGGAGAGTTTGATGTCACCCATGTGGCTAGCTAATGACTTCACTCTGATGAGCTCTACATTAGCCCTCTGCTAGCAGGCATTCTAGTGTTCAACCATATGTGGTGCCACCATTACTGAAATGATTTGTCCCCTTCATTGCAGCAAGAAGGCACATTGAAAGCAAAGGACCTCTTTAAAATAAACTTGTTTACCATCCACACACAGGCCCACTCTCTCCGTCCGCTCAGCAAGTTTCATTCGCATAATTTGAACCTTAATACCTACAGCTTTCCTGTCTTCCCTGCGAAATGATTTTGAGAAAAAGTTTATTCAGTGACCAAGCGTGAGGGCTATCTTATTGGTTTAATAAATCAGCAGCAGAAAGCAAGAGCGGCATGAGGTGTGTTTCCTTTTCGAGTTCTGCAGTGACAAAACCCTGATGACCCAAAGTGGCAAACAATGCCCCAGCAGCGGCCGGTGCAGGTAAACACGGTGGGGTATGTCAACAGATGATGGAATGGGGCAAGTTAAATAAATAACTCCTATTCTGTCGCCTGCCAACATCCCCTCCGCAGCGCCCTGCCCCGCCCCACGGTGCTTACCTGCACCAGACCTGCGGCTGCAGACTCCTTTTTCTGACCCATTATGGAAGTTATCAAAAGATAAATAAATGTTGTTTTTTAAAAAGTGTACCAACTGCTACAGAGGCTGTATGCAATATGTCTGTGATTTTATAAATTGCCAATGTCACTGGAGGCTAAAATGCTGATCCAATCCCAAATATACACGTTTGTGCCAGGCACACATCGACTTGCCGCAGTGGCACTGGCCCTTTATGTGCAGCAGCAGTACTGGGTGCGAACAGAGGGGTGCGGTAGATTAACAGTATTGAAGTGACAGCAGGTTTGTGAGCAGAATAATAATTGTCAAGCACAGCAGTAATTGCCAAGCAGTAGTTTCCTTAAAATTGTTGCAGACATTTAAAGTAAACCGAACAGGCACCATCGATCCTCTCCAGAATCATGCTGTATGGAATATTCTTGTAAGATGGTGCTGCTGATTTTCGATGCGAGTATAGACTCTTAAGTGTTTTCTTAACCGAAAAAATAGTGCTTAGTGGGAACTTTAAGTTGTGCAGGAGTGGTGTGTGATCTGGACCTTGGAGTGGTGTCTGTCCTGCAAGGGCAGCCTTCACGAGCACATGGCAGCGTGCACCATGACAGCCGGTCAGTGCTGCTCAGCCCCGTTGTGAAGCAGTGACTGATACTGTGCATGGGCCCAATAGAGCATAGCGAGCTCGGCTTTCTTCCTCCTGTCAGGGTTTGCAAACGCTATAAAGTGCATTGATGCAACACTGCTGTGTAACACAAAATACCAACAAAATAGTATACCTCTATTTTTCAGTATTATTTACAGTTCCACAAAATGGATGTAATGTGTGCTTTACCTGACAGCAGTTGTAGACGCTGTACACTGGCACTGTGAGGAACGTTCAGGGCCTTCAGTGTCCGCTTGAGAGCTCAATTAATAATGGTGGCATAAACTGGTGCTTGAAGAAACTAACCAATCCTGGAGCTGCTGTCGGAGAAGGGCCATGATTGGTTTGAGAATGCTAACGCAGCGCCGCCGCGCCCCTTTGCAGACTTGTGGCCTATGCCTGCAATCCATGGACTGTTTAAAACAGCTCGGATTGGTAGGGGCTGAAGTGTGCATGTAGGGCTGGCCGTCAAAGGACACCCATCCAATCCAACATGCGCACTCCGCACTTTAGGCTTTAGTCATCCCTGATTCCCTGCTGCCAGTCATCACAGGAATTATCCCCACCCTGGCTCTCACTCGCGATAGAGCAGCACATGCACGGCACAGCACAAAACTTTATAATAAAATGGTAATAATCATTTTATTAATGTATATTTGCTGCTGCACTCTCAGCAGGCAGGGCAATGCTCCTCCTCACTAAGGGAGGAACCGACCCTGGGAACAGGAAGTATGCATTTTTAAAGATTTAGCACTATATAGCACTTAGAAACCATATAGCACCACTATGGGACATCTGGTCGCACTTGAGCGGGGAAAAGTCAAAGTTTCAGGCACCCCACGAAGGAGCCCAGCTTGGATACCACTTATGGTAGGCCTTGGTTGAGATTTTATCTTCTGGCTTAGAAAAGTCTCTGAAGCTTTTTCTGCCGGGGTCTCTCGTTGCTTTTTTTTACCAGTCCCAATTTGGTGAGGGCTTTCTTTTCAGGGAGCTCCTGGTCAAACAATGGAAGGTTGACCTCCAGAGCTTTTCAGCTGAAAGAACCAGTAGGTTGGAGGTGGACAGCTTTTCTCAGTTGAGTCGGCCCCCTTCAGGATCGTTTTCTGAAGTTGCTCCAAATGTCAGGAAACCCAATCTATCCCACCCCACACTACCCCACTCCGCCCCAATCTACCCCATGCAATTCTACCCCACTCAACTACACCCCATTCAACATTACCCCACTTAATTCTACCCCAACCTACCACACTTCAACCTACTCCACTCCACAGTAACCCACCCAATGTTACCCCACTACAATCTACACCATTCTACCCCACTCCACTCTACCACAATCTACCCCATTCCACTTATCTCCACCCATCCCCACTCCACTCTTCAAATCTACCCCACTCCAACCTGCCCCACTTTACTCCACTACAATCTACTCCACTCTACCTGATTGTACTCAACTTTACTCTACCAGCTAGCTATCTCACTCAAACCTGCCACATTACACTACAATTTACCCCACGTTACTTTACTAAAATATTCCCCACTCCAATCTACCCTACCTCAATCTACCCCACTCTACCCAACCTCAATTTACCCCTCCCCACTCAACTCCACTCTACCCCAATTTACTGTACTCCACTCTATCCCAATCTACTCTACTTCACTCTACCCCAATCAACCCCTCACCACTCTATCCCACCTCAACATACCCTTCTCCAATCTATTCTACCCCACTCAACACCACTCTTCCCCAATCTACCCCTTGCCACTCAATTCCACTTTACCCCAATCTACCCCACCCTGCTCTATCCCAAACTACTCCACTCTATCCCAATTTACCACACTAAACTCTACACCAATCTAGCCCATTCCTTTCTACCCCAATGAATGAATGAGGGATTTATAAACCACATAGCTATTCTGAGAATGTCCTAGCACTAGGCAGGTGACACATATCTGGGCACGTGATTGACTAGTCTTGGAACAAGTGGGTTTTCAGTTGCTTACTGTTGGAAATAGCCATTTTTGCAGGGTTATCCCCAAGCTTTTTGCTTCTTCCTCCTTTATTTTTCCTGACCTGTGATTGTTGGCAATAGGACTCTGGGCCCTTTACTACTGCTGATCAGTACTAAAGTGCATATGCTCTCTGTGTAAATTGTTATTGTAATTGGTTATCCATGATTGCCATATTTGTTTCACCAAGAATTCCCTAGTAAAGTGCACTGAGTGTGCCAGGGCTGGTGATACAAATGCTACTAGTGGGCCTGCAGCACTGATTGTGCCACCCACATGAGTAGCCCTAAAATGGTGTCTCAGGTCAGCCACCACAGTGCCTGTGTGCATTCTGTAAACTGCCATGTCCTCCTGGTCAGTGTCCCCACTGACCTGGCCTAACCCTTCCCTTTCTGTACACATTGATTACCCCTATGGAAGGCCCAAGGTACTCCCTTGGGCAGGGTGCAGTCTAGATGAAAGGTAGAGAATGTACTATTGCAGGTAACATGCTCTGGTAGTGAATTACAGCTATTTTCATTTTTCACTATTGTAAGACTATCTTTCCCATGGGCTATCATGGGAAATGCTGGCTAGAGTGGCTACCAGCATATCTTCCCATAGGAGCAAGATAGGACATAAAAGTCTGGTATCCCTGAACTCAGAATTTAATAACACATCTTTTAGGAAAGGTGGTTTTTAAATCCTGTGTTTGAGAACAGCACTTTTAGAAAGTGGCTGTTCTCTTGTCTGACCTTTCTGTGTGCCTTGGCCTGTTTGTGAATTGACTGTCTGGTTTGTGAGTGACAGGGCTGGGGGATTCCAGGAGACAGAATGAGTCCGCCCAGTGGTGAATAGAGAGATCTGCATCTAGATGGGAGGGAGGAGTTGCACCTGGGATCTGAATAGGACTGTGCCTGCCCCTCAAAGTGCTGGCTCCACCACCTGTGGTGCGTCTGATGTCTCTGCCCTGCACTGTGAAAGGAGAGAATGAATCATTTCAACAAAGTGCTACAGGGCTGTGCTTTCCCTCCACAATGGTGGCTCCACCTCCTGTGGGGCGTATGATGTTTCTGCTCTGCATTGTGAAAGGAAAGAAGAAGTCATGTAAACAGAGTGCCCCAGAACAGGTTTGGATCAGGCTCAGAGGCCTGCTGCACAAAGGGAACAAAGACTTTTTGGGGTATAAGTACAGGACCCCAGACCACGGAACTTTAGATCACCCTTGAATCAAGAAGGAACCTCTGCCAAGGAGAAAGCTGGAAGACTGTCGAAGGAAGACTGTCCTGCTGTTGCTTTGCTGGACTGACCTGCAGTTGCTTTGATGCCAAGGAGAGGGGAAGGACGTTGCTTTGTGCTGTGTCCCCTTGCTTGCTTGTGCTGGCTCCCTGTTAAGAAGTCCCAGGAACAAAATGACTTCACCCCCAGCTTCCCTGAACTCTGCTGAGAGAGTTCTGTCCTTCCTGGAGTGCTTGGGCCAGTTGTGGTGCCTCTGGAAGTTGTACCTGTGTTGGGAAGCAGTAAACCAAGATTTTAAAGACTTTCTACAAGTTTTAACGAATCACTCGCTTGCGGAGCGCATCCCCGTCAGTTCGAGGAAATTCCCGCCGCCGTGAAGGTCGAGATCGTCGCAGCGCCTGTTGTCGTTGTCAGAGTATTCGCATCCTTTGCTTGCGGGACGCACCAGTCCGGTGCAGGAAGATTACCATCGCTGCGAGAATCGTTGCAGAGCCTGTCGTCACTGGGTGAGATCGTCGCACCGCTTGCTTGCGTCCCACATCACGTCGCTGCGAGAGTCATCGTAGAGCCATCGCATCAAGGGGCTGCGAGAGGAGAAGATCGCTGCTCATCTTCGCTGCACCGGAGATCGTCGCCGCCCCAAAGATCGTCGCATCGTGCCTTTTGTGAGCTGCTTCCACCGAAACCTGTGCACCAGAATCCAATCAAGGTTTCGCATCCCTTCCCATACAGACTGGAGTATCCGCAACACACCCGCTGCGCCCAGCGGGGTTGGCGCATCGCCTCCCCAGGAGTGACACATCGCTTGCTTTTCAACGCTAAAGCTTTCACTTGAAACTTTTGTCGCATCTAAAGTTACTGTTGGCTAAAACGTGACGCAACTGTGGAATATTTTAACACAACCTTAAGAACTCATTTGAAACCATATTCTCGAACTGTGTATGTTGGATTTTTGTCGTTTTGGTCTTGTGTAGTTTAGATAAAAATACCTTTATTTTTCTAAACTGTTGTGGAGTTAGTTTGTGGTGTTTTCACTGTGTTACTGCGAGTGTTGGTACAAATACTTACCACATTGCCTTTGATAAGCCTGACTGCTCCAGCCAAGCTACCAATGGGGGTGGGCAGGGGTTATCTAAAGGGTGTATCCTTCTTACCCTGACTAGAAGCAAGGGTCCCTATTTGGGCAGTGGTACCTACCTCTGCCAACTAGAGACCCTCAGTTCTAACACTTACGGAATGCTTTTGTGCGAGAAAGGCATTTGAGGGGAAACAGCAGGTTGTTCCAAAGTTTGGCCGCCAGTAGTGAACAGGCTGAGTCACCCCACCTTTTCTTTTTTATGCGTGGAATGGATAGGAGGTGGGCGGATTGAGAGCATAGTGTTCTATGAGGGCAGTAGTTGATCATTCTTGCAAACAGGCTGGGCCCATTTTTTAATAGGCTAAGTGTGATACTGTAACTGCTTTAAAGATGTCCCTCTTCTTTACTGACAACCAATGTAGCTGTTTACAGTAGTGAGATGGGCTTATGCAGCTTACACAGTAGGTGAATTGCCATATTCTGGATTTACCCCACTCAACCCCAATCTACCACACCACAGCCAACCCCACGCCGCTCTACCCCAATCCACCGCACTCCAATCCACCCCACCCCTACCCAATACACACCACTAATGTTTGGCCACACATTGGTGCACAGCATGTCTAAAACATAATTAGCAAAGCCAATAGCTCTCACATAGGTGAGACCTATTGGCTTTTCCAATGCTTGTTTGAGGCAATGACAGCAATTGATGCAAAGTCACCCTGGCATTTAATGACAAAAGAAACTGGGACCTCACAAACCTCGCAAAATTAATGCCAATATTCCAACAGACAAATGCCTATAACAGTTTCCCAGAAATGTTTCACATTGACCACCTCGCCAATAAATGAGATGCTGTTCACCTAAGACTTGCCATAGCAAGCGCGGGGAGCACAATTACCGGAAAAAACAATGCAAATTATACAAGGAATAAAACTAAACAAAGCCCCTGAGCCAAATATGATATTGTTTGAGTCTTTTAAATTCTTCAATGAATAGTGGTCAGTTTGATTATACCATTCGATAGAAAAGGCAATGTATCTGACTCAGGTAGTCCGATTAATCAGCCTAATTGATATGGAATGGAAAAGCTTTCCAAAACTAATTCTGAAACGCTGGAGTGTGAAGGCTGAAACATGAACCACACCCAAAATACGGGGTGAATTCAGGAGTAGCCTCTCAACCATTGATCAGATGTTCAACCTTCAGCATACTGTCCATGAGTTCTCCATTAAGAGACTAATGCCCCTGATTGTGGCTGTCATCTACTTCTTGCATGGTTTACCCAGGTCAGTAGATGTCTACTTTGGAGCAAACCAGACAGCCTGGGTCTCCCATTGGCCCTTCCAAGAATGATTGTAGGTCTCTATATAGATTCGAAAGTACAAGCCAGTTTGGGGAGGGATTCTAAATCGCGCAAAGTAGAGTGTTCACACAAACAGGTGAGTTAAGCAAAGCTCAATTCTGTCACGAGTTTTGGTTACTCTTTACACACATGCTATGATCATGCATTACTGGCAGCATCCTCCGACAACCTGAGAAGAAAACAACAGAAGGATCTTGCAGCTTCTGCAAGTAGTTGGCATATATAGATGCCCCCATTCTTCTGGCAAGAGCACAAACTTCCCTGCAGCTCCAGCTAGCCGCAATGAAAAAATACTTTGCCAATAGACATTTAAAAATTGATTGATTGAAATCAAAGGTCTTGATCTGGGCCTCCCTTTTCGAAAAGGACACTGTGTAAACCAGTTAAACTGGGTACCCAGACAACAGAGACAGCAAGTACCCTTTAAATATCTGTTTAAACACTTGTGGAGAAATCATTTGAATGATACATGGGGGGGGGCGCACAAAGAGCAAAAAAGACGTTACACAGTTCACAAAAATACATTGCAATGTGGAAACAAAAAGCTTTGAAACTGCAGTACAATCATAACGATAATGAATCCTGTGTTATTCTGTGTAGATATGGCGAACAATAGATTGACTTGGGATGAGTGTGTAAAATAAAAATAAAAAGGTTCTAATCCTTTGCAAGTCAACAACGGTTATGTAAGAAAAAGATGTATGGTATAAATCTATCTAAGATGTAACTTCCACCCTCTCTGTCTCTACTATGCCATTAAGAGGCAATTTAACAATTCAATTCAAAAACAAGCTTTATTCGAGAGTGTCATAAAAGCTTTAAAAAGATAAATTACATTTCATGATTTAAAAGGATAAAATGGTTGGGTTGAATTCATAAAATACATCGTAAATACAAGTTACAAAAAGTGCATGAATTTTCCTTCTGTTTTTAGCCAAACATTTAACAAGGTTTCAGTCCCGGTTCCAGTTTGCTTCTGATGACCCATGCCCAGCCTATGAATTTGGCCAGGGCTATACAGATGGTAAGATTATTGCTGGTACGGATTACTCTAGCTGCTACTATGCCACTTCTGGTTCCCAGTAACTTGGCAATGGGACATAGCCACTTCCTACGTGGATCTACATACGCTGGACATTCAAATAGTATGTGGTTTATCGATTCCAAAGCAGCAGGACAACCCGGGCAGGCAGCCTTATTTCCCTGGGCCCATTTTGATGTAAATGCTCTAACTAGTAAGCTGCCTATCCTTAGTTGGAAAAACAGCTTGCGATCCAAAGGTTTGCTAATACTGTCCCAGAAAGCTTCGAACATGGGTGTGTCTTTAAAACTCAGAAAGGTCCCTGTAAGGGAAAGGAGGGCAGCCTTCATGTACACTTCTAGGGTCAAAGCCTCCCAATACAAGCCCTTGAGGTCCTTTTTTGAGGGGATCCTGGCATTCGCTGGATCTTCCCAGAGCGCTCTCAGTCCCAGTTCAAGCAAGGTTTTACCAATCCTGGATAACCATATGATTTTGTGGTGGGTGTCACTTCTGATTAAATCCTTCAGTCCCTCAGCATAGGTTTTCAGTTCAGGTGTTGTCCATAGGCACCTCCAATATAGAACTGGTCGAAGGGCAGCTATGTAGGCAATAGGTCTCATGGCCATATCGAGGTACAGGGGCACATTGGAGTACTCTGGGGTAGGCCTACAAGATTCCTTAGAAATCTATTCTCTGATGCTGTTAGTTTCCCCAGGTTTTCAAATGCCCATATCTCTATGCCGCATAAGGCTGAGCTAATCACCTTGCCATTGTAGACGGAAAGGGCAGGAGCAATTGGTTTAGTGTGTGACCTAGCATGTTCCCTGTTTAATGCTCCTGCTAGCTGACGGTTCTTAAGAGTTCCCAGTTCCACCTGCAGTTTCCAGGATAGATCTTGCTGAATGCATACCCCAAGGTAAGTAAATGCTGGAACTTTCTCAAGGGGAAGATTTTTCATAAGCATTTTGCCCTTGAAGGATTTGTGCTGATTAAAGGCCATGTATTTTGATTTGGAAACATTTACTTCCAAACCACAAGTGGTACAGAAGCTTTCAAAGATTCCTAGTGCCTTCTGAAATCCACTCGGGTTTTGGCTATGATTAAACAGTCATCAGCGAACATTAGTATGGGTACTTTGGCTCCCGCTAGTGATGGGGCATCTACATTAGCTGCGATCAATATGTTTGCCACATCATTTAAGTAGAGAGAAAAAAGGGTTGGCGCAAGGACACAGCCTTGCCGCACCCCTCTTTCCACAAGAAACTGGTTGGTGATGCTTCCAGGGCTACCCCACCTTATCTGGGCAAAGTTGTATTCATGTAGTCTGATGATTAATGAAAGGAGGGCACTGGGCATTCCCATATGGTGGAGAACTTGCCACAAAGTTTCCCGGGGAGCAAGATCGAAGGCTGCCCTGAGGTCTATAAAGGCAGCGTGAAGACTGCACTCTCCTAGTAGGACAGTTTTCCAGTATAGCATGGCAAATTGGAGGACTTGATCAATCATACTGGTTGAAGATTGAAATCCTGCTTGCAGTCGGGATAGGATGTTCCCTTCTTGTTCCCAAACCTGTATCTTATTTAAAATCAGCCTGCCGATGACTTTCTGGATGGTATCGATCAGGCTGATTGGGCGGTAGTTACTAGGTAAGGTCTTATCCCCTTTCTTATATACTGGTATTATTTCCGCCCCTTGCCAGGTGGTAGGGATGGGGGCTCCTTTAGCTATACTATTTGCATGCAGGAGTATGTCATCTCCCCAGGGATCTCTGTCATGTAAAAATACATCTGCTGGTATTCCATCAATACCTTGGGCCCTAGCAGGAACTACCATGTCCAGCGCTTGATGTATATCCTCAAGATTAAAAGCATCATCAGTGAAAAACAACATATTGGGAGCCTCCAAGTGGGTGCATGGTTCCTTACTCTTGGCATATTGGGGCTTGAAGTATGATACCCATTCCTCTTTGGGCACCCAGTTTTGAGGCTTGTCCCGTTTTCTCTCACTTCCCCATTTTTGTGTGTCCGAAAACTTCCTGGAGTCCTTTTGCGTGCCCGCTTCTTTTAGGTCCTGCCACCTTCGCTCGTCTCTTAGATTTATGAATTCTGCTCTTGTATGCTCCCCTTGCTGCGCGGACTCGTTCGCTCATTCCACTTTTAAGGGCGCTGCCCAAATCTATCCTTGCTTTCCTGCACTCACATGTGTACCATCGTGGCACATGACTTTTACTGTTATTGTTGGGCTTGTTGGGCTTAACAAATAGGCTTTTTAATTCAATAAAAAGTGATTCATGTATATTGGTGACTGATTTCAGAACTGTGGCCTGTCCCCCTTTATGGATTCGTCCTTCATTTCCTGCAGAGCTAGCTTCATTTTGCTTCATATAAAGTCCAGATGCTCTTGGTTCTCCAGTACCTTAGCCCCTTTAACATGGCGCATGTCATTTGTAATGTCTAGGTCATTAAATGACTCCACGTTCGTTCCCCTTGCTTCTACTGGTGGCAACCAATAGTGTAGGGACAATGACAAGGGGTTGTGATCGCTCTCTAGCCTATCTATGACCGACATATCTTCCAGATATTGCCATAGGCTAAGACTCAACAGGATGTAATCAATTCTGCTTGTTCGTGAACCAATATTAAATGTGTTGGCACCTCTCTTGTCTTGCTGGGTCCTACCATTTGTAGCACGTAGCCCCTTGTTCAGGCAAAGAACGTTAATCTGAATAGTTATTTCAGACCACCTTTTTACAGGCTCTAGATCAATTTTGGGTACACCCCATTGGCTGTCTTCCTCCTCAGAGATGTTCCACTCGCCTCCCACTAGGGGCTCAAAAGTTGAATTAAAATCGCTACTTAGGATAATATGGGATTGCTGGGTGTAGCGATCAATATGTTCTTCTAAAGCCATTATGACATCCGATTTTTTTCCCTCCAGTGCTCCTCACATACAGGTTGTAGATAGCAACCAGTTCATTGTTACTATTCTTTAGGGTAAGAAGCTGTAAGTCCTTGTGGTTTGTGTAGACAGATTTTACACAAACATCTAAATCCTGTTTAATCCAGATAGTTAATCCTCCCGATGGCCTTCCTCTAGCTCCCTTTACTGCTGGTATGCTGTAATTCAGAAACCCGGGAAAGAAAAGTGGTTCTAATAACCATGTTTCCTGAAAAAGACAGATGTCATACAAATTAATGAATGAAGCCCAATCAGTGATTCAACCCTAGATTTCAGGCCAGCAATATTCCATGATAATATCAAGGTCGTTTGTGATGTGATAATTCGGGGAGTAGCCAGAATACTATGGGTTGTGTCGTCAGTAGGCCCGGGAATATCCGCTATATAGGGTTTGCCCAAGTTGCTAACTAGGGGTGGACTTTGTTCTACCATGATATGTCCCAATTCGACACCTACTTGTGATAGTCAGTCGTTTTGGTCAAGACTAGAACTAACTGGTACCCTCCCGCCTTCTTGTATGCCCTGAGGTTTGATTTGTATGGGAAAGGACCTAAATTGTATTTTAGAATGGTCTGGGGAGCAAGTTCTGAACTCTAACAAAATTAAATTTTCCGCTAAATAGCGGTTTTTAAGGACTAGCTCAATACAGTCTGTTTTTCCCCTACAAAGTAAATCCTTTTAGCTAGGAGAATATCTTCTCTAATTAGTGAATGTCAGCCCCTGGCGTACCTGATCCAGTGGATTGCCTTATTTATGAGAGATTCGCTGGATTCCCAGCCACTATTCTGACTTCGTTTGGGGACGTTCACCATATATACTTTTGGGGTGTTATTCGTAGAGACATCCTTTGGCTGGTGGGCCCGCTCTCTCATTGGGACTAATGCTAAACAGGGATTTACTTTAACTATTGGACCAACCCCTAATCCAATGCCCTTAGTGCTTACTCCTGAGTGACCCTCCCCTGCTATGGTGTTAGCTTGTGTTTGCCCTAGAGGACGAGCGTGGGCCTTGCTAACATGTGAGTGCCCACTCCCAGCTCTGCTCGCTCCGCTATGCTGAGTATCGGGATGTTTGGATAATTCTGCTCCTCTAACCTGAGGGGTTCTAGAATCTACCACCAATCTACTCTGGTCCCTGCTTAAGGCATTATCATTTTGGTTTTGATGTAGAGATAGGACAGGGAGCCTGCCTTGCTACTAAGATTTGTTATAGTGATTGTGAGACTCTCGATTTTATTATACAGGGCCTCCACTAGATTGTGTAGCTGCTTCACCATAAGGGTAAGGGGAGTGATATCTTCATGCGTGACTAAAGGGGGGTCTCTGGCCGCTGTGTTCATCGACTCCCCTTCACCTGTTGGGACTTCAGGCGCAGATCGATCACTGCCAGAAGTGGTCCAACATCTATCTGCAGGAGCTAAAATGTCGAACCTATTACTACAAACAAAACAGTCGGGTTCAGCGTGGTGGGCAGCTTACTGGAGAGATCTTTAGATGCGGCAATGTCTACAACAGTACGCTCTTGAATCTTTTGGACGGTATCTACCTTTGGGTTGTCACCATCTCGATTTCTGGCTTTAAACATTTCCGGGATCAGGGGTCCGCTATTCCTAAGCTTATCCCCCGCAGTGGTCCCGTAGTCCTCTGCTCTCTCTAGACCCCTTACAGATGAAGGTGGATTATCTGTTAATAGATTTTGACAGTCCTTGATCAGTTCGTCAATACGATCCATTATACAATTTCCCCCTGCATGGGCAGCTGGTTTCTTCTGCTTATTCTTCCTTGCCTTTTTCCCCACTACCTCGCTCCATTCCTCTGTATTTTTCCTTTTCCCCATTTTCTATGGTACTTTGTCCCGTTGACTTTTTATTCCCAGAAATAAGTTACCTTGGGGTAGCAGTAGTCAGAGGGGTGGCCCAACCCTGCCGCGTTCTGCCCCGGACGGCCACCGACGGCCCGCCCTCTGCCTGGGCTCCGCACGGTCTCCGCACGTGTCCCGCGACGAGGGAGGGAGTGCTCGTCTTTAGCCCCCTCAGGGCAGAAGTGGCTGGCATGAGGCGGTGTCCGGTGCTGGCAAAGGACGCTGGGTGATGTAGTCCAGGAGTCCAGTCCCCTCACAGCGGCAGCAAAGCGATGCGACGGTGGGGGAGGTGGATTGTCACTGCAGACCCCCTGTAGCGCTCCCAGTGAACGCTCCGGTCCACAAACAAGCAAGGAGCCCCACTCCACCAGAGGGAGTGCTCGTCTTTAGCCCCCTCAGGGCGGAAGTGGCTGGCGTGAGGCGGCGTCCGGTGCTGGAAGCCGGTGGGGTGGGAGCCGCTGGGGGTGGGTTCCCCGAGCGGCTCTACAACATGCCAGCAATGTGGGGGTACGGTGATTTCCAAGTAGCCGGAGCAGGCGGTGTGGGCTTCCCTAGCTGCCAGCACTCACCTGGGGGTCCGAGTGGGACAGGGCCCCCCCAAGAGGTCTGGGCGCAGCAAACGACCGCTGGCTTGGGAATCATGGCACTCCCAGAGGCAGCGAGGGAGCCGCTATTATAATATGCACAGGAGGTTGGAGAAGAGTGCCCCATAATTCCTTGCAAGGCAGGAGGAATCTACTGTTTCTTAGCGTCTGGTGGCCCTCAGAGAAGGGGTGTCACCCCCCAATGGCTGCAAGAGTGCAGGGGGAGCTGCAGGAGAATGCAGCCTTCCCCAGCACGAAGTAAAGGAGTCCCTCCCCAAGTCTCATGGGGACCTGAAAAGAATAACCCCTCAAGGGCTCAGCAATCATTTTAACACCCACTGGGCTGGAACTTTGGTTCTACAGCTGGGGGTGTTTTGTGAAGTTCGCCAAGTGATGAAGGGCTGAGTTGGGGATGTCTGGAGAAGGACATCCCCTGGAGGTGAAGAGGTGTAATTGCACCAGAACTACATTTTCTAAGGTTATTTCTTTTAGAAGGACTGAAGGTCGCATATGATGTCATAAGCTAAGTGGGGTTATATTGCCAGACATTCCTGCTAGGGTGTCTGGCTGTATATGCGGAATCCTGAGATTTAATCTGTGATGCCTTTAGGGTCTGTAATGGCAATGCATTCTAATGATCTACAAATGTGATGACTACTGTCATTCTAAAGTGATGCTTTAACATATATTCGTGCTGTTGCTATTAGGTGAGGATCAACTTAGACTGTTAACCCCGAAGATTTAGAGGTGCATACTTTATGGTCAGTAGGAGATGCTCAGTCAGGGTTATGTGTCACCAAGGCAGGTGACCCATTTTTAATGCTTGTTGAGGTAATGGGATGGGTCGCCACTGGGATGGTGCCATTGCGCAGGGCCCACACTCCAGGTTATGTTCAACTAACTGCATTTGGGGCAAGATGATGTGCATTTATGGGAGTGGTGGTACTTGACCCCACGCCCCTCCTGCGGAAGGGGTGGTGATGTTATGCAATGTCACAATCTAATTCCAACAGCTTATGTATATTTTAAACTGGTGCATAGTATTGAGTAGTGTGTGTATTTAATAAATGTACTCTTACGTTTATAAAGCAAAGTACAGACTGGACAATCAATTATTGATTGTTATTTCTGCACACCTGCAAATGGCGATTACTAGCCCACACTACCTCCCTTGAGTAAGCCTCAGACTGCTCTGCAACGCTACTCTCTGAGAGTCTGGTGCTACAATTGGGTGTTTGGTTCCAAGTGAAGGACGAATGTAGTCATGTTATTTGTGAAGGCCTCACAGATGCTGCCTCATTTTCCAACAGAGAGCATATGCACTTTATCAGTGATCAGCAGTGGTAAAGTGCCCATAGTCATAAAAAACCATCAGGAATAGGCCAGACAAATTACAGGAGGAAGGCAAAAATTTCAGGGATGACCCTGCAAAAAGGGCTAAGTCCAACACAACTCCCTTCCAGCCAAAACGCAGGGTAGACCAATCACTACCCTGATGGGCTTCTCTGCTTTGGGCGATAGAACATGGACCCTGGCCCACAACAGCTGGGGCATATTCCAGTTCTATGCCAATCTGAACCTTTTTGGATCCCTCCGTTCATACTCTCAGGGCCCACCATTCTAACCCATGGGTAGCCTTTCTTCTCACCTGTGGACACCATATGCACAGCACCTAACCTTAGCTTGCTCACAGGTGTATCCCAACAGATAGACAGCAAGCCACAGTGGCCACTGACAGTAGTCACTGATGAGACCCAGGCCATTTGCCTCTCAAGGCTCTTAAACCCTGGTGGCGTCAGAGAGCGGGGGGCAGTAGCCCCAGGTGTTTGGTAGCCTTTGTCCACTCTCCCTCCTGTCAGGTCAGGTATGACATCCTGACACTGACCCACCATCCCCAGGCCTGTACCCAGCAGATAGACAAGAGACTGGGGTGGGCTCTCCCACACCCAGCCCTCCTCCTTGGGGCTCTGTACCCTCCCACCTGGAATGGTACCCCTTCCAGAATTGTCAGGGTGCCTGTAGCAGGTGTCCTGCACAATTCGCCTACCAGTTCAGGGGCTCTATCCTGCAACTGGGCTTCCAGGTCAGGGGGACACCCTGAACCTGACCCTCCTACCTAGGGTCTAAACCCTCCAGTTGAACAGGGGTCAGAGGTGAGGACTCCCTCCCTCTGCACCCCCTTCCAGAGTACTGCAACCCCCATCAGGGGTGGTACCCCTAGAAGACCAACCGGTCAAGACACTGTTTACAGTTGTCCTACCCTCTAGGTCGGACAACACCTGAACCTGGCTTCCTAACCCAGGGACCAACCTCTGTGGTTGAACACTTGCCCGGCGCACCAGGACTTCATTGGGAGCACATTTGCCCCCCCAGGGGTGATACATAACTCATGTTTTGTTTGACAGTCTGCCCGGCACAGATCTCTCGACTCCTGGCCATCTGACAGTGCATGAAGATCCCCCCAGACAGAAGTGGTGTCACCATGGTCACTCCTTGGTGACTCAGCCCTTCTGGCTGGCCCCTGACCCACTGGTTCTTCAACAGGGGACTTTTTCCCCCTCGCACCCGCCAATCTGGACTTCAGCGCCCTCCACTTAGGAGTGGCACTGCCAGATAGTAGAACTGATGGAGGTCTGTTTACAGACACTCCCAGTTCACCAGACACTAGGGGATCCCCTTCAACAAGCGGCCCATCAGGACAGCCTAGGCTCCCCACCTGGTGTTCCCTTAAAGAACCATCCAGGCTCTGAGACTGAGTTTCGGGCAGCTTGGGACATGCTGCCCCACACTCACTCTATCCCAACTGAGACAGGATGTGAGCCCCTATACACCTACCACTACACCGGGACGTAGCTGGGCTACTCTGCACTGCTTTCACCACCCTGGATTGGAAGATACCTGAACCAATCCTCTTAGGATCACTCCCCAATGCCTCTCCAGACCCTCTGGAATCCACTAAAATGTCTCCCTCCAATGTGAGCTCCCTGGGGTCAGAGACCTCACTCTCCAACAGGTGTTGGCAAAGCTCTGGAAAACAGGAACTTACAATATGCACTCCCACGATTGGATCACACAGCCCTCTACAAGGGTTAAATAAACTAACCTTCACCTCTCCATCCAGTGCCTCGCACACGTACTCCACACCACTCTTTTGAGATTGGCAAGACAGTATCTGACTGTCTCTGTCACTCAACCTACACTCTTCTGGGTGGTCTTCACACTCACATACCAGGACTTCAACCTTGGGGGAACCCCCCTCCCTGTACCTCTCATCTAGAGTCAGTAGAGTGTCCCTCCCACCACTAGGCCCACGAACCCCTGCATTAGTTTCCCATTTACCTCAGAGACACTGCGCACTACTGGAGCCATCTCATGTCCTTGAACCTCCTGGTGTATGTTAACACCCTCCTTTAAGTCAGGTGCCAAATCTCTGGGTGTGTGTACTACTCCCTCAGCACTAGAAAATTCAATTTTGCTGCCACCATCTGAGCTGCATTTTTCTTCCAACTCAGCAAAGCTCACTTCTTGAGCTACACACATTTCTTTTTTTGGGCTGAGACACTCATGGCCTCAAGCCTCTCGAGCTCCTAATCAAGCTCCCTCATTCTCAACTAATGCTCAAACTGCATCCTCTCTTCCTCTAGGGTCAATTTCCTATTCTTCAATTCCAACTGCCCACCCATCTTGAGCTTGGCCTGCTCCATTTTGTGCATCTTATTTTGCTCCCTTCCTCCAGCTCTTTTGGGGACAGGCCTTTGGCATAAACACTGCTACCTGCTGGGGAAGGTGCTCTCCTCCCCCCTGGATCCAATGGCCTACCCAGTGGCCCCTCTGCATCTTCAGGTCCTCACCGCCTTTTGGAACTCATCCTTATTGGTGAGACCGGTCATAGCAACTTTAATTCCCTTGCAGAAGTGCTTTAGCTGTCTCACATTGTAGCTTTCTACTTTCTCCACCTCGAAATCCCAATCAACTGATGCAATGGATGCTGCTTTCTTTACTCATGGTGGCTAAACTTGGCAGTTCTTGTCAAAAATAGAAAACCCCAGGAAAAACAATCTACCAAAATGTATGTGGTTGCGTTTGGTCTGCAATCACTAGTAGTGGTAACCAATCACTGTATATAAGTCACAAATGCAAGTCCAGAATCCTCACATCTGACCACCAATGATAGATTTGGGGGTCTCTAAATGGCACCCTTGCGTCTAGTCAGAGTAAGGGGTTATACTCCTAAAATAACCCCCTTGGTGGTTTTGGTACGAGCAGACAGGCATATCTCAGCGGCAGTATGTAAAGCATTTGTGAACACATACAGTAAGCCAGTGACAACACTAGAGATTGACACCACACAAGTTGTAGGATAAAAATAAGCATTTTTATATAGACTTAACACAAATTAAATTTTCCGCTAAATAGCGTTTTTTAAGGACTAGCTCAATACAGTCTGTTTTCCCCTACAAAGTAAATCCTTTTAGCTAGGAGAATATCTTCTCTAATTAGTGAATGGCAGCCCCTGACGTACCTGATCCAGTGGATTGCCTTATTTATGAGAGATTCGCTGGATTCCCAGCCACTATTCTGACTTCGTTTGGGGACGTTCACCATATATACTTTTGGGGTGTTATTCGTAGAGACATCCTTTGGCTGGTGTGCCCGCTCTCTCATTGGGACTAATGCTAAACAGGGATTTACTTTAACTATTGGACCAACCCCTAATCCAATGCCCTTAGTGCTTACTCCTGAGTGACCCTCCCCTGCTATGGTGTTAGCTTGTGTTTGCCCTAGAGGACGAGCGTGGGCCTTGCTAACATGTGAGTGCCCACTCCCAGCTCTGCTCGCTCCGCTATGCTGAGTATCGGGATGTTTGGATAATTCTGCTCCTCTAACCTGAGGGGTTCTAGAATCTACCACCAATCTACTCTGGTCCCTGCTTAAGGCATTATCATTTTGGTTTTGATGTAGAGATAGGACAGGGAGCCTGCCTTGCTACTAAGATTTGTTATAGTGATTGTGAGACTCTCGATTTTATTATACAGGGCCTCCACTAGATTGTGTAGCTGCTTCACCATAAGGGTAAGGGGAGTGATATCTTCATGCGTGACTAAAGGGGGGTCTCTGGCCGCTGTGTTCATCGACTCCCCTTCACCTGTTGAGACTTCAGGCGCAGATCGATCACTGCCAGAAGTGGTCCAACATCTATCTGCAGGAGCTAAAATGTCGAACCTATTACTACAAACAAAACAGTCGGGTTCAACGTGGTGGGCAGCTTACTGGAGAGATCTTTAGATGCGGCAATGTCTACAACAGTACGCTCTTGAATCTTTTGGACGGTATCTACCTTTGGGTTGTCACCATCTCGATTTCTGGCTTTAAACATTTCCGGGATCAGGGGTCCGCTATTCCTAAGCTTGTCCCCCGCAGTGGTCCCGTAGTCCTCTGCTCTCTCTAGACCCCTTACAGATGAAGGTGGATTATCTGTTAATAGATTTTGACAGTCCTTGATCAGTTCGTCAATACGATCCAATATACAATTTCCCCCTGCATGGGCAGCTGGTTTCTTCTGCTTATTCTTCCTTGCCTTTTTCCCCACTACCTCGCTCCATTCCTCTGTATTTTTCCTTTTCCCCATTTTCTATGGTACTTTGTCCCGTTGACTTTTTATTCCCAGAAATAAGTTACCTTGGGGTAGCAGTAGTCAGAGGGGTGGCCCAACCCTGCCGCGTTCTGCCCCGGACGGCCACCGACGGCCCGCCCTCTGCCTGGGCTCCGCACGGTCTCCGCACGTGTCCCGCGACGAGGGAGGGAGTGCTCGTCTTTAGCCCCCTCAGGGCAGAAGTGGCTGGCATGAGGCGGCGTCCGGTGCTGGCAAAGGACGCTGGGTGATGTAGTCCAGGAGTCCAGTCCCCTCACAGCGGCAGCAAAGCGATGCGACGGTGGGGGAGGTGGATTGTCACTGCAGACCCCCTGTAGCGCTCCCAGTGAACGCTCCGGTCCACAAACAAGCAAGGAGCCCCACTCCACCAGAGGGAGTGCTCGTCTTTAGCCCCCTCAGGGCGGAAGTGGCTGGCGTGAGGCGGTGTCCGGTGCTGGAAGCCGGTGGGGTGGGAGCCGCTGGGGGTGGGTTCCCCGAGCGGCTCTACAACATGCCAGCAATGTGGGGGTACGGTGATTTCCAAGTAGCCGGAGCAGGCGGTGTGGGCTTCCCTAGCTGCCAGCACTCACCTGGGGGTCCGAGTGGGACAGGGCCCCCCCAATAGGTCTGGGCACAGCAAACGACCGCTGGCTTGGGAATCATGGCACTCCCAGAGGCAGCGAGGGAGCCGCTATTATAATATGCACAGGAGGTTGGAGAAGAGTGCCCCATAATTCCTTGCAAGGCAGGAGGAATCTACTGTTTCTTAGCGTCTGGTGGCCCTCAGAGAAGGGGTGTCACCCCCCAATGGCTGCAAGAGTGCAGGGGGAGCTGCAGGAGAATGCAGCCTTCCCCAGCACGAAGTAAAGGAGTCCCTCCCCAAGTCTCATGGGGACCTGAAAAGAATAACCCCTCAAGGGCTCAGCAATCATTTTAACACCCACTGGGCTGGAACTTTGGTTCTACAGCTGGGGGTGTTTTGTGAAGTTCGCCAAGTGATGAAGGGCTGAGTTGGGGATGTCTGGAGAAGGACATCCCCTGGAGGTGAAGAGGTGTAATTGCACCAGAACTACATTTTCTAAGGTTATTTCTTTTAGAAGGACTGAAGGTCGCATATGATGTCATAAGCTAAGTGGGGTTATATTGCCAGACATTCCTGCTAGGGTGTCTGGCTGTATATGCGGAATCCTGAGATTTAATCTGTGATGCCTTTAGGGTCTGTAATGGCAATGCATTCTAATGATCTACAAATGTGATGACTACTGTCATTCTAAAGTGATGCTTTAACATATATTCGTGCTGTTGCTATTAGGTGAGGATCAACTTAGACTGTTAACCCCGAAGATTTAGAGGTGCATACTTTATGGTCAGTAGGAGATGCTCTGTCAGGGTTATGTGTCACCAAGGCAGGTGACCCATTTTTAATGCTTGTTGAGGTAATGGGATGGGTCGCCACTGGGATGGTGCCATTGCGCAGGGCCCACACTCCAGGTTATGTTCAACTAACTGCATTTGGGGCAAGATGATGTGCATTTATGGGAGTGGTGGTACTTGACCCCACCCCCCTCCTGCGGAAGGGGTGGTGATGTTATGCAATGTCACAATCTAATTCCAACAGCTTATGTATATTTTAAACTGGTGCATAGTATTGAGTAGTGTGTGTGTTTAATAAATGTACTCTTACTTTTATAAAGCAAAGTACAGACTGGACAATCAATTATTGATTGTTATTTCTGCACACCTGCAAATGGCGATTACTAGCCCACACTACCTCCCTTGAGTAAGCCTCAGACTGCTCTGCAACGCTACTCTCTGAGAGTCAGGTGCTACAATTGGGTGTTTGGTTCCAAGTGAAGGACGAATGTAGTCATGTTATTTGTGAAGGCCTCACAGATGCTGCCTCATTTTCCAACAGAGAGCATATGCACTTTATCAGTGATCAGCAGTGGTAAAGTGCCCATAGTCATAAAAAACCAACAGGAATAGGCCAGACAAATTACAGGAGGAAGGCAAAAAGTTCAGGGATGACCCTGCAAAAAGGGCTAAGTCCAACACAACTCCCTTCCAGCCAAAACGCAGGGTAGACCAATCACTACCCTGATGAGCTTCTCTGCTTTGGGCGATAGAACATGGACCCTGGCCCACAACAGCTGGGGCATATTCCAGTTCTATGCCAATCTGAACCTTTTTGGATCCCTCCGATCATACTCTCAGGGCCCACCATTCTAACCCATGGGTAGCCTTTCTTCTCACCTGTGGACACCATATGCACAGCACCTAACCTTAGCTTGCTCACAGGTGTATCCCAACAGATAGACAGCAAGCCACAGTGGCCACTGACAGTAGTCACTGATGAGACCCAGGCCATTTGCCTCTCAAGGCTCTTAAACCCTGGTGGTGTCAGAGAGCGGGGGGCAGTAGCCCCAGGTGTTTGGTACCCTTTGTCCACTCTCCCTCCTGTCAGGTCAGGTATGACATCCTGACACTGACCCACCATCCCCAGGCCTGTACCCAGCAGATAGACAAGAGACTGGGGTGGGCTCTCCCACACCCAGCCCTCCTCCTTGGGGCTCTGTACCCTCCCACCTAGAATGGTACCCCTTCCAGAATTGTCAGGGTGCCTGTAGCAGGTGTCCTGCACAATTCGCCTACCAGTTCAGGGGCTCTATCCTGCAACTGGGCTTCCAGGTCAGGGGGACACCCTGAACCTGACCCTCCTACCTAGGGTCTAAACCCTCCAGTTGAACAGGGGTCAGAGGTGAGGACTCCCTCCCTCTGCACCCCCTTCCAGAGTACTGCAACCCCCATCAGGGGTGGTACCCCTAGAAGACCAACCGGTCAAGACACTGTTTACAGTTGTCCTACCCTCTAGGTCGGACAACACCTGAACCTGGCTTCCTAACCCAGGGACCAACCTCTGTGGTTGAACACTTGCCCGGCGCACCAGGACTTCATTGGGAGCACATTTGCCCCCCCAGGGGTGATACATAACTCATGTTTTGTTTGACAGTCTGCCCGGCACAGATCTCTCGACTCCTGGCCATCTGACAGTGCATGAAGATCCCCCCAGACAGAAGTGGTGTCACCATGGTCACTCCTTGGTGACTCAGCCCTTCTGGCTGGCCCCTGACCCACTGGTTCTTCAACTGGGGACTTTTTCCCCCTCGCACCCGCCAATCTGGACTTCAGCACCCTCCACTTAGGAGTGGCACTGCCAGATAGTAGAACTGATGGAGGTCTGTTTACAGACACTCCCAGTTCACCAGACACTAGGGGATCCCCTTCAACAAGCGGCCCATCAGGACAGCCTAGGCTCCCCACCTGGTGTTCCCTTAAAGAACCATCCAGGCTCTGAGACTGAGTTTCGGGCAGCTTGGGACATGCTGCCCCACACTCACTCTATCCCAACTGAGACAGGATGTGAGCCCCTATACACCTACCACTACACCGGGACGTAGCTGGGCTACTCTGCACTGCTTTCACCACTCTGGATTGGAAGATACCTGAACCAATCCTCTTAGGATTACTCCCCAATGCCTCTCCAGACCCTCTGGAATCCACTAAAATATCTCCCTCCAATGTGAGCTCCCTGGGGTCAGAGACCTCACTCTCCAACAGGTGTTGGCAAAGCTCTGGAAAACAGGAACTTACAATATGCACTCCCACGATTGGATCACACAGCCCTCTACAAGGGTTAAATAAACTAACCTTCACCTCTCCATCCAGTGCCTCGCACACGTACTCCACACCACTCTTTTGAGATTGGCAAGACAGTATCTGACTGTCTCCGTCACTCAACCTACACTCTTCTGGGTGGTCTTCACACTCACATACCAGGACTTCAACCTTGGGGGAACCCCCCTCCCTGTACCTCTCATCTAGAGTCAGTAGAGTGTCCCTCCCACCACTAGGCCCACGAACCCCTGCATTAGTTTCCCATTTACCTCAGAGACACTGCGCACTACTGGAGCCATCTCATGTCCTTGAACCTCCTGGTGTATGTTAACACCCTCCTTTAAGTCAGGTGCCAAATCTCTGGGTGTGTGTACTACTCCCTCAGCACTAGAAAATTCAATTTTGCTGCCACCATCTGAGCTGCATTTTTCTTCCAACTCAGCAAAGCTCACTTCTTGAGCTACACACATTTCTTTTTTTGGGCTGAGACACTCATGGCCTCAAGCCTCTCGAGCTCCTAATCAAGCTCCCTCATTCTCAACTAATGCTCAAACTGCATCCTCTCTTCCTCTAGGGTCAATTTCCTATTCTTCAATTCCAACTGCCCACCCATCTTGAGCTTGGCCTGCTCCATTTTGTGCATCTTATTTTGCTCCCTTCCTCCAGCTCTTTTGGGGACAGGCCTTTGGCATAAACACTGCTACCTGCTGGGGAAGGTGCTCTCCTCCCCCCTGGATCCAATGGCCTACCCAGTGGCCCCTCTGCATCTTCAGGCCCTCACCGCCTTTTGGAACTCATCCTTATTGGTGAGACCGGTCATAGCAACTTTAATTCCCTTGCAGAAGTGCTTTAGCTGTCTCACATTGTAGCTTTCTACTTTCTCCACCTCGAAATCCCAATCAACTGATGCAATGGATGCTGCTTTCTTTACTCATGGTGGCTAAACTTGGCAGTTCTTGTCAAAAATAGAAAATCCCAGGAAAAACAATCTACCAAAATGTATGTGGTTGCGTTTGGTCTGCAATCACTAGTAGTGGTAACCAATCACTGTATATAAGTCACAAATGCAAGTCCAGAATCCTCACATCTGACCACCAATGATAGATTTGGGGGTCTCTAAATGGCACCCTTGCGTCTAGTCAGAGTAAGGGGTTATACTCCTAAAATAACCCCCTTGGTGGTTTTGGTACGAGCAGACAGGCATATCTCAGAGGCAGTATGTAAAGCATTTGTGAACACATACAGTAAGCCAGTGACAACACTAGAGATTGACACCACACAAGTTGTAGGATAAAAATAAGTATTTTTATATAGACTTAACACAAGACTACAAACGACAAAAATCCACAATACTGTACTTCAAAAATGGTAGAAATAGCGTAGTTCTCTTTAGATGTAAAATGCAACACTTTGAGTTCAATGTACATTTGGATGCGTAAAGCTATACAACAAAAGTGTTGCAGGGAAGGTGCTGCATCGGTTCCTTTAATGCAAGAACGGTGATGCGTCAGGTCCCTACTGCCGCGTAGGGCATGTGTTGGTTCTTCTCCGTTTGGGTAGGTGATGCGTCGGTTTCTTACTGCGCTTCTGTGGCGATGAGACCAGCAGCGACGTGATGCGATGAAGATACGGTGCAATTAAACAAAAATGGTGTCTTCTTCTTGATGCGACATGATGCGTGCACGCCCGATGGCCGTGCGGCGACCTCAACGATTCTTCTGAGCCGCAACAGGCCCTGGGACACGCTTCTCCGGTGATGCGACGGCGTCTGATGCGATGGCGACACTCTTCTCCGGTGATGCGAGGCGCTTCGGTGATTCGATGCGACAGCTGCAGCAGCGACACCCTGCTTCAGTAATGCGACGACAGCGACAGCAACAGGCTTCTCTGATCATGCAACGGCGTCTGCTGCAACGGCAACCCTCTTCTCTGCCGATGCGAGGTGCTTCTGCGAGGCGAAGTGACAGCGGCATCGGCAACACCCTTCTTCAGTGATGCGACGACAGCTGTTGGAGGAAGGGACACGCTTCTTCTTCGTGAGTAGCGCTTCCAGCTCCTTGCGACACACAGTCCCTGGGAAGGCCCAACACAACAGCAGGCACTTCAAAAGAACTCTTGGTGAGCTGGTTGGTGAAGTCTGTTGTCCCTGAGACTTCAGTAGGAGCCAGGTCTATCTCAAGCCCTTGGAGATCCTTTACAAATTGAATTGAAAGTAGCACAAAATCCTTTCTCCTTTCTTTGGCAGTCAGGCAACCACTGCAGACCAATCCTCCAAACAGCACTCAGCTTAGGGATAGTCCCCTCCTTCAGTTTCTCTATGGCTCCTCTCCTCAGCAAAGTTCTTCTTGTTTCCCAAAAGTGATCTGAAAGTTCTGGGGTCTGGGTCTCCATATTTATACTCTGAAGGCAGAAGGTCATGTACCAGTCCAAACCAGTTCTGTGCAGTCCTGGAAAACTGTATTGACAATACTCCTTCTTTCCTTTGACAGTGTGGGCCAGGGACATCAGACGCACCGCAGGAGGTGGAGCCAGCATTGTGGACAGAGGCACAGCCCTATTCAGGTCCCAGGTGTAACTCCTCCCACCCATCTACAGGCAGATAGCTCTATTCATACCTGTGCTGACTCACCCTGTCTCCTGGAATCCCCCAGCCGCTGTCACTCAAACTCCAGACAAGGAATACACAACCTAGCAGAGGCAGGCTTGCACAGTTAGGCAAGAAAATATCTAAGTTCTAAAAGTGGTATTTTCAAACACAGAGTGTTAAAACCAACTTCACTAAAAGATGTATATTATCATTCTGGGTTCAGGCATACTACACTCTAATTTCTACCTAGTTCACTGAGTCAGTCAGGATTATAAGATGTTGTAATCAAACTGCCCATTCTGGCCTATGGGGAACACAAAGCCTTGCAATAGTGAAAAACGAAAATGGCTGTAATTCACTATCGGGACATGCCACACACATCAGAGCATGGCCTACCTTTTACCTACAATGCACCCTGCCCTTGGGCATGCCCTAGGGGTGACTGATATGCAGAAAAAGGAATGTGTAGGGACTGGCAAGTGGATGCAGTTAACATGGCAGTACCAGAGCATGTGCCATTTAACACTGATCAGCAGTGGTAAAGTGCCCAGAGACATAAAAACCAACAAAAACAGGCCAGAAAACAGGAGGAAGGCAAAAAGTTCAGGGATGACCCTGCAAAAAGGGCCAAGTCCAACACTTATGTAGTCTTGAGTGTGTCTATTCATGTCTATTCATGGTTAAATGAGGAGGTTAGGAGTCCTGTAGTGTGGTACACCTCCAGATTTTTTGCCTTCACTGACTTGGCTGGATGTAGATCTCTGTTCCGTTTGCATGTCAAGTCAAGTCAAGTCAAGAGATTTATATAGCCCGCTACATACCCATAGGGTCTCAAGGCGCTAGAGGGAGGGTGGGGAGTTACTTGTCGAATATCCAAGGATCTACCTTCCATGGTGGTTTTGTTGATGCGAGGTACAGTGGCAAGGGCTTGGTTGGAGGATCGCAGCTGACGGGAGGGGGTGTAGAAGGACAGTCGTGTGTTGAGGCAATCGGGTCCAAGTTCGTAAAGTGCTTTGTGTGCATGGGTTAGGAGGCGGAAAGTAATCCTCTTATTTACGGGGAGCCAGTGGAGTTTTTTCAGGTGACCAGAGATGTGTTCTTTACGCGGGATGTCTAGTATGAGCCTGGCTGAAGCGTTTTGGATGCGTTGGAGTTTTTTCTGGAGTTTTGCGGTGGTACCGGCGTATAGTGTGTTTCCGTAGTCCAGGCGGCTCGTGACCAGTGCGTGGGTGACCGTTTTTCTAGTTTCGGTGGGGATCCAACAAAATGATTTTTTGAGCATGCGAAGAATGTTGAAGCAAGATGATGAAACGGCGTTGACTTGTCTGGTCATCGAGAGTGAGGAGTCCAGGATGACGCCCAGGTTCCGTGCGTGGTCCGTCGGGATGGGGGCTTTTCCAAGGGCTTCTGGCCACCAAGAGTCATCCCAGGCGGAGGGGGAGGTGCCTAAGATGAGGACTTCTGTTTTGTCTGAGTTCAGTTTCAGACGGCCGTGCTTCATCCACTCGGCTACTTCTTTCATTCCTTCGTGTAAGTTGGTTTTGGCGGTGTTAGGGTCTTTGGTGAGTGATAAGATCAGTTGAGTGTCATCCGCGTTGGAGATGATGTTGAGATTGTGTTGGCGAGCGATGGCCGCAAAGGGGGCTCATGTATACGTTGAAGAGGGTGGGGCTGAGTGACGATCCTTGTGGCATGCCGCAGATGACTTCAGAGGCCTTTGACTTGAATGGTGGGAGGCGGACTCTCTGTGTTCTTCCGGTGAGGAACGAGGTGATTCATTCCAGTGCTTTTCCTTGGATTCCTACGTCTCTGAGGCGCTGTAGAAGGGTGTTGTGACAGACTGTGTCGAAGGCAGCGGAGAGGTCGAGGAGGATGAGGGCGACTGTGTCTCCATTGTCCAGTAGAGTTCGAATGTCGTCTGTTGCTGCGATGAGGGCGGTTTCAGTGCTGTGTTTGGCTCGGAAGCCGGATTGTGAGGAGTCGAGGGATTTGTTGGTTTCGAGGAAGGCGGCGAGCTGGTTGTTGACAGCTTTCTCAATGAATTTGGCCTGGAATGGGAGGAGCGAGATGGGGCGGTAGTTTTTGAGTTCGGAGGGGTCAGCTGTGGGTTTTTTCAGAAGGGCGCTGAGTTCTGCGTGTTTCCAGCTTTCCGGGAAGGTGGCGGAGTTGAGGGAGTAGTTGATGACATCTCGGAGGTGTGGTGCTATGATGGAGTCTGCTTTGTTGAAGATGTGGTGAGGGCATGGGTCAGTTGGGGATCCTGAGTGGATGGAGTTCATCAGGCGGATGGTGTCCTCAGTGGAGATTGGGTTCCAGTCGTTAAGGATGTTCAAGGGGGATGAAGGTCCTGCAGAAGATTGGGTGGGTTGGTCTTCGGGTCGATTGTCGAAGCTGTTGTGGATGTCTGCGATTTTGTTGTGGAAGAACGAAGCTAGGGAGTCGCAGAGGGCTTGGGAGGGGGTGATGTCGTTGGAGTTGGCAATGGGGTTGGTGAATTCTTTGACGATGTTGAATAATTCCTTGCTGTTGTGGGCGTTGTTATCTAGACGGTCTTTGAATGCGGCTTTCTTGGCAGACCGAATTAGTTGGTGGTGTATGCGGGTGGCGTTTTTGAAGGCGTCTCTGGTGCTGGTGTTAGGATCTTTTTTCCAGGCCTTTTCGAGGGAGCGACAGTGTTTCTTTGATTTCTTAAGATCATCGTTGAACCAGGATGCGTTTTTGCTGCCAAGCTTGATTTGGCGTTTTTTCAACGGTGCTAGGATGTCGGCGCTGTTGGATAGCCATTGGGTGAGGTTGATGGCTGCTTGGTTGGGGTTTGAGGAGTGGGCGGGGGGGGTTTAGTAGAAGCGATGAGGAGATCTGGTCGCTGGTGATTTTGTTCCAGTTTCTTCGCAGGGTGGGTTGAGGATGGTTGTGGATTGTGGTCTTATTGTAGGTAAAGTGAACGCAGCTGTGGTCCGTCCAGTGAAGAGCTGAGGTGTGACTGAATGAGACATGTTTGCTGGAGGTGAAGATAGGGTCGAGCGTGTGACCTGCGATGTGGGTGGGCGTAGAGACAAGTTGTTTGAGTCCGAGGTTGGCGAGGTTATCCAGAAGGGTGGTGGCGTTGCTGTCGTTGCTCTTTTCCAGGTGAAAATTGAGGTCTCCCAATAGAATGTAGTTCTCGGAGGGGAGGGCGTGTGGGGTGATAAAGTCAGTGATGTCGTCACTGAATTGTGCACGGGGTCCTGGAGGTCGGTAGAGGAGGGTGCCTCTGAGTGTGGTCTTGGGGTCGGTGTGGATCTGGAAGTGAAGGTGTTCGGCGCTGGCGAGGTTGACGTCTGAGCTGGTTGAGATGCGGATGGAGTTCTTATGGACGATAGCGATGCCTCCTCCTGTATGCTTGATGCGGTCCTTTCGGATGATCTTGTATCCTTCCGGAATGGCAATGGTGATGTCTGGGGCTGAAGAGGCATTCATCCATGTTTCTGTTAGGAAGGCGACGTCCGGTGAAATGGTGTCTAGTAGATTCCAGAGGTCGATGGCGTGCCTGTGGACCGAGCGGGTGTTGAGCAGGATGCATTTAAGGTGGTTGGTGTCAGATATCTGGTTGGTGTTAGTGGATGAGGAGTTGTTCTTGGTGCCATCATACTTACAGGAGTTGCAAGTGAAGGGTCCATGGGTGTGTCCGGGGGCGGCTTGAGCGCAGTCGGAGAGGCGGCCGGGGTTAAGGGCTAGGAGGGTGGAAGCGGCGTAAGTAATGCGGGAGGGCTGGGAGGAGCAGGGGCCAGGGGGACAGGCGCTGGGCGCGGTCTCGGCGCGGACGGGCGTAGACGGGCTTACCTTTGGTGCACCTACGGCGTGACCGCTGCGCGTTGGGACATCCGCTATAAATGGATAATGGAGGGGGCGGAGCGTGGGAGGGTCAGCTGGGAGGCGGGGAGCGGGGAGGAGCCACGGGCCAATGAAAATAAACAATAAGATGGCCGTTCGCTATCAAAATCGAAACTGGGGCAGAGCTGGGTTTCGAGTTCGAGTGAGGTTTATTAATAAAGTATAAAGTCCCGCTCCTTAGCCGCACTACAATGCTCTGTATGCAAATCAGTTAAATGCTAGATAGAACGATAGCGCGCGCGTACAATGTAGCATAAACAGCGCTTTTAAATTGATTGATAACGATACCAAGCGCTTTAGATAGTGCAGTGCGCTGTGTCAGGGCAGTCAGGCAGCAGGTCTCAGGACAGGCAGGCAGCTGGAAGAGAAGCCTCCGTAGTGCTAGCCGAGTGCAGGGTGAGCGACCGCAGTGGAGGGAAGAAAGAGTACATTCATGTGCTCCCCACCTTTAACACTGAGGAAATTGGTAAACTCCTAATTGTCCTTATACTTTATCTATAATTCCATAGTATATGTTACAAAGTAAACCCAGGGCATGTGAATTAAAGGTCACTGGTGGACTAAAGCATCCACTGTGCCATTACACTATAGTGACCGTGTATAACATGGCTTCTGGCAGAGATTACTAAACATTGATTTTACACCCTGGAATATTCCCCAGATGCCAGATTTGATCTGGGTAAACTTTGAAGCAGTCCCCTGTGTGCTGGGATGTGACTTCCTAGGAAACTGTAGCAAATTCGGCCATGCCGAATGTGACTTGTACAGGTCTATGTAGGTGCCAGCATTTCATGTTGACATCCGTTGCTTTCTTGACTCTTCTTGCCCCTGAGATACATTACCTAAATCAAACTGTTTGTGACCAGTGTGCAGATTCCTAAGTTGTGATCTTTTCAGGAGAAAGAGTCCAGTTCTCAGAACTGGTAGGATGGGGGTGGAGGGAGGGTTGGTGAGGAATCTGCGTTTGGATGAAGCCTCTACCAGAAAGAGTGTTATAAAGGCAAGTAACTTGTTCTTCTGAAAGAAACGTCTGACTCCAGATTCCTCACCTTCAAATAGATACCAGACCAATACCACTCAGAGGTGGGTCTGTGAACTGTCCCAAAGCAAAACGTCCTGCACGCCAGAGTGGGTAAAGTGCCAATCTGGACGGACCTATCTGTCCAGACAGTGGTGCTTCATGAATGTATGCAATAGCCACCTGGAACATATCCAAGACAGACACTCCACATGCTAAAGCAGTGATAACAGCCGTGGCTGTGGTGGAATGATCGCGCAAGTCTTCAAGAGGCTGCTTCTTTGCTAATGCATAACCAATCTTAATGCAGAGCCTAAAGCAATGTGAGAATAATTCCCACTGCACTGCCTTTCTCTTCTTTGCTCTAGAGAATCCAATAAAGTGCTGACCGTCCACTGTTTATTCTCTGGTATGCTTGATATAGAAACGTCAATCCTTTTTCGGATTCGATTTATGTTGCCTCCCTTCCTCCTTAGAGGGGTGAGGTGGCATAAAAAACAATGAGAGGGTGATGGTTTGCCAGACACAAAAGGGAATCAGAAAATTTTGTAAAAATAGGCAAGAGTCTGAAAAGCAAGCATGTTTGGGCACAACTGGTGTATGGAGGGTTAACAGAAACGGCCTGGAGTTTGCTCACCCACCGTGCTGATGTTATGGCAATCAGGAAAAATGTTTCAAGAGTGAGTAACTTGAGAGGATAGCTATGCATAGGTTTGAATTTGGAACACATGAGAAAGGTCAAAAACAAATTTAAATCTGGGGCATAACAAAAGGGGAAATAAATGTAGCCCTTTAAGAAAATGCATCACAGCTGATTATTTAAATAGCAAAGGCTGGTCTGGCAACCACAAAAAGGTCAAAGTAGCCAACAGATAACATTTAACAGACAGTACCCAGGGCAAATAAATAACAAAACCTCAGACACATTGGCATGTCGTGGGTTGACCTGTTTGGTCGTGATTCAGGTCACTAACTTATCCCAAAGGCAGGTGTATACAGATATAGTACATGGATTCCTGGCTGCCAGAGTAATGTCTACAGCCTTAAGAGAGAAGCTCAATAGAGCTCAACTGTCGCAATCAATCTCCAAGCATGGGGGTGGAGGGTCCATAGGTTTTGGTGCAGGACCGTGCCCTGCTGATGGAACAGGTGTTCCGCCCATAGGGGCAACCTGATTGCAGGACAGATACTCATGCCGAATAGTTTGGAATTCCCTACTCTTTGTGCCCAATAAGGGGCCACTAGGATGACTTGGGCCCTGTCATTCCTGATCTTCAGAAGTAAGGGCAGGAATGGTGTGAGTGGGAAGGTGTACAGGAGCCCCAAGTTGCAGTCTAAGTGGCATGTACCTCCGAGTGAGAGCTGCTTTGGAAACTGCAACAAGCAGAACTGATGTACTGTACAGTGTACAGTGCTGACTTTGTCTGTTCTCAGCGGTGGTAAACAGATCAAGCCAAGGTTCTCTCCATTTGCAGGAAAGCCTTTGTGTGACCTCTGGATGTAACTGCCATTTGTGCTCCAAAAGGCATCAACGGCCGAGTTTGGCTTTGTCGACCCTGGTGTTCAAAGATCCTGCCAGGTGCTGCGCCATTAGAAACCCCCCGCATTCCAGCCGCAAGTCACCTGGGGCATGACCCTACACCTCCTTGCTTTTTGCAGTACCAAATGGCAGTTGGGGTGTTTGTGAACATCCAAACTAATCTCCCTTTAATGCTGTTGCCATGGAGATTCCAGGTCCCACTGCAGAGCTAGTGTATACCACATGGGGTGTTTTGAACTGTAGGGAACAGAAAGCCATCAGTTTCGGCAGTCTCTGGGCTATGAGCCATCCTCACTGAGTTCAGGGACAGAGGCTAAACATTGAGATCATGGCTCAATTATCCTTGACTCTCCATTGAGGGTGATAGGTGTAGACATAAGGAGAGAAGGGTTTCACCATCTTGGATTTAGGCAGAGGCGTTTATTGTGGGATTGTTTGCTGTCTGCACACTGGAAATGCTGCAAAGATGGGTAGAGTTACCACTGGAAATTTCCCCTATAGGTTAGGGTGGGTCCAGGAGTCATCCCAACCCACAGGCTGATGCTAGGCATATTTGTGGCACCCACAGTACCTTCTGCAGAACACTACTGGACCACCTTCTTAAGACCAGAAGAGGTCTGAAATGGATATCTGAGATCTGCACAGCTTTCCCTCTTGTACCCAGGACACAATAGTAGGCATCAAGGGACAACAGACTGGCCTCCTGTTCAAGCCACACTGATGCAACAAGCTACAAGAGGGCTTTTCTTCACGTGCCCAGCTCACTAGTCTTCTGTATTGAGTCTTGGCCATTCCCAACCCCCCTCCACCAGTGCTTCTTCTGAAGTCCAAGACCCCCTGGGGAGTCAAAGTGTTATCACCCTAGCATCCTGTGAATCCTGGGACATAGAAACTTTTTGCCTCCAATGATCTCTGGAGGACTCGGACAAGCTTGCCAAGCCAATCCGAGTGCTGTGCATTGCTGCTGGGCTGAAGATTCAGGTTTCCCTTACTTGCAGGTTTTTTAGAGCAGCAAATCAGGTTCCGCGGGACCACAGGGAGAAGGTATCCAACCTGGTGGGTGCCTCTTCGGCTACAGCCTGCAGCCTTCCCAGTTGGAGGTATCAGAGCTCTGAAAAGGTGAGTTAGTCCGACGGTAGAAATCTTCACCAGGCGAATGCGTTAAAAGAATCCGCCTGGCGAGGGATCTTCATTGGGTGCAAAATTAAAATTTATATCCCTCTGAACTTTACCACCAAAAGTCTGTGGATTCACCGGGACCTTCTCTGATGGCTATCCGACCTTGTGGAGCACATCACTGCCACAGCTTGCTGTCTTCCTCTGCTGAAGATACCCCACTGAAGATTTTGAGCTTCTGTTTCTAAGCCTGAAGGTAAAACTTCTAACCAGGTTGAAACTTGTTTCTGTATTTGATTGAAGCTCCATCGCCGCCTGCCTCATATTGCACCTGGGTACATGACACAAGCAACCAGTTGACAGTATTTTGCATTTAATGCTTTTTGGCACTATTTGTAACTTACTTTTACCTTTAAAAAATCATATCTCTAGTTCCTCTTATATATTGACATTTCCTCTTGTTGTCTAAATTGGTGTGTGAGTCTTTTCTGTTGTTGTTGAATTTTTGATTTATTACTGCATACATAACTTGCACGTTTCTTAAGCCTTTCTGTTCTGTGCCATAGCTATCAGGGGGTTGAACTCAGGTTAGTTTAGTGACTTAAGCACTTCACCTAACTAGGGTTGTTGTTATTACTTGAGGCCATTAGTTACCCCCATCAACTAATACTCACAAGTCCAGTAATAATAAATACTCCTATGAGTGTCATAATTGATTGTTGCCTAATTCACACCTTCCTCAAGTAATGCTCAGTGGAGTGTGTGATTTACAGTCCACCAGGTTCTCTGTTTCATGTTTGTGTACTAGGTCTGTGCTATCAGAGACCCTAGAAAATCTACATCTTGGACCGTATTCTGCAGGGACTTCAGAAACTGTATCTGGGCATTAGATCCCCAGTGTTGTAAAACTGCACAGTGGTATGACCGACAAAGCAGTGGCTTGCCATCTGCATCTAGTGTTTGTGTTTCCTGAAATATTTGAAAATGCATGCACTCGCATCCAAAGATATCTTATGCCCCCAAGCATTCACCGTTCTTGCTTGCAGTGCAGACCAGTATGTCATAAGTGACAGACATGTCCAAAGAATGTTCAAATAATCCCACCATTCTTCCCACATCGCCAACATTTTGTGTCAGGACACAGGTTGAACTCGAGTAATTTCTGAGGTGTTCTAATGCCAGCCATGCAGTATCTTGAAAGAAGTGAATTGTAGCATCATATCCTGCAGGCCCTCTCCAGGATGCCAATTCTTCTTTAGAACAGGCTAGTCCCAATCTTTATGTCCATTCATGTCACAACTGTGATGCTATTAGGGTTAAGAATAGGTCAATTGCGGTTCCATAAACCAAAAGATAACTGATTGTAAAGTCCCAATTTCGTGAGCTAATCATTAATTCTCCATGTTTTAGGGCTTTGGCGTAGGGGACTTATAACTGCTTTAAGACATTGAGTGAGTTTGAAGTATCTTCATCAATGGTTATTAGGGATATGAAATTATATCTCAAAAGTTCTAAATCTATCACGATTATGGAATCTTTAACGTGTCTACCACCAGCTCCAAACTAATCAGCCCACTAATCAGTATTCCCATCGATCATGATTTTAGTATTGTTCCACAAAGGGGTGTCTTGTTTGAGATGATTTATGGGTGAGTTTCAAACAGTGTATCTACAGTCTTCCAACTATGTCTCAAGTTTCATGTGTGGCCATGAGGTTTCTTTCAGTAGTCACTCATACAGGAATAAAGATGTTGCCATGAGACAGCTGTGCCAAAGGGGCCAACATGTGTGCTAAAAATAATGAATACATATTGAAGAGGCACATGCCACCAGCTGGAGGTGTACCCACGGTTTTTCTGCCACTATTCTTGCAGCAGAGGCCTGGGAATTATCATGGTTAGCAACCTAAAGACATATTTGAAGGAGCCACAATCATTTTCAGAGGCCTTTGTCCTGCCAAAGTAGGAGAGGTCCAGAGCAGACCAATCTACCAATGTCAATGATTACTTTACCAAGAAGAGTCTTTACAATATCTTGTACCATATTATTAAAACTCTTGTTAAGCTGATAACTACCCATTAAAGGCTTTTATAGAACCTGTAAAAAAGACACTTATGCAATATTTCCCCATGTGTGATGTAATAGGAGCATTTCATTCTTCACCCAGTTAATCCTTTCGCCCGAGAATAGTGATACAGTAGGTATTGGGAAAGGTGGGCTCGCTTGAGTGAGCAGGTGCACAACCTTTGTTATATTGTGTCCAAAATATTCTTTAAAAAAATATATAAAAAATATGTCAAGAATATTGTGGAGCAGAACATTGTGGGTATGAATATTATTTTTAAGTGTTTTATATTGCTATATGTGATCTAGCAAATATTTAGCATGTATATAGTTTTCAATATCAGTTTTTATTAAATTTGTTATTTTAATGTTCATGATTTGTAAGTTTATAGAAGAGATTGTTTTTGTAATATATTAGAAATGTGTTTTTATTTTATTTATTTTTTGTTTATTGATGAGTTGAGTTTTAAGAATGTAGGATGAAAAGTGTTTTTTAATATATATTTTACAATTGTTTATAAATGAATTTATTCTATATCATATAGATTACCAATTAGATTATTTATGTACATTATTTTTGTTTTATTTGATTATATTCATTTGCTGCATTAATTTAGTTTTTTATGGAGTTAGAATGTGAATTCATCATATTTGTTATTATAGTGTGATATTGTTTTCTAGTATTAGTTTGTTTTATCCGTTTGTAGGTTGCAATTGTACGCCGCACCACATCGGTTTTACATCTCATGTCCCTGTACTCGGAGGACAAGAGTGTTTTCGTTTTTTCACCTAAGTGACCTGTACACGGCTTATTCTATATTAAGGACTGGGCATTTGGATTTCATACATTTATGAGCTGGAATTACAACTGAAAGGACTTACAAACTTGGATTTATCTTGATATCATACATAAGTTGTTGCTGATTATGGATTAAAGTACTTCCTATATTACCTCGACGGAACTCTTCCTATTTGACATATTTGCCCTGACGAAGTCTTTGGTCTTTACGACCCAGACGAAACACGTGTTGGCAGCAGTTGTTTACCTCTTTATTGTTGAAGATTGGATTCTATTGGAAATGACAATAAATGAAGAATGATGAAGATACTCTGAAATCTTGGACTCAACATCTGCTTTTTGATATTGATGAACTTTTTAGCTCAGGATTTATTGTTTATTGGATAACTTTACATCTGTGGCCTGTCTTAAGTCACATTGTTTAATTCTGGCTGGGTGACCGGAATCTAATCCTTGGAGCTTACTAGATATCGTATTATACCACTATTATTTCCTCCCAGCGCAAATTTCCCTCATTCACCTGTTTTCCTTGTTGTATTGCAATTGTAGGAGAGTAGTGTGGGAAGCGATTAGAAATATATTCTATACTTGTTTATAAAGAGAGTATTTTATCCATTTGAATTTGTTAATTTTAGTAATGATGTCAATTATTTGTTTCATTTTTTATATTCATTAAATGTACTATGTTTTAGTGTGTTTATATTACAAGTTTAGTAGTATATTTTTAAATTACTGTGCACATTTGTTTTCTTTCTAGTATTTGTATTTTTGTTGGGTTTAGGGTTTCTAGGGCAGCCATGTATAATAATTAGCAATTCTTTTATATTCTACTTGTAATTTTAATTCTTAATGTTTCAGGTTAATTTTTATTTATATTGTGTATTTTAAAAAATAGTTTGACTTTTTCATATATTTGATTACAAATATTTTTAGGTTTGATGTTTTTATCTATACTTAGTTTATTATTATTATTTAAGAAAAAAAGAAAACTAGGATTGGAAATATTAAGTCTTGACTCTGGAAAGACCAACCCGCCTTTTACTGGTGTTCAAGTTGGAGTGGGAATAGTAAATCTGACCCCTCTAAAGTCCAACACTTTACTAATAAAAACATCCATGAAATGCTGTAAGGCTAATCCAAAATGTGACAAACCGCCCATTGAGCTAGTGCCTGAAGGGGAGACTCAACTAAACAATCTAAAAGCTGAAGATGGATGTCCCAAAGGCCTTTCCACAATTGTTTGCCTTTCTTTGTATGTTTATGTTGCATGCTGGGTATAGTGTATGTGTAGTGGTAGCTTGAAGTCTTTCAAAACAGCTAAGTCTGTGTGGAGCCACACCTAAACAGCACTGGCATAGCCAATATGTCTTGCCTTTGGGACCTTCTAAGTGTTTAGCCAGAGATATTGACTTTGTCACTGTCTTTAAGCTATGCTGTAGAGAAGTGTGACTGCTGTGCAGCATGCTGAAAAGTTATAATAAAAAAGTGTCAGAAGCATTTTTGTTACCTTATAGATGACCAAGAAGACATTATCTACAACTGAACGACCATATTAAAAAAGTATTTACAATAAAAAATGTCTTATGTTTTATTTTGCACTTACAATGCTGGCAACTTCTTTCTGCCTGTTCGAATGGTTGTTTGTTATAGCTATTTTGTTGTTATGGAGGGATATAAACAATGGGAGGGTGAAGGTTGGAAAATAGTACCTGTATTATAACACTAGCAGCAGACAGACGCTAGGAGAGAATCAACAGATGCCAGATTGCGAGGGCAGACTAAGGTGGTACTGAGTTATGCTGAGGTGGTGGTGACTAGTGCGGAGGTCACGCTGAATGATACACAGGTCGTGCTGAGTGATGCTGAGGTGCTGTTGTAGTGGTGCAGAGGTGGTGGTGTACTGGTGCAGAGGCCATGCTGAGTGATACTGAGGTGGTGTTGAGTGATGCCAAGGTGGTGCTCAGTGATGCTGTGGTGTTGAATCATGCTGAGGTAGTGGTGCTGCACTGGTGCTCAGGGGGTGCAGATCTGGTGCTCAGGTTGTACTGCGTGATGATGAGTTGGTGCTGCACTGATGCTAAGGTGGTGCTGATGCTGAGGTGGTGCTGAGGTGGTGCTGAATTGATGTTGAGGTGGCGCTAAGTGTTGCTGAGGTGGCGTTGAGTGATGCTGTCATGGTGCTGAGAGATGCTGTGAAGGTGCTGAGTGATGCTGTAGTGGTGCTGAGTGATGCTGAGGTGACACCGAGTGATGCTGTGGTGGCGCTGAGTGATGCTGTGGTCACGGTAGGGGAGACAACAAGTAAAAAAGGCAGCAGTAATACAAAGGTGGCATTAAAAGGAGATTGCAGGAAAAATGCTATATTTGAATGTAAGCAGCTAGGTTGCTGATGCTAAGCACAGGCAAACAGTAACAGAGCGGGAAACCACAAAAAAGAGTCCCCTGAGAACAGATGAAGAACCATAGTAGACTGAGACAGTACTAAATTGCTGCTCTGTGGGAGGAACGGAAGAGAGCAAGGAGGGAAAAGAGGCAGGACTGACCACTAGCAAGCAAGGATTTTTAAAGAACACTGACTTAGACAAATTAAAAGCATTGCCAAGAAAGGGGCTGGACTAGAAGTACACAGAGAGATTACAGCAGGTCTCAAAGAGACAGTGCATGCACTGTCTAACTCAAACTAAAAAAGTAGGGGTCACTACAGAAAGACCTTCCTCAAGAAAGGCTGGCACTGTGCGCCAAAAGTGGTGGTGGTTGTGGACAACGCCACACCCTGCACGGTATCAGACCCCAATGAAGTACGGTTTCACTTGAGCTCAACCAATAATTTTGTGAGTTTGCTTGGAGGGCAGCAGGCAGTGTTAAATGAAATAATGCCCAAGCCATTCAACCGGTTCAGGCAGGCAGTTAAGAAATGACCAAATGATGGCAATAGTAAACGTTGGCCTGCACCCCAAAAGAACACCTCTGGTCACAAAAAATAGAAAAAGTGTGTTCCAGCAAATACAATGTTCTGACAACCAAAACACATGCTGCTGATCTAAAATGTGCTTTCACGTCTCAGAACGGGGCAAGGAGCACTCCATAATTGATAAATTCACATTAAAGTACCTTTTTCCATGAAGCAACAACCTCTGGTTTGTGTGCCATCTCCCCGTAAATCATCAGACACTCACTACAGGTAATGAGGCTGGCAGAAGCTCTAAGCTTTGCGCGTTATTTAAAATCCGGCTAATTTAAAGGCATTTTAATGAAATACACAAGCGCTTGATTTGTTTCAGTATGTTATATACACCACAGGCTTTCGCCGTTCTTTGGACAACGAAGCTCGGCTGTTGCTTGTACTACGAGTGCCAAGTACTAAGCTTCAAATTGTGGCAACTACACCTGTCTGGTGCAAATATTAAAGCTAAAAGGCTCAGTCAGCACGAGGAGGCTTATTCACACGGACTCAGGCACAAACAGATGACCTCCCGGGTATATCACCTTCTCATTGGAAGGGTTTCTGAATTAACCGAATCAGACGAGAAAATAAACACATACAGGCACTTTTGGTTTCCCTGGGAATAACTTCCGGTTCCCTCGTGGTAATGATCAGCAGGTCTTACTGCTGTTGTTTGCCATCTGTCACTGCATTGTGGGTAGACTTTGGCGCACCTAGGCAACAATGGAAGGTGCATCTGTTAATAATGGATCAACTCTAAATATGGGTGCAGAGTGCAGAACAAGGGGATAAAATCAGATTAAAATCCCTGTACCTCAGCCTTAAATGAGACTTAACTTAGTTAAAATTGTAGGCTGAATGAAAGCGAAGCACGAGGTAGGAGAAACGAAATAAAGAAAATATAACACATGAGGTGTAACAACCAAGTAAAGGGGCCAGTAGCCATGGGAGACAACATGGACCTACTAAAGTGGACTAACCAGCCTATTAAGGAATCAGATGGCAGCATTTACAAAGGACAAAGACACAGGCCAATGAAAACTATGGACGGGGCTTCTCTCCCGTACTGAACTACCACAGATCTTAAACAGAGCAGGCTTGTACGCTGACTTTAGGCTCGACTAAGACATAGGATTAAATGGGGAAACTGAAAGTAACATTGAATGAATGGTAGGGCTAAATTTTGCAGTTAACTAAAACTTGGCATCCGGTCACTTATGGGTTATGACATGCTATTAGTACAACAACAAAAAGCCACTTATTTTGTGTGACAATGGGCACACTATTACACCAATTACAGTTTAGTGCAGACACGAAAGGGCACATTTGTACAGACTTATGTGGTAAATGGGAAGTCCATGAGCCAGGTATATAAAACAGGCTGGATTTATTGAAGCTTAGTTACAAGGTAAGCTCATTAGAAGAATATAGGTAGATGGAAATATAGCCCCACCAGGAACAGCTTTCCTGCCGCTCAGCCTGCATCCACCAACTGACACTCCACACACAAACAGGCACTCAAGCATTCCGTGAGGTCATCAGGCATTCTAACACTCATCCTGGCTGAGCAGCAGGAAAGACACTGCTAGAGAAAGGAATAGCACAAGTCAATTATAACATATCCCCCTTCCTTAGGAAAACAACAATGCAGAAGTGAAGGAAGGAAACGCGGAAACATTAAAGTTTACAATGCATTCTAAAAACTAAACATTTACGGAAGGAAGTGGAAACATCAATATATACACAATGCATTCTCAAAACTAAGGCCCAGATGTAGGAAATCCGATTTTACCGATTCTAAAATACCGAATTTTACCGATTCGGTATTTTAGAATCGGAAAATGGTATGTAGATAAAACATCAGTAAAAAATACTGCTTCGGTAAAATTCAGAATCAGACAATCGGAAATGACCGAATCAGTATTTACTGAATCGGTATGTATCGATTCGGTATTCCCCATTCATTCCTATGGGCCTTTTGGCCCATAGGAATGAATAGGAAATACCGAATCGGTAAATACCGATTCGGTAAATACCAAATCGGAAAGCAAACAAAAGTGAAACTTAAGTAGGCAGTCAATCAGGTGCCACCACCCTCCCCCTCCCTACCAGGAAGTGGCTACACAGGCAGCTGCAACTAATTAGAAGGTTCTGGAAAGGCAGTTGGAGCCTCACCTCATCTGGACCGTGCTCAGGTATACGAGACCCCGCACTCTCCGTCGGTGCCACCAAACTCGCCTCACGCGAGTTTGGTGGCAGGTCCAGGTGAGGTGAGGTCCAGTCCCCTGTCATGTTGGATCACATTGAGCGTCCACTGACAAGGAGGATGAGTATATAACTGTAGGTACAGGTTGTATCGTGCCTACCATTATCATCTTTATTCACATTATCTATATCCTTTTTCACTGATTAGATAGCATTTTTATTTGTTTCACATATAACAGTAGCAACTATCTTAGAGCAGTGGCCCTGATGAAAGCCAAGGGACGTGTTGCCCGGAAGGCAGAAACATGTTGGCCCTAATCACAACAGTCATTTGTTCTATACTGTCGTTTGCGCTGTTCCTGTTTTTTAACTAGGGGATGTGTCTGGTTCCTATTAAAGTGTTTGTTTAGACACTTCACCCTATTTTACACACACCACTTTATTGTATGTTGCACTTAATTTTCACCACTTTTCACTAACCATCATTTATTGACCCACAATATGTGGTTCCAATTTCACTGTGGACCTAATCCAGTACAGATTACTTACTGTGTGGCATGAGGTCTAAATGATCGAAGGACCCGCCAGGTCACAGTGTGGACGGCCAAATGATAGGACCGATCACTTGGTTTGTTTGATGGTTATCCACAATTATTGTGTACTGGATCTGGTTTGACCAGTTTTCTTTTTTAGATATCACCACTCTCTTTTCTCACATATGTGTCTCTTGCTCTCTCTTCATTTTTTAGACATTGTTGTATGGTGACTGCAGCACCCACTGACGTAGAGATAGATTTGCCAGTGTTGCCAGCAATTTGCTTGGCCGATAGACCTCCTAGGTTCTTGCTTGTTATTCAAATGCCCAGACTGCACAAACAGCTGCTCTGGATGTGCTTGTAAGTGAGGAGAGCACAAGCAGGAGCAGCATTGCAAGCTCCCTTGTCCCAGAGACGAGGAGGAGCAGGCGCCACGCTGGAGCCACAGGCCAGCAAGACAGTGAGCATGGTGAGCAACATACAAGTGACACTGGGAAGTGGGAAGTGTGGACGGAAATGACTTGTGCTTTAGAAACCTACGTCATTACACTATTAAACTACATTGGGTGCATGCTCCACCTGTCTGTGTCTCTTTACTTACTCAAAAGAAGTTGCGTGTGACTAAGCTTATGTGTGACCTCTTCCGTCTGTGTCTGCCATCAGTTGGTGTTGCAACTCCAGATGTGTGTGGTTCAGGCACTGCTTCCTCGTCATCAAGGTCCTCATAATCAGAGATATCCACTTCTGTGCCCTTTTTGACCGCAAGGTTGTGCAGCATTGCACAGGCTGCAATCATCTTGCAGCAGATGATTGGTGTGTACTGGCGTACCCCTCCACTCTTATGGAGGCAGCGAAACCTGCTCTTCCACATACCAAAGGTGCGCTCCACAATGTTTTGGGTTGCTTTGTGTGCCCTGTTGTATCTCCTCTGACTTGGTGTTGTAGGGTTGAGGTAGGGTGTAAGGATGAAGGACCGGAGGGCCCATATGCACTGTCCCCTAATTGTAGGAAGAAAAAAACATTACTCACATGCACACACACACATCCACCTGCAATATGTATCAAGGGAGTTTCACACAGTGTGTTACCTAGCAAGTATCCTTCTAAGAATTCCCCCGCTGTCAGGCGTGCGTAGATCCCACTGTTTTGGAACATGTAGGGGTCGTGGGTACTCCGTGGGAATTTGGCTACTATGTCAGTGATCATGTACTTGGAATCACAGATCACCTGTACATTTATGGTGTGGGTGGACTTCCGGTTCCGATAAATGTGCTCTGTGGCAACAGGTGGGCATATTGGTATGTGGGAACCATCAATACAGCCAATGATGTTTGGGAAATGCGCCATCTGATAAAAGTCTGTCTTTGTCTTTAGCAGTTCTGCATGTGTTGCAGGGAAGTTGATGTAGTGATGCATTCTCTGCAACATGGCATCAAGGAATTTTTTTAAGAAACGGGACAGACAGCTCTGGGACACACCACCTACCGCAGCAAATACACTCTGGTAACTCCCAGATGCAAGCAGGTGTAGGCTGCACAGCACCTGCACATGGGGTGGGATGGCGTGTGCCCTTGTGGTTGGATGGTCCAATAGTGGGTGGAGGTCCCTGATTAGGTCCAGGATAGTTTGGGGAGCCAGCCTGTACCTTTGTAGGATCCCTGGCTCAGTTACCTGGAATAGAGTGATCCTCTGCCTGTAGACCTGCTCCTCCCTCCTCCCTCCTCCAGACCCTCTCTCCTTCTGCCTGTAGCCGTAGCCGCCTCGTAATGACATAGAATGCCGCCATTCTGGTGAAACTGTTGCATTATGGGGCCTTTTTTATAGCCTGCACCTGGTTACCACCTGATTTCAATCCATGGTAAATACCGACTCTTAAATACTGAATTTCATGCAAATTCGGTGTTTAAGAGGTTACCTACATCTCAAAATTCATTTTTACCATTTATTATTTTCCGAATCGGTAATTTAACCGATTCGGTAAAGTTTCAGATTCGGTAAATTTTCCGATTCAGTATATTTTCCGAATCAGTCATTTTTCCGAATCGGTAACTTTACCGATTCGGTAAATTTACAGATTCGGTATTTATTCCGAATCGGTGATGTTTCTGAATCGGTAACTTTACCGATTCGGTAAATTTACCGATTCCGATGTTTTTGGGTTCCCTACATCCCAAATTGCTAATACCAGTCGGTAACAGCCAAAAATCGGTAAATTCGGCCGTTACCGACCAGTATTGGGCTACCTACATCTGGCCCTAAACCTTTACATTGCATTCTCAAAAATAAAACACATTGGGATTAACCCCATCCTCCTCCCTTAGGTAAAATTGAAACAAGCATTAATGCCACTCATTGGCATACCACTCAAAACTCGAAAATCTGGAAAACATCCAGAAATTTGGCACTCAGCTCCTGCAACCTCCATGAAATAGGGACACATCTCCCTATGATCCAGCACTGGGGCATTAGGCTCCCATAATCTCCCCGTAATAGGAAAACACACCTTCCTTTGATCCCGAACTGGGGCACTGAGCTCCCAAAACCTCTAAAAAATTGAACTGGGACACACAGCTCCCACAACATCCATGTAATAAGGGAACACACCTCTCTATGATCCAAAACTGGGGCATCTAGCTCCCAAAGCTTCTTTTAAAAAAACTGCCACAACCTCCATGTAATAGAGGAAAACATCTGAAAACTGAGCCGGAGCACCCGGCTCCCACAACATCCATGCAAAAAGGAACAGATCTCTCCATGAACCAGAACTGGGGCACTTACCGCCCCACGACCTTACCACAAATGGGTACTCACAACCCAATAAGAGCATACAGTGGCACCGACCACCCACAACACCTTAATAGGGCACTAACACTAACCACCCACAACACCCTAACAATCTTAATATAACAGGGTACCGTAATAGGGTATACAGCACCGGTAATAGGGTATACAACACCCTATAAGGTTGAACTGGGGCACTCGCCCCACAACCTCACTGTAAAAGACTGTGTAAGCACTTAGGCCCATATGCAACAAGCAATTTTGGAATGGCAAACAATGCGAATCGCTAAATTCGGCTGTTTGCGATTCCAAAATCACTTTTTGGGATGAATCATTTATTTTACATTTATCGCAATTTAAGAAATCGCAATTTTTTGCGATTTCTCAAATTGTGATAGCATTTAAGAAATCGCAAATTTTGTGATTTCTTAAATGCTATGCATGATTTATTTTATTTTGCGAATTCGCAATTTTGAAGGGTAAAATTACCATGAAGTACACCTTCATGGTAATTTGCGAAAAGTTTCAAAAATGCAAATAAATGCATTTTTGAAGCTTATATTTTACACACACACATGCCCTTGGGACATGTGTGTGAGTAAAATGTACTTACATAACACTTCAGGGGTGCAGGGGGGGTCCTTTGGACCCCCCTCTGCACCTTTGAAATTGCATTCTCATTTTGCGATTCCTTAATTGCGAATTTACAAAATGAGAATGCCTTCCCATTGATTCCTATGGGCCTCTTGGCCCATAGGAATCAATGGGAAGGGTTTTCCTTAATTGCGATTCGCAAATTGTGACTCGCAATTAAGGAAAATGACCGAATTGCAAAAGAAATTGCGATTTTTTCATGCATTGCCGTTTGCGATTTCTAAATTGCGATTCCTTAATTTTCGCAACTTAGGAATCACAAACGGAACCGTTGATGCATGTGGCCGTTAGAGTCAAATTCACACTCCCTCATACGACATGTCAACAAAAACAATTAAAGGAGAAAGTCGTATACTCGGTGAGCGTTCTCTCACCAGAAGCCTTGACACAAAGAGAAACCTTTTTCCAAGAGCTGTATATAGCTGGCGTGCAGAAACTTCATCCTAGTTAGTGTCTTTGCATAACGTGAAAAAAATAAACTCTGAGGTAGTGTGTCCTGCAATCTGGTACAAAATGGTTGACATTCCACTTTAACGGGAACACAAGTCTCCATGAAGAACCGGATGGTTGCCCCACAATTATGCCCAAAGTTGAATTCTAGAGAAGGTCTATAAGCACCAGTACCTGTACCTGACACGAACTGCAAACGAAGCTGACGAGAGTAACTTAAAAACCTTGCTGCTCCATAAAGACGATGTTTCACATAACTTTATTGTACTTGACAACCTAAATTTAAAAAAACGTGGTTGGCAAAGCGTGTGGACCAAAAGGAAATGAAGATTATGAACATTAGAGATTCTCCAATCCCAAGATGGTGGCGCGCCGGATGGCTCCCGACATCACTGTGCTCTAAAACGTGCACCACAGCCATTTGCCACAGGTCACAGAGGCTCCCACGAAAGGACTGCAGGACTTCATCACCAGATGAGTGAGCACGCGACATGGGCAACTTGCGCCTGAATTTCAAATTTCAAAGTTGCGGGCAAACTGACAAATGTCTACGGTTGCAGCGAAGGACAGTATTTTTATACTTACAGTTACCAATCAATGCACCACAAGCAGTCTCTTAGTAAAATGTAAATGTGGTGCCGATATTCCCACAACACGTCACTCCCATTCCTCAGAGTTGCCAAGAAGTAAACCATTCAGTATCCTGTGTGTTCAATTTGGTAGCCTCTCTGCACAGCTTAAAATAAACAGTACCTCTGGAAAACTAAAAAGCATCAATCTTGGGACACCTTCACCCTCACACATACCGCAGGTTCAGATGCATCACCAGCCTCCGCATCCCTAAATCTGTGTAACTGCTCACCAGGGTGTCAGTTTTCCTCAGCACACTTCAAAGCGGCTCACTAGAGGTGTCAGTAGGTTTTCCCATATCTGTTAGCTGCTGCCAATTCCTGAGCATTAAACCAAATTAGCAACCTGTCCCAATACTTTAGCAAAGACAGTTGGGCAAGAGAAACTCCTCAGAGGCAAGAGGATGGCAGCAATATCCACAGTAGCTGCACGAAGACCGCATGTAGGAGGTTAAACGCACCGGGCTGTCAAGGTGGTAAAGGGCACTGACGGGGCTGACCAAGGCATTTCCTTTAAGATTCAGTTAACGTGTTTCAATTACTTAAGTAGGCTCCTCAGTTACTTAGCTCCTTTATAGGCAGATTTCCTTTCTCAATGCGTAGGTTCTTTAAATCATCGCCAAAATGTGGTAAATGAAAAGTCCAGGAGCCAGGTATATAAAACAGGTTGGATTTATTAAATCTTAGTTACAAGGTAAGTTCATTAGAATAAGACAGGCAGATGGAACTGTAAACCCACCAGGAGCAGCCTCCCTGCCGCTCAGCCTGCATCCACCAACTGACACTCCACACACAAACAGGCACTCAAGCATTCTGTGAGGTCATCAGGCATTCTAAAACTCATCCTGGCTGAGCAGCATGAAAGACACAGCTAGAGAAAGGAATAGCACAAGTCAATTATAACAACTTACACGTCAGTGCCAGAAGAAAAGCCCAGGGCACATTAATTAAGGTCTGAAGTGGAAGACATCTTCAAAAGTTAGTAGGCTTGGCTATCCTTTACTAGTGGTTGTTCGGAACTATACTGGTGCATTTTATAGCTGCTCATGTGCAACCAGAACTCAGAGAGATGTGGTCAAGTTCATCTTGTATATAATAAGACAATCTCAAAAAAAGCTTCCAGTATATCTGGATTTGTATTAATGCGAACCTTTCTGAAGGATTATGCTGAATCTATTTCTGACCTGATCCAGTTAAGTCTTGATAAATATGCAAATGTGGGCAGTGTTCAACAATGCAATTGCTATAAATGTATGTATGTATGTATGTACTGTGCAAAAGGGCATAATTATCTCGGCAAGGTTTATTTCTAAAGCACGTTCATATATCCATTGGATCAGTCAAAAATTGTCCTTCTAACTCAGCTGAAACGATGAGTTTGCTTCTAAAGGCATGTTGTGGCCTTTCCTCACAGCCTAAGAGAACTAAGTTTACCCAATATGCCAAAGGGAGCAGTAACTACAACATCCTGTGATACTGGACAAATCACTAAGGGCCAGATGTAGGAGCCCTAATACCGGTCGGAAACGGCCGATTTTGACTGTTTCCGACCAGTATTAGGGTTTTCAGATGTAGGGCATGCATTTACAGAATCGTTTTTTTACCCATTCTGTATTTACTGATTCGGTAAAATTACCGAATCGGTAAATACAGACTCGGTAAAATACCGATTCTGTAAATGCAGATGTAGCTGGCACATGTCAGAGTGCCACAGGGCTTTAAGAATCAGTATTTTACCACCCAATCCAATTGGGTGGTAAAATACCGAATCCAGGTGCGCATGCACATCTGTGCATGCACACCTGTGCCATGTGACACACAGACATGCCCATAGGGCATGTATGTGTGCCACATGGCACACAAGCCTGTAATTGGGGTGCTAGAGGGTGTCAAAGTGACACCCCCTGCACCCTTGCAAGAATAGGTAATTACCGAATCGGTAAATACCGATTCGGTATTCCACATTGATTCCTATGGGCTTCAAGGCCCATAGGAATCAATGGGGGATACCGATTCGGTATTTACAGAATCGGTAAATACAGAATCGTACAGATTCGGTATTTACCGAATCAGAATTACCTACATTTCCCCCTCTCTAATTTACCACTTCTTAAATACCGAATCGGTATGATTCGGTATTTTAGAAGTGGTAAATTAGATTTACCTACATCGGGCCCCTAAATCTTTTTCTGTCTAAAATCGTGTAAAATAAGCTGGTTCGCTTGTAAGCACTCCAATGCCTTTGGACCAATTTTGTGATATATAAAACTGCAACAAAAAAAAAATACAAAGAGTCACAATGTGTCTCTGGTCTTTATCTTAACGCATTACTCTCTGATGACTTAGGCACTGCGTGACTCTTTTTAGAGGAAGCATCAATTTACAACCGCTGTCCTGTTGTGTGGTGGTGGGCGGGGTCACTTGTGCATTCCGAAAAACCAGCTCTTTTCCTCCTGAGACTTACTTCCTAGATATATCTGTTTTCTGTTGTTTCTCACTTTCATTCATCCTCCTGAATCTGCAGAGCTGTTAATAGATGGTGAATTGTAGAAGAAATAGTTATGTATTTTAAAAGCTTTCACGATTTCAATAGAATTATTTGTCTTTTTGTTTTTTACAACTCACTACTTACCTATTTTTGGATGCGTTTCAGTAACATGAGTGGATGAAACACAATCATTGGAACACATGAGTTGTAACAACCAAATAAAGGGGCCGGTAGCCATGGGAGGATACAAATGACAACATAGCTGTTCTAAGGAAGGACTAACAAGCCTCATAATAAATCAGACTGCAGCATTTACAAAGGACAAAGACACTGGCCAATGAAATGTATGGGGGGGTGGGCGGGGCTTCTTTCCCATACGGAACTACACCAGATCTTCGCTAGAGCAGCGCTTGCGCGCTGGCTGTAGGCTCAACCTAAAAAGGGCCCCATGCTAAACTATTCTCATATAAAGCATGCATGAAATCAATCAGGAAAAGCTGTGGGGCAAATTATGTTCCTTAAAGCTAGACAATTGAAATGTGCAGTTCTTAATAGTTACATTCTGGTATGAGGACCTGTTTCTCACTGAACGGAAAAATACATTTTTAGCCAAATGATCCCTCAACGAAGGCTCAAAAATGAATGGCCTCTGTTTAGTGCTATTTTGTTTAATGTTTATCTTTCAACCTCCTGCTTCTGTAAGAGAAACGGGTTCCCTACCATTAAGAGCTAACGGTGATTCTTACGCCATATTGCTTTGTATTGACAACATGGCTCTAAGACATCAAGTAAATTACAATGTTTGATTAAAAGCGCATACAATTATGCCCTGATCACCTGCCGAAATGTATATAAAAATATTAGAGGCTATGAGGTTTTTGAAAAACACTACTGATGTACATTTAGCTCTTAAAAACAGATCCACAGAAGTGAATTAATTCAATAATTTAGGTATATTGTTAAAGCAAAAGTAGACATTGTTCCACATTTATTTATCTATTTATTTATAGTTCGATATAGTAGGAACCAGAACAACAAAGGGGTCGCACTTTATATCGATTAACATAATCAGTTTTCACACAGCTCATAATAATAACGTTTAGACATTAAGCAAAGATAATTAAACTGCTCTAATCAAAATTGTACTTGTGAGGGAGGGAGGGGAAAGAGAGCCTGGCTTACTCACAATATAACAGTAGCAAGAGATTTGCCCTTGCGAGGTCTGACTATAGCTTCATCAGTAGTACTCCCATTGATGAGGGAATAATACATTCTTTCTTTCCTGCCTGAAGGTTTCGTAGGAGGTCAGTATTCTTATTGTTGAAGGGGTGAAAATGACTACCCTGGATGTCCTTCCAGAGACAGATTTATTTACAGTTCTTTCTTTCTTTCTTTCTTTTATGCTGGGATTTCCAGTAGGAGGGTATTTCTGCTGCTAAATTAGCACTGATTGTCCAACGTAGCAGTTCAGGTATATTTGGATTTCAGGCTGGAGAGCTTTCGAAGTGATGCAAGCTAGATGGAATTGGCTTCTAGCTTATATTGGGAGTCGTCAGAGAAAACACGCAGAGTTATTTTTTTAAATCATATTTATTCTACCCAGGATTGACTTAAACCGATGCATAAAGAGTTGCCTTGAGAAGAGTTGGGTGAATCCACAGTGCATGGAGTTGTGATAATCTCTTCTTGTGCTACCAACTGAGTTGTTTGATATCTTCAACCAGCATAAGTTGTTGATTTCTTGAAATAGTCTCAGTTGCTGTTGTCCCCCTTTGTCGGGCACGTTGTTTTTGTTTGGAAGGTGAGGCGTCTGTTTATGTTAGCTTGTGGTCAAGTATGGCCATTGAGTTTATTCATTATTTCACTGGTATGGAGCATTTTGGATGAGCTTTCAGAAGCAATTTAGCTGCAGCTGTAGAAATGCCATCCCCATGATTGCATTCCTTTGACTATTTGAGCAAGGGTGTAAGATGGCGTTTGATGACGATATTTTCATATATACGGTATACCATCTGCATATACATTTATGATGTTAATACTAAGGGTATGCAAACGTCGTTTAATTGCTTTCATATAGTTATGCAGAATTTCAGCATACGTTTGCATAATTACATAACATGCAAATACCTAATTTAATTCACCATGTTTTTTAGAACGAATTTTGTCGTTATTTTTTTAATCCAGGATGCAATTTGTGCTAAAAAAAAAAAAGCATCGTGTTCTGTTGTTCCCATGCTTTCGTGGTAAATATTTACCACAAATTGTGTGTGTTTTGCAAAGTGGTGTGATAACATAATTTCTGGCATTATGCAAATTTTCTGAAACGACACAAATTACACTGGTGTGATTTAAGTTGTACCAAGGCCTAATTAATATACAGGCAAGTGACATTATATGTGATCACAGGACATTTTGGTGGGGATTATTACTTGAAGGGAAAATATTGTCTCTCTTGGGAGTTGAAAATCTGCTATTCCACGTGATCTTGTTGTGCCAATTTTAGATTAGGGAATTTTACTAATTTATGTACAAAGATTTGAGTTATCAATCTCTGACATAAAGATATAGCTGAGCGAGTTAGCAATTAACTGTATTATTTTTTTACGTTAATGTGCTCGTCTGTGTAATTTTTAATGTGCGAACTAAGTGGAAAAAGCAGTGAATTGATTCTACATGTAATACTTTTGTGTCTTGTTTCTACAGCAACCAGGTTGCCAGGCAAATAGTTGAAATTCGTTTATTACATAAAAAAAATCCCCTGGGATCTACTATTTCCCTCATGCTTTTGGTATTTATACTAATTTCGTAGCAAGGTCGGGGTCCCAGACTCTAGAAATCATAAGCAAATATAGTACATTTTGACATTGGACAAAGAAAAATATCTAGTTTTTCTCCTCGAATAGTACAGTTTCGGCTCTCATATTAACCAAGTGAAGGTGTTCCACTAGGCAGGGCTTTCGTCGCTGCTATTGGAGCCTTCAGAATAAGTAAGGCACCTTCTTTTTTTTGTTCAAGAACATTTTCGGGGTTACATTTACCTACATCCTCCAATATGAAGTTCCCTTTCCACTTGATATCTAAATTGTTTTTTAAAATTTTTGGTCAAAGTACCATGTTGCCCATGGCACCTTTTCATATTGTAGTGGTTATATGTAACCTCAGCTATGTAGATAGATGTGCCTTTTTCTGTTGCCCTTTTGATCCAAAGGATAAGGTGTTTCATCATGAATACATTGTTTCTTCAGTTCCTTGATTTATTTCTCCAAGTCATCTTGACCGATGTTCACATTAATCAGAAGATCTGGGAATATCTCTCTATGCTCCATTCATTATGTGAGTTCTAAAATCTGATTAGTGTAGAGACCAAAAGGAAAGCAGACTAGGTTTTTGTCTCGTAGTGTGGCCAATCACTTACAATGC